>NC_068317.1:21627484-21935539 GCF_025860055.1 Xyrauchen texanus
TATATATATATATATATATATATATATGGTTCGATTTTGGTTGAAATGTAACCTCATTACATCTAATGCCATAAACTAATGCTAAATCAGGCTAGAATTGCTCAAATTTTCAACATTAAAACCAGTTTTAGCCCTGATTTGAAATCGGACCGAGTCGGGGATCATCGGCTTCAGTCCACGGCTTTTTTACAGTCAACAGATTTCACAGAATATTGTTTAGCATATGATGGGTACAGTTTCAGATTTCTTACTCTCAGACTATGATTCCATCTAGTTATCTAGTTAGATGGAATCAGTTATCCATAGTGTATATCAAATGTGTTTAGTATTTTTGACTGTAGAGAAAATAAGACATATGGTAAGCAGCCTATGGAAATCAAGCATTCATAGTGTCCACAAGGCTCAAGAAATGCAAATGGCAAACAAGCACTTCAAGTAGGGCTCCACGGAGGAGGAAAGTGTAATTTAGTTGTGGGAGGATGATTAGTGTCAGGGTAGAGACCAGGAGATCGGAGGTAAGTGATTCAAATGCTGTTTATTCCAGGTGATAATCGTGTAAGGTAAGTATATAGTGAATCTTCGGGTGCAGGTGAAGATCGTTGAATGTACAGAGAAGAACAGGTAAGCTAGATAACTTCCAACGTAGGAATATCACGCAGTTCGTTAACCCCTCTTCTCTTCTAGGGGTGATCGGGGCCATTTGATCAGATCTCGGACATGGGCTCAGGAATCGGGTGGGAGATCTGGAGATGGCAGAACAACAGTGCATAGGGTTAGCATGAATCAGGTAAGGAAAATAGGATACTCAGGAATTCAGAGTTGGCGGAGATTTCAGGATCTTGAGGAAGAAGCGGTCTGTTCCTGTTGGAGGCTTGACAAAGACTGGAATCATGGTGAGTGTTCTTATGAGCTGATTAATGATGTGATAGATGATGACCAGGTGTGTGTGATTAGTATTCTGGGGAGAGTGATCTTTGAGTGGTGGATTGGAGCGAGCTTGACTGATTCCTGACATTACCCCCCTCCAGGGTCACGCCAGCAGACCTAGTACCTTGACGTCGTGGGGGTCGACCTCGAGGTCGTGGAGCAGGCCTTTCAAGATGTTGTTTGTGGAATTCCGTGAGTAACATGGGGTCGAGGATGTCCCTTCGAGGTACCCAACACCTCTCCTCTTGTCCATAATCCTCCCAGTCTACCAGATATTCAAGTTGACCACCTCGACTTTGGGAGTCCAGGATTTCTCTAACAGTATAGATGGAGTCGGTTTCAATGGGGGGTACTGGGGGATTGTCATCCTGAACTAGGTCTGTAGAGGGAACAGAAACAAGTGGGTGATGGGGTTTCAGAAGTGAGACGTGGAATGAGGGGTGGATGCGATACTGGACCGGCAGACGAAGTTGGTAGGTGACTGGGTTAAGTTGTCTTCACGATGGGAAATGGACCAATATATCTTGGACTTAGTTTGCGACATGGTAGTCTTAAGCGAATATCTCTGGTCGAGAGCCAAACCAGTTGTCCAGGCTGATATTCGGGAGCGTCACGACGATGAGCGTCTGCAAAGCGTTGTTGACGGTTCAGGGCTTGTGGAGATGATGATGGGCTTGGTTCCATACCCTCTCACTGTCTTGGAACCAGGTGTTAACTGCAGGGACTTCTGATGGCTCACCGGACCATGGGAATAATGGTGGTTGGTAACCTAGTGCGCATTGAAGCGGTGTTAGATTAGTGGAGGTTTGTCGAAGGGAGTTTTGAGCATACTCCGCCCATCACGAGATATCGGCTCCAGAGGTGTTGATTAGAATGGCAGAAGGTGCGGAGGAAGCGACTGACATCCTGGATCTTCCGTTCCGCCTGACCATTTGCTTGTGGGTGATACCCTGAAGTTAGACTCACCGTAACATTCATTAATGCAAAAACGCTCGCCACACCTTGGAGATAAACTGTGGTCCTCTGTCTGATACAATATCCTCCGAATGCCGAAATTCGGAAGACGTGCTCCATCAGTAGTTCGGCGGTTACAAAGGCTGTGGGCAAGTTCTTCAGGGGAATTAATTTGCAGGCTTTAGAAAAGCGATCAATGGTTACCAAGATACATGTATTCTCGTCTGAGGGAGGAAGGTCTGTTACAAAGTCGACTCCAATGTGCGACCAAGGTCGATTGTGGAACTGGTAAAGGCATGAGTTTTCCAGTGGGTAGGTGACAGGGGTTTTTGTTCATGGCACAGAGGATGCATCCTTGGATGAAAGTCTTGATGTCATGTTGGGCCACCAGTAGCGCATCTGGAGAGTGGAATAGGTTTTGTTAATTCCAGGGTGACCTGTGCCGACGGATGAATGTGCTGAGGAGATTAGTGAGGTACTGAAATTCTTGGATGCGTAAGTCTTTCGGCTGGACACTCTGGAGGGCTGGGTTGGTGTTGGGATAGTTCTAGCAGCTGTTCATTTAAGTCCCACTGAATGGGATTGACAAACATCTTTTCGGGTAGGATATTTTCAGGTTCTTCGGTGGGAAGTTTAGGGGCATGGAGGCGGGACAAGGCATTGGCTCGGACGTTCTTCGAACCAGGGTGATAGGAGATCCGAAAATGGAAGCGAGTAAAGAAGAGTGCCCATCTGGCCTGGCGTGGGTTAAGTCTCCTTGCCTCTTTCAAGTACTGAAGATTTTTGTGGTCTGTGAGAACCAGGAATGGATGTTTGGCTCCTTCTAGCCAGTGTCTCCACTCTTCTAGAGCAAGTTTAACTGCCAGGAGTTCTCGATTGCCAATATCATAGTTAACTTCTGCAGGAGATAATTTGTGAGAGAAGCATGCGCAAGGCATGGGTTTGACTGAAGAGGCAGAGTATTGTGACAACACAGCTCCTACTCCTGTAGTGGAAGCATCAACTTCAACAATGAACATTTTTTCAGGGTTTGGATGTTGGAGTAATGGGGCTGTGGTGAATGCGGTCTTGAGAGATTGAAAAGCCTGTTCGCCTCAGTGGTCCAGAGTAGTGTCTTTGGCTTTCCCTTGAGTAGAGAGGTCAGAGGAGCAGTAAGCAGGCTGTATTGGTGAATGAACCTCCGATAGAAATTCGCAAATCCAAGAAATCGTTGTAATTCTTTAACAGACTGCAGAGCGGTCCAGGAGGTTATGGCCTTGGTTTTGCGATCATCCATCTCTACCCCTTTTTCACTGAGGTGGTAACCGAGGAACTCGACTGAGGTTTGATGAAAGAAGCATTTCTCTGCTTTCAGGAACAGGGAGAATTCACGCAGCCGTTGGAGTACCTGAGAGACATGTCGCTGATGTTCCACCAAGTTTCTGGAGTAGATTAAGATATCGTCTATGTAGATTATTACAAATTGATTCAGGTAGTCTCGGAAAACCTCATCCATGAAACTTTGGAAGACTGAAGGGGCGTTTACCAGACCATATGGCATGACAAGATATTCGTAATGTCCTGCTGGGGTGATGAATGCGGTCTTCCACTCGTCACCCTCTCGGATTCGAATGAGATTGTATGCACTTCTCAAATCCAGCTTGGTGAATAACTTGGCTTCTCGAAGTTGTTCAAGAGAAGAGGGAACCAATGGAAGCGGATAACTGAACTTGACGGTTATCTTGTTTAAAGCTCTATAGTCTATACATGGGCGTAGACCTCCATCCTTCTTCGTGTAAGGATCCTTACCGCTTTCTCTCTCTCCGGACAGGAGCTCGACCATGCCCACCGCTGCCACAGTTCAGTGTTTTCCATATCAACTTGCACACAACACTTGTGTGTTATGTATACCCTGTCTTGTTTCACTGTTGCCCTTTTGTTTGCCATTTTTGTCACTTTTGCATTTCTTAGTTTTCACTTTAGTCCCTTATGTAACTCCATAGTCTCTTTGTTAGCGTTCGTGTTTTCTGTCATTGCTTTCACCTGTCCTCATTAGTTTGCCTTTTGCTTCTGTTAATCACCTTGTTATCTTGTTTGAGTTCTGTTCGTTCATTGGCCCCTTTTTCCCTTGTTTATGTATTTATACCCTGTTTCTTTGTTCAGTCCTGGTCTATCGTTGTTTGATGTTAGCCTGGTGTATGTTTCCTTCCCGAGTCCTCTGTTTGTTTACATTGTGTTTAGTTAACAGTTTTTATGTTTTATTTCCCCATTGTGGGTTGTTCCTTTGTGTTTACCTGTTTGTTTATTAAATAAAGTTTAAACTGCGTTTGGATCCGCATCTCCTCGTCTGCCTCGTTTCTCAAGCATTACACCGTGTAAATATGATTAAATTGTTTAAATCTGAGTCTGGTGGCATGAATACAATCTGTGCTTTAAAAGGCCACCTTAGCAACAGACCAATGGAGAGAGTATGAGCCAAACACCCAGAAGCTCCATGCTGAAAAGCTGTATTATTTTATTGAGTTTATGGGTGTGTGTGAAAATTAAATGACTCGAATCCACCAGCTTGTGGAGGTGGCCAAATTGCAAAATACATTTTTCAGATGTGTTCTCTCCTCTTCCCCGGTCGTACAAACCGCATACAACACCATATCGAGACCACACTGGGAGCGTTAGTGCATGGTTGGTCATACTGCTTGCCCGAACATAAGAAAAAAGTGATTCAGGACAAATTAGAGGCAATGATCGTGATGGGGATAATAGAAGAATCGCAAAGCGATTGGGCAAGCCCGGTTGTTCTTGTACCTAAGAGTGACAGGTCAGTCCGGTTCTGTGTAGATTACTGGAAAGTCAACGCGGTGTCTAAATTTGACGAATATCCAATGCCCGAATTGACGAACTGCTTGAGCGGTTGGGTGCGGCTCAATTTTATTCGACACTGAATTTAACAAAGGGGTATTGGCAGATACCCTTAACTCCATTATCGTGAGAAAAAATGCATTTTCTACCACATTCCAGCACCTCATGGACAAGATTCTCTGGCCGCACACTGCATATGCCACTAACTATTTTTACGACATCATTATATACAGTAACGATTGGCAGAGGCATATGCAGCATCTAAGAGCCATCCTGAGGTCGCTGTGGCAGGCGGGGCACATGGCAAACCCATTGGAGTGTGCCATTGGATGAGTGGAAGTACCGTATCTGGGCTTCCACTTGCGTCATGGGCAGGTACGGCCCCAAATTGACAGTGGCAATAGCGGCCTGCCCACGTCACAAGACCAAAAAGGAGGAGTTTATGGGGCTGGCTGGCTACTACTGAAGGTTTGTGCCTAGTTTCTCTGATGTCACCAGCCCCTTCTGATATCACTAAAATGGGGTGCCAGATCCGGTCCAGTGGTATGGAGGCTTGCCAACAGTGAAATCTGCACTCTGTGGTGGGACGCTTTACATGCTCCTAAGTTCTCTCTCCCCATCATTTTGCTGACGGATGCATCAGAGTGAGGGTTGGGACGTTTACCCTAGCGGCTACTAGAGGTTGCTAGGAGGCCTAAGACATTTTTTTTTAAGTTTGGTTTTGCGTTTTGGTGTCTCTGTTCTCTGTGTTCCCTGTGATTAATACCAGCCTCATTTCTGCAAACGTTACAATAGTGTCCTACACAGACTCGATGCAATAAGATTCTAGTGATATTTGTCATTCATGTGACAATGTTGCGCTAAACAGCACAAACACAGCATATCAGAACACATTAAATTTGAAATGTACAGTTACTGTATGAGGAGTACTTTATGATTTTTACTGGCGCAACGCAACAAAAATAGAAACCAAGCAATTAATAGAATGTCCTGTTTCTTGTTGCTTGTGGCACTATGTGTATTGTTTACATGTGTATGGCCCTTCAAACAGGTTCACAGTTACTCTTAGTATCCACTAAAGCTTTTCAGCCTCTCCAGATCTTGCCAGCATAAGACAATACATTAAATGCTAGCAACATATCAACATCACAAGTACTTACATTTATTTTATTTTTATTTTACTTCAAATAGATAATACTTGGTTGTGGTTTTTACATTCATTTTGTTTATTTTGAAAAACCATGTTGTTTTAAGCTTGTATTGTGCAAGTGCCATAGTAGGTGCCCTCACAATTTAGCAGCATAAGGCCTATTTATTATTATTTGTCAATTGATGATTAACACTAACTGCAGAACTAATCATATAATAAACTGTTTAACATTGCCGTTACTGAAAAAAGATAATAATTATTTGAAAAAATATTAAATATAGATTTGGTAAATGTGCTGTTTCAGCAGCTCATCAGCACTGCCTGCTTGATGGAGGCCCTGATGCCTTGTAGGCCCATCCATGAATCACAGATCATCCAGTGCAATTATGGAAATGCGTATGCATGTGAAAATGCACACACATCCAGGTATGCACAGACTCTTATTGGGGATGCATGGCCAAATATTTCCAAATGTCCAATCAAATTCTCAAGACTGCTCGGAATGTGCATCAGAGTCTCACCCTGCTCTACTACTGAATACAAGACCAAAGCACTGTTCATCTACAGCCAAAAAATCAGACCAACCCACCTTGCTTTGTGTTCTTTCTTTAAATCAATTAAGTAACTGTGAAATTGGAGGCTCTCACCATCAGCCATTTAGTGATTAATTTTATTCACCTATCTCTTTAACAGTCTGACATTTTATTGTGGCATTTCACCCTGAACAGATTGCTTCATTCAGCACTGTGTGATATGGAAACATGTTGGCTCATGCAAGCCTCTGTGCATGAAACAACAGCTTTTGTCAGCCCGCTGAAACAAGATTAACAACCAACTGTGGCCTCTGAGACTTCAAAGAGAAGCAGATCGAGAGAAAACAGATAGATGAGGGATTGCCGGGGTTGTTTGTCACATATAGTCTATGAGTAAATATGCTAATAATATGAAAACTGTGCTGATGCCAAAACTTTCAGGTAAAGCTTTAAAGACCCCATGACATTGCTTGGTGAGTGCAGTTTTTTGGTCCTATGTTGACGTATTTGGGTAATTGACATGAAATTCTTTTGGAGAGGTGACGTCCTGGTACTGTATATCTATTTTTAACAACATTTAGTTAATTATGTTTGTAATTATTTAGCATGTAGTTTTTATGCACTCATAGTAACTCTTTACACTTATGAAATAACCATTTGAAACCATTTCCATTTGAAAATATGATTGCATTGCAGCTCTCTCTCCCTCTCTCGCGCTCTCTCTCTCTCTCTCTCTCTCTCTCTCTCTCTCTCTCTCTCTCTCTCTCTCTCTCTCTCTCTCTCCCTCTCTCTTGCTCTCTCTCTCTTTCACTGTCTTGCTAAATCACTCACTCACTCGCGTGCGTGCGGAACAGAATGTTCAACATCTCATTTGCACTCTTTGTATGGTGAAATTTAATAATCATTGAAGTTCAATCTTATCTCAGCTGAAACTAATGATTTGTTCTGGCAGTGGAGAACATATGTATCTTCACAAAGTTTCGGTGAGCATATGTGTGGCAGTGGGGGCGTGGTCAAGCGCCCGTCCGGAGAGAAAAGCGGTAAGGGCGCTTACACCTGAGCTAAATTAGGTCTAACACCTGTGTCTTATTTCAGTAAGCATGGGGAGAGCGGCATAAAAGGCAGCAGCCACAGAGCCTCGAGAGAGAGACTGGCTCAAGGGAACTCAGTGTTCCAGAAAAGTGCTGAACATGTTATGTATAAGTTTTGTGGAAACCTACGTTCCATTAAAGCCTTACCTGTGGGTTTTTTGAAAGCTCCGTTTCCTGTGTCCTCCTTCTGAGAAGCGTTTCACAATATGCAAAATCCTTATAAAGAAAGCTCATCCCTTACTCTTTAAATAACCAATAAGCCTTAGTCGGTTGCAGGGGAAGGGATATTCTCATTCTAGAAATGTAGCAGGATGGGCTGTCACCTCTATGTTTTTTGAGTAATTATGTCATTGATTGCCAATCAGTGTTGCAGCTGGTCTATTTGAGGGCTCTTGTCTGCCACTTGAGGATGCATCTCTCTCAACCCAACCTTCTTTCCAGTATCAAATGGGTCGTCCGCGCGCTACCTCCCGTTAGCTGTTTGGCTAAGTCATGGCATGTTGTTTTGGTCAATGTAATTTAACTTGTAACAAATTTAAATATGTTACAGATGTTGGGAACCATAGTGCTTGCTGTTCATCCCCAGCAAATGTATCTGATGCGTTACCACTGTTGGCTATTTTGGCATGGTCTAATGAGCCACCTTTTCCTGGTGGGCTTGTAGACATGCTGAAGCCTGGTGTTTTCTAGGATACATATTCTATGCAATTAGCTGCTTCCTGCTGGTAAGTTTCAGCTCTGTTTAGTGTGTGTGTGTGTGTGTGTGTGTGTGTGTGTGTGTGTGTGTGTGTGTGTGTGTGTGTGTGTGTGTGTGTGTGTAATTAATTGTTATTGTGATGTGGATCCACAGAGTTTAAGTGAGTTATATCTGTTTTTGATTAAGTGTGACGCAAATAAAAGAAACATATTTTTCTATGGTTTCCATGTCTCTTGACTTTTTTAATAAGAGGAAATGGACCTGTGTGACCTTTTTCGTGGATGGATTTAATTGCACTTGTGCAAATTCCCAGGGAGGCAAAGTTGGCTACATTTTATTTTTTTTTTTACAATTCTGTAATTCTAACATAGGTTTTTTCTTCTCTTTACCTTTTCACATCCTCAGCCCTCTTGCCACACTTGATAGCACTTGATAGGACAAAAATCTGATAGGACATCAATATTTCTTATCCATTTTTTTGTTACTTTTGTCAACATTTAGGACTACACTATCATATAGATGACTTCAAAACTAATACAAATAGACTAAAAGCCACATTACTTCAAGTTTTATGTCATGTTTTCTTTCACAGATGAATACTTGCTAGAAGTAGTAAATTGCAGTAGCACTGAGACGTGACCTCGAGACAACCTAACTATTGCAAAACCTTTAAACTGTAATACAACAACATCCTACAGTTCAGAAAGATATTTTCTGAGACTCTAAACATTTAAAACTAACATCAGTCGACAGGAGGGCTGACCATGTTGCTGTACAGATTATCATAAGAAATCCGCAGAGTAGGAACCTGGATATGTCATGATAGATTCATCTGTAAGCTCTGGTGCTGCACTTGAAGCCAAGATCAGAACTAATTGGGCAACAAAATATTTATCATTTCAGTATTTTAAAGTGTTGATGGAAATTACATATTTTGTAACAAACTTAATGTTCTTGTTTGGCATTTGTGCCTGTGTGTCATTACGATGTAGGTTAAATGTGGTTGTTCACTTGACTTCTATTGATTTTGTGACTCACTGTTGGCATTTACTTCGTTGCATCATTTGTTGATTAATTATTCACTTTTCATTACATTTTAAGTTATTACGCCGATATGCTGTTTAGGATAATACATGTTTGCATATGTACCTGTATGTGTATGTAACATGTAGTCATCATATTCTTTTCAACAGTTTAATGTTACTTTCAAATCATAGTACAACTAAACATGGACATATTAATTCTTTGAAATTTCCCCGGCAAAACACCTAAATAGAACTTCTCTTTACTTTACACAAATTTTTCTGACAACATCTGCAAAGTACCAGTGTGAACATCTTTGCTGAATGTAGAGACATTTAACTGATAAACATGGTGTGAAATAATATTTCACTCTCATCTTTGCTGGCATATCTCAAAGCAAACAAATACTGTATAGCTTAGGATTTATGAAAAAAAAAAAAAACATTATAGTTACAGACACAGTTAAAAGATTAGACAGAGATCAGATGCCCCATATAAAACTGCTAGATGCGAAGTAAATGCTGACAGCTTACTACCTTTAACCGCGGCATCTCGGCCTGCTTCTCATCTGTCTGAGCTCCAAGCGTCCTCAGCGCCACCTCCAAGGCATCGCAGCTTGCCTGCAGATGACTGTCACAGAGAATATCAACACACACACAAGCACGCACGCAGACACGCACACATCTTAATTCCATGGTTCTGTTAAACTTTTAAACTTGTCATTTCACTGCACTAGACATACAACAAGCTTTGGCATCAAATTATGTTTTTGTGCACTGAAAAGCATATTAAAAACAATTGTAGGCACACTCTTGTTAAAGACACATCAAAGTCTGATCTGCTTAGGTTTTGTCTTGTTCAGTGTGTCTGTCTGTCTGTCTGTGTTTTTTTACCCTCCCTTTGTGTGTTTTGTTTTGTTTTGTTTTGTTTTGACAGCCATGTGCTGGCAGTGTCTTGGGGTTACCCTGCAGGGGCGATCACCATGTTTGCTCATCAGTACAATCAGCCTCACCTGTTCCTCTTTTCCCCTGATTGTTTTGCTCACTATTTAATCTCCTTGTGTGTCATCCTTTGCTAGATCGTTGTTTGCCTCAGTGCTTTTGATAGCCAGCTGTGTGTCTGTAGAGTCTGTCAGCTTTTCTGTTTCCTGTTGGATCTTCTTGTTTTGTTATTTTTTCCTTCCCCTGCCTGGTTGGCGTCTCTCTCTCTCTGTTTGCCCTGTTAGCTAGTCTGCCTGGTGTTTGATCGCTGTCTGGCTCTTACTACTGTTCCATCCCTGGGCTGGTATTGTTTGCTTTCACTTTGGTTCTGCTGGTAACCTCCTCCGTCTGCCCAAGTCTGTCACTGCAATCCTGGGTTGGCCTCTCTTGTCCCCATCTCTGGACAGCTTTTCTGCCCATCTCTGGAACCTCCTGCCCAAAAATGACAATGCAACAAACCTGTATTGTGAAATATTTTTTTTCTTAATGACAATTAAGCATATGTCAAACATAATGCATATGGACATTTTATTTTTATTATTTTTTTGATTCCCATTATTTACCGTAGTAATTCAAATCACTATGAAATCACAAGAATATCATAAAGTAACATTTTCCCTGTATTAAAGTAAAACATTACAGTAATAACTTTTAAAACATTTATTTAAATCAGCATAATTAAAGGTAGTACAAACACAACAACAAATACAAAGTTGATGTATAAATGCTTTACATCTTAAATAATAACCTTAATATTATGTCACAATGCAGCAATCTAAATAGTCTTAAAATGGTTTTATTTAAGCAAAATATAATTTATATATTAATAATAATTATAACTTATTGATTTTGTAGTGAAATATGACCTAAAAGAGACACACATGAGGTTCACCTAAAACAATTTCACTTACGTGGAGACTATAAAGGAGGTTGAATGACTTCATTCAACCTTCAGTCCTTTTTCAGTCCAGCTAGTAATATTTACAGAGTTGTTAATTACCCTTATCAAATCATTAAACTAATTTATAAAACTCTATACATCCTAATTAGGCTTCATCCTTTTGATTTTTACCGATGATTCCAAATCATCCAGAACCCATAGCTCTGATCTAGAGTGAAGTGTTAAATGTTTAGCTGAATAAACTGATGATCTGATGTGACAGTCTCATGATGGTCTGAATCACAAATGGGAACCAACATTCTTCAGCTTCTCATTCAACATTCCCACCCTCCCTTAAACATGGCTGCCAAGAAACTCCTGACAAACTTCATAAAACATCAATAGTGCCAAATGCATAGTACAGTAAACCAATCTGAGGCCTCAACCAGGGCACAGCCTGACAGGCAAGATGTGACAGTACAAAAACTTCCTGAGCTCCTCCTGTCTCACTGCAGAGACCACGGGACACTGTGGTCTGACACCAGTGCTAGGCACGTGACTTTGATCACACAGAGGGAATCATGGGACATGTTGCAGCTGCACGACAAACGCTGCATCTGTCAGATATTGCTGACAGTCTCAGCCCTGCTCACTCAGTACGGAGAGGCACTGATCTCTATAAGCAGTGACTGAGAGGTGCGCTAACTGATGAATAAAGGTGACCCAGTTTATAAGGAGAAATATTAGCATAGTGTTCTTGAAGTGCTTAATGCAACTTATGATAAACAATAGGGGAATTGCAGAGAACATCTGAACTTTTGTGATTTTGATTTGTTTCTTATGTGTAGTTACTGCTCCTGAATGTTTCACACTGTAGGCCAGGGGTCGCAGCCGTAGGCACACGTGTTGCACAAAAGAAAGAAAGCGACATGGGTTTGGAATGACATGAGGATGAGTAAATTATTTTCATTTTTGGGTGAACTAACTCTTAAAATGAGACAGTGAACATAGACTAGCTACATAGACAACTAATATGTTTTTTAATACACAGTGAGACTAAAATGAAGCAAACTACACAACATAGATGAGTTACAGAATGGAACAGAAAGTTCAGAGACAAATAAAATAATCCATCAACCATTGAAGGACAAAAGAAAATCCCATTATTGACTAACTGACGAAAAGCTTGTCGAGGAGACGGAGTGGTTTGTTTGGCTGTTGACTACGATTTCAGATGGTAGAACATTACAACTAGAACCAGAAAACATAAATTCCAGAAAGCATGACTGCATCTGCCTCTATCAACATTTAGGCTTCATCTGTTACAGATTATTCCCATTTGATGGTGAAGAGAGGGGGAAAGTTAAAGGCATTATAGATGGAACTTTTATATAACATGGTCTACTGTGACTATGCTCAAACTACTAATTCCTTCAATACACTTAATGGAAAAGAAAAGCTATTAATTTTCTCACAAGCACATCCATTAGGGGCAGGGATGGCTCGCTTATGAATCAGTGTGTTGATGTGCTCTTTATGGCATGTGAAAAGGAAACTGAACTGATCGCTAGGGCATGCATACATGCATTCTCTTTTATTTATCCCCCCTATTTACCCCATTCTCTAGGGACAAATTATCTTTTGGAGCTGTGCCATTATTTCTTGTTGAAATAGCAGAGGAAAGTGGGCAAGTTCTTGTCTGAAACCAGGTCCAGATAAAGTGATTATGTCTTACACTACACCACGCTGGAATTTCTTCATCAAGCAAAGTAGCAGGGAAAGAGAGAAAGGAAAAAAGCATGGAAAATAAGTAAGACATTAAATGAGAGGAAGAGAAATGGCTACAGTGCTATTAGCAATGTTATTACATCATAACACTTCAATCACCTGACTTTGGACTCTATCCAAGGAGGTCTTTGATACTTGGAGAAAGCTATCCATTACCATTCCCATTAATTTTAATGGCAGTTGCTCGGCAGGTGCATATATAACAAAATAAATGCTTATATGTTAATGCACATTAATTTATTTTTTGTCCGAATTAAATAATTTTTGAATCGCCATCAATGGATATAGCTGCATGCATGCAGGGGCTAACTTGACCTGGCTAACCAGCCCAACCTTAACTCCTCAACTCAAGTCACCACATATATCATCTATTGTGTATATTGCACAGCATAACATTGAAAACATGACAAAAAAAAAAAAAACAAGAAAATGTAAGTTTTAAAATGTGTGTAGGATGACAATGTATTAAAATTAGAGCACGCAATTCATTTATAATGTGTGAAGCATTATTATTTTGTATCCGATTTATCCATTTACCAATTTGACGTTAGATTCTGACATGTTATTTGCTCTGTGTACAGGGGTGCATTTGCAGCTTTTGTAAGGTGAAATTTAATTACCTCAGAAGCCCGTCAAAGTCATCACGTAAAAGCCAACAAACGATACATGGCACTGATTACTGACTGTAGTGGCAGGCTAGGTTGTTGGAGTTCTCCATTGAAGGTCTGTTGACAGTCACAAGTGCAGCAAAGTAAAGCTGCATTCACATGACTCACTAGAGTAAAGCATCATAATTTCACTGGAGCTGCTTTGCCCTTCTGTCTTACCGCACAATTTGGATGAAGAACCATTATGTGGGCAGTGCCAGTGCTGAAAGCAAAAACAAAATGTTTTCTGCAGTGCTTTTCATGTGGAGTTGAAAGGGGCACGAATTATGTGGCTTCACAATTGCTGTAGCACAGTGGATAGCTACAGCCTACTGGACGATTAATATTCAGAAGGTTTAAAAGATTAAATGCACATTGCAATAAATACACAACCTATGGGGACTAGTTCCTTCAAATAATCAGCCTTTTAAACTCTGGGGTATTTTTAATGTTGCTTGCATTAGTGCTATTTCCTCTTTTATCAGCGGATTAGACTGACATTTTTAAATGACGTCAAAATAAGAATATCCTAACATCTCCATGAATTCAATGAAGACAAACGTTTGTCATAGATGGGAGTTACTCTTTCCAATAGAAGATATCTGTTTTAATAAAGACATAATCTCATTTTAAATAAATATGAGATCAGTTCCCAAATATCGAATTCCAGGTTGAAAACTGAAGCAGTAATGGGGACGACCGTGACAAAGGAGTGAGCTATGGAATTGGGAATTGGATGGAAAATAGGCATTATTCATGATACGTTCATCTTCAATGCAAGCAGACTGGCTTAATCTCTCTCTCTCTTTCTCTCCATATCTCTCTCTCTCTCTCGTTCTTTCTCTACAATTCTTTACTCTTATAATGGCCGTTCAGCATCCCTGTTTCCCAGCTAACAGCAAAGATCTCATCAGAGCCATCCATTCATATGGTGCACTGTGAAGAGAGCCAAGGGTGCAGAGAACGAGCCTGTCCACTAAGCGCTAATGCTTACACGGGCTCCTTGCATGATTTGTGTCAGATTCTTTGACGATCTAAATGAGGGGTGCAGTAGTATTGCTCCGACATACGGCTAACAAACTACTTCAGGCCTTTTGATTCTGTCTGAAAGCAGGAGACAATCCTCAGCCAAATTGACAAGATGGTGCAAAGCCAAGACAGCAGTGAATGAACAGCCCTCAACGTACAACATAAGCCAACCAGAGAACATCTCAAAGTTTCTAGAGAGTCTTCAGCTTGTGTAGCTTGGATTCATTAACGGCAAGCTGTAAATTGAATGGAGGGATGTTATGTCTCCTGCTCAAGTGTATCTCATGTGAGAAGGTGAAAGCAACTTGAAAGAAAGTCAAACAACGGAAGGCGCTGAGAGCTGTTTAGGGTAAGTGAGGCAGAAACAGATAAACAGATGTCTCTTTGTCAGTGCTGATGGTAGTCAAAAGCTTGTTTTCTTCTTTAATCCGTCCATGCAGGCTCTTTCCAGAATACCTGATGAAGAGAACTTCAAGATGAATGCTGAAAATTGAAAATGCAAAGCATCTATTTTAATATATGTTGTCAAATAGAGAGAACAGGCAGAACATTTCACAAATAATACATCAGTCAGTCAGTTCGCAATAAAAAATAATGCTGTGAAATGACGACAGGTTAGATCATCCCAATAATGAAGTGGCGTGGAATTGTATTTGGTGTTACATAAACATACTTTTCTCTCAAATACGCAAATGCAGACACAAATGCTTGGCCAATACTGTATATTGTAAGCATGTGATCTCGCTGTAAATACTTAACCTGCACTCTTGCGTTGCTGTGGCTGTAACAAACCTCAGTACTTAAGCGATAGAGGTACCTTCAAATGTCTGATAGCTCACTATAACCATACTGATTTTAACTTTTGCTTGATAGCAGAGCAGTTAGAGGTGCAACTCAGTAATTTTTTCCTGATTAAATAAGTATACTTCTAAAGAAATAAATTGTAATTTTGAACCAAATGCATAAAATAATGAGAACATAAGATAAATATTCCAGTCATATCAGTAACTTTATAAGTTGTATTTTTCTACATGGAGAGGGTCCCTCATGGGGGCTGCCATGTTAGGATCTCATGAACAGCTGAATCCTATTCACTTAATCTCATAAACTGCCCTATTATTGGACACTTTTACTAATTATTCATGGCTGAACCTGAATAATGACTTACTGCAATGGTATCGGTAACTGAAAACTTAAATGTTTGATTGATGCTGAATGCAATATATTTTTGCGTTGCATGGTCTGACACATTTCAGAATGTAACAATGGACAAAAAAGAAGCTTGTGTAGCTAAAGCATTTGCATTCATAAACTTGCGTACATTTTTTTTCAGGCCTTAACATTGGATGAGTTGTACTGTCCATAGTCTAATTTGTTAATTCTGTGTGACAAAGTTCTTGCTAATGTCCACTATAGCGAGGAAGCTGAAACTGTAAAGTGCACTTGCATTGCGAAATATTCTGAAACATTTCAGAATGCAAATATCCACAAAATCAAGCTTGCGTAGCTAAATTGTTTTGCATACAGATACTTGCTTTGTTTAAGGCCAAAATCGCATGAGTTGTATGCACACTCCATAGCATAGCTTTGTTCCACTTGTGGTGTCAACAAGGGACTTTCACTGTCAAGGAGCTCAACCAAATACATCTTCTTTGCTCTAAATCACATTATTGCAAAAATAAATATGGACAGAGACCTTATATATCCCAGGTCTTCTTTGATTGTGTTGGATTTGAACCATAGAACTGGTCAAATATTTTCCTTTTTAAAGGGCTAGTTTGCCAAAAAATGAAAACCCTGTAATAATTTACTTTCCCCTCATGCTGTTCCAAACCCATATGACATTCTTTCATCTATGGAACACAAAAAGAATGTCC
Source organism: Xyrauchen texanus (assembly GCF_025860055.1). Taxonomy (NCBI): domain Eukaryota; kingdom Metazoa; phylum Chordata; class Actinopteri; order Cypriniformes; family Catostomidae; genus Xyrauchen; species Xyrauchen texanus. The sequence goes on from NC_068317.1 coordinate 21,643,899, forward strand.
ATGTTGCTCTTTTCCATTCTTTGAAAACTGGACCCATATGCAGTACACTACTTGAATGGTGCTTTGGTACTTTTTTGGAGTTTGACAGCTCCTGTTCACAATATGCTTTCATTGAATGGAAAAGAGCAGCTCTGGGATTTTCTTGCGTTAATGGGAGAAAGAAAGTCTTACAGATTTGAAATGACATTATGGTGAGTGACTGATTTAGAATTTTAAGTTTTGGGTAAGCTTTACCTTAAACTATTAGGATTGGCGGTGTCATTACAACGTAGAACAAATACCACTCAATACACGTGCATGAATATGGTTGAGTTTAGTCCCAAGGAAGGTAATCGTGGGTGATAAGGCATTACTAAACAGCATGTAACTACAATGATCTGAGACTCAATGGCTTTCATCAGAGTTGATTGTATCATGATTGGGCTTAAATTGCAAATCAAACACTGTAGTTGTAATCAGAATGAAAGAGAGATGCAAAGGAGAAAGCGAATGTGAGCCCTCTACAAGTACAGATTTGAAAAGAGAACAAAAAGGGAGGTTGACCTCTAAAGATAGCCTGGCCTTCTCTTCAAAAAGGCTGCATTAGGATTCATGGGGTCTTTGGTATTTTATTTTGACATTTCTTAATTAGCTAGCCAAATTAATGTAATTCTTTATTATTCAACCAAACCACAGAATGTGGGTGGTCCAGGAACGCTGCCGTGCCACTAGGCTGCACATCATTAGGCAATAACCCTTCAATGAGCATTACCTCAGACATCACCATAAAAAGCCATTGTTCGGCATTCAAAAGTGATATGAAATATTGGTTTTATGAAGCTCATTTGCAGCGAGGTCTTGTCGATGTGCTTGGAGGGCAAAAGTGTTTAATATAAACGGTAATGGTAACCAGGGGAGAGAGAGGAAATTGAGGGAAAAAAGTGGGAAATAATGAAGAAGAATATGAAAAGAAGAACTGAAAAAAGGCAGTTGGTTGAGCAAGTTGCAGCATTAGACAAAAAGGGCAAGCAGTGGGTTGAATCTGGGAATGTGTGTTTATACTAGTCATAAATTTGGATACACATACTCATTCTTTATTATTGCAATTTTTTTCACTACATTTTTTATAATAGTAAAGTATCTTTAAAATTTGATATACATTAATTTACTTAAGGTATGCAGGGCACTTGTTGGCAGATTTTTATTCACTATCCGGTCTAACTATACAGTATATATTAGATTTGTCAAAATGAATGCGTTAACGCATAAGATTAATGCACATTAATTTAAAATGTTTGAGTCTATATATATATATATATATATATGGATGGATGCATTTGTCTACAGAGCTCATTTTCAGCTCAGATTCCTTTAGATCAAAAGGTTTTTAAGATTATGAGGAACATAAATTCATACACTCCTAGCGCATAAGCATGCTACACTCCAGACGGGTGTGAGAATACTTGAAACTTTCGGTGAGAAATTTTTGGTCAGTGTGTGTTCGCGCATTTAAACAAACTCAATTTGAGGTAGCTCTGAGCATTTGTGGTCTTTGATCCAACGTCTGCTGTTGCTGACCAGCGGTGTGCACTCTTAGCAGAGGTGAACGGTGTCTATGTGGGATCCCTCCAGGGCCCAGCTTAACCGCAGCAGCTGTGCAATGGAGAGACAGGATCAAAGTACACCCAAAAACACACCCACAGACACCATATGAACATACACTCTCTCCATCACCAATAACAACCACCTCGGCCGGAATCCAGTCTCCTTTCTCACTGGCCTGGCTCTCTGTGCACATAATCAGGGTTTCCTTCTACATGCTACTAATTGATTCAGTATGCTTGGAAGAAGTGCTTTCCTCATTCCCATGTCTCAGATTTTCTTGTATATTATGCTAACCATACATGAGACTCTGCACTCTTGAGGGGAAGGAATTATAATCAGGTGACTTCAATTACAGAGCTCCTGATCCTGATTTTCAACTAGGATCCAAGTACACAACAGGTTTCAGTGAAAGCGCATATCAGTGTCAGATTCATACGTCTTTTGGAGTTCGTTTTCTCTGTTTTACTCACCCCCTTCTTTTTGCTCTCTTTCTATAAGAAGACAAACCTTTATTAACCATTTTGCCTAAATGGTAGAAGTTTGTGACAGATCTCTTACACTCTTGTTGAAGGAGGAAGCGGGAGCCTGGTAAACATCAAATGTAAGACATTTATTTTACACACACTTTTCAGTGTCACACATAACGATGTGCTTTTCATCACCCCCTCAACATAGACACACACACACACAAAGACAGCTTTGTGTGTCTCTCTCCCTGTCTGCCACTGTCTCCTCTCCTTAAATATTCTTGTGCGTTTCTCTGGAACCCGAGACAGGTTTGTAGCACAGGTGGAACTTATTCTCCACTTATCTCACTCGTCCCGATCTCAACAAATTTCAAAACTGGATTTAATAAAAACAGGGGGAACCCCATTTAAAACAAAAGCAGACAGCACAGGCTAATGTGTAAGAAATATGCCTGCCTTGGATTCAGCCCATGTATAGTGTTTATAAGTGAAAAGTATGGTAGGAACAGGATCATTTAATCTGGCCATTGGTTTACATCCATGCTGCGATGATTCCTTCAGCATTCTTCTCCACCCTAACTCCTCCCATCTATTCATTAATAACTCAACAAGTCTGGGGTGTATTCAAGCTCAGGTCAAGTCTCGAGCCTCGAGCCCTCCTCCAGGGACAGCAAGCCAAACATGTTTACACTGTTCTCATGGCAGGATTACCTTAATTTGCAAACTATTGAAAATGCTCAAAAGGAAGACAGCAAACACATTAGCAAGGATTTAAATGTTGATGCCGTTCTGTTATGGTTGTTTTCACACTTCATTCAAATGCTTGGTCTGAACACAAATTTGATTCCATCCTCATGAACCTGCTCTTGCTGGTCTCTTTTGCCATAGTACCTTTGGGTCCAAATTGTGGTATAATCCTGTGTTGTTCTAATACCATAAGACTATTTCTTTTTTTATGCAGAAACATGAAAGATGTTTTAATGAATATACCTTTACTTCTTTTCAATACAGTGGCTTTGGATAGTGCCTCATTTTGAAGTTTAAAAAAGGACCCAAAAGCAGTCCGTGCAACTTGTGCGTCATATTCCAAGTATTCCGCAGGCATGAGATAGGTTTAGGTATTTATGCCAAATGCATAAATGTAAATGTAGGTATGAAACAAAACATAATTTAAATCATTTTTGTAGAAATCTTGATATAAAAGCACAATCATGTTGTTTTAAGCATTAAAATAGCCACAAATGCATTGCAAGAGATCCAAATAATGTAAGCTGTGATCTAAAGGCAATTTATTCTACATGCAATTAAGAGACATGCATTATGCTATAATAAGTGTAAATGGGAGCATGCAATTATAAAAACAGAAAAAAAACGGTGTATAATCAATTTCAGTTCACATTCACAAGTCTGGACATATCAAAGAACACATAAATAAATACTCTTTTTTAATAGCCAGTAGGTCATAGCCATGAACCATGATTTGCTACTTGTTGCAGGTGGTATTAGCGGGAGGGACATTTTCATTCTGCAGAGCATTTTATTAGACAGAAATCTTTGTAGTGCAAGATTCAAGAGTCATCTATATAAGCACTTCAAAAAGCACAAATAACATGGTAACTAATTAAACTGCAAAGGAGGGGAAGAGAAAGTGAGAGAAATACAGGCAAAGAGGAAAAATGTGAAGTTGGAGAGTTACAGAGACAGTGAAGGATGTGAGACAGGAAGTAGGAAAGGAAGTGAGATTCCCGTTTCTTTGTTTTCTGTAAGCCATGTGTTGTGCATATAAAGTGCCACTGTGTGCCAAAGTGTCTCCAATGGAAAATCCTAATATTTCTCCAGAATCCAAGACAGTCACTATATACTCTGTCTAGACACCACTTGTCAGAATAATACTGTTCAAAACACTCACGAGGAGAGAGGGGATCTTCAACTGATGACTCAATTCCACTGGCGATTCATTCTTCTGTCTTCCTTCCATTTTTTCCCATAATGTGGCTATTCTCAAGCTCATTGTTTTTACATGATTTTCAGTCTAATGGCTAGAGGCTGTATGAACGCTCTGGACCTATTGCAGATTAAGTTAATGGGGGCACTTCTATGCATGACTGCACTGTGTGAATATATACTACATCAAGAACTCTGTGTCCTGATTATATAGATATGGAGAGAAAGACAGATAGAAAATGAGAAAGGGGAGGAAGATTATATTTAGCAGTTTGACCTGTTGTATGGAATCAGTGAAAAGAGATGTATGGCCTGACTTTATAAAAATGTACCATATAACCATAGTTTAACTGTGGTATTTGCTGTATGAACATAATAACCACAGTTAACACAATAGCTCCTCATAGTAGCATAAACACTGTGTAAAAACTTAAACGAAAAATGCTACAGTATAATTGTAACAAAACCAAAGTACATTTTTGTACATTTGACAAAGCATTAAATTAATAGTTTCACTCAATAGTAAAAATTCTAGCCTTATTTACTCACCTTAATGTCATTCTGTGGCAGGGCGAAGGGCAGGGCCGGGTCATGATTCTGCACACCCAGCCCCTAATTATGCTGATGAAGCCCGATAAGAATAAAAGTGACCAAAGGCGGCAGTGCGACAGAGAGAGAGAGTTACGGACAGCTGTCCAACACCTGTGTGTGTTTGTTTCCTTTTGGTTCAGTTTTTTATTAAAATATTATTTATTTTATCAAGCCGGTTCTCGCCTCCTCTTTTCCATTGAACTATGTCACGCTGGTGCCGAAACAGTGGAAGGAGGGATGCGCCATAGTAGAGTCTTCGCCACTACCATCCACCCCCCATGGAGCCATCCGCCAGAGGGTGGAGGAGCCTGGCTACCTAATAGTGGAGGGATGGCCGCCTACTGTGAGGGGAAACCTCGTAGTGACAAACTCCTCAACACAAACAAAAAGACAAGACTGGACCGCCATGATTTACAGTGCAGAATCAGCAGGAATGCCCGTGTGTATGTCTATGTGTGTTAGCAGGCTCTCTTGGATATAGTGCAGCGACAATGGCACAAGCCACCTTTTAAAGCTGTTAAGGGCCTTTCTTCCATCACCACATAAAGTAAGACATTAATTCAGTATTAATTATACAACACATAAAACCACATCTCAGTCGCGGCTCCCCCGGAGTCTCTCGAGCGTTCTTAATGACAGTAATTAACACTCATAAAAAGCCCCATCTAAAATTAACATTTCTTCTCGGCCTTGATGTAAATGATGAAAATGTAAATAGCAGTGAAGTACAGATGTTATGATTAGGTCCAAATTGCACATCGTTCTTTTGTTTCCTTGTGTGTCCGATGGAACAATGGCAACTTGACGAAAGCACCACAGGCCAAATTTCTCAAAGCAAAGGGAAAGCGGACCACTTCAGGAGGGGACCTGTTTAACATTTAGATTGTTTCTCCTAATAGGGGTGGGCAAGATATGTGCATGTGTGTGTGTTTGCAGCGGAGGGTAGACAGAGATATATGTAGCCGCATTGTATTCAATCAAATAAAAGAAGATACAATGTTGTCCTCTAAAGAGATATTTTATTCCAGATTCTACACCACAGGTCTAAGATTGCTTGACATTATAAGATAAAAGACACCTATACTCTGTAGGTGACTTTCACCACACAACTGTGGGCAAGACGTTTATTTTGGTTTATTTACTGTAGTAGGGCTTTACAACGGCGCATCCCTTCTTTTCCCCGGGTTTCGGCACCAGTGTAAAGGGATTAATGGAAAGGAGGAGATGAGAACCGGCTTGGCAATAGGTTAATAATATACTGAACCAAAAAGACGACACACACACACACAGGTGTAGGGCAGCTGCCCGTAAATCTCTCTCTCTGTCGCACTGCTGTCTCCGGTCGGCCATTATCTCTCTTGGAGGCTTAATTAGCCTGATTAGGGGCCGAGTGTGTAGCATTACGACCTGGCTCCACCCTCCGCCCTGCCACATTTACTTTAGCATCTTGCCTTAAGCATGTTGTTTGCAGCCTTCACTAGAGAAATACAGCATTGAGTTTTTGAGACCACATTGAATATCTGAAAATATATTACTTAAACCTGGAAAAAAAAACAGAACATTTTAGGATTTTGAAACATTCAAAATAATGTTATGTTCTTATGATGTAGAATGAAAGACATTATTTAAGGTGAAGTGTAATTTCCGCGCTAAATATTGTATATTTTCAAACAACCTTTTCCAACACCCCTTAGAAACTCATTCCCTATGAACAAATAGGCCACAATAAATAAAAGGTGATAAATGTTTAACCTAGTGATGGACAAGACCAATATATAACTTACATACCAAACAGAAAGCGTGGAAGAGCAATTGGGTCATCTGATTACATCGCCGGATTGAGATTCAGCTGGGTCTGCGGGTGGATCCTGCACGAGGTAGGATGGTTCTTCTGGTAACTAGTAAGTGTAACGACAGTGCCGTTTCGAACCATTTTAGCATCCTAGGTCATTCATAGGTCTTTGAAGCCTGAAAAGGAAATCATAACCTTATTTTATTATATGACCCAAGCTAAATCTGTATAAATGACTTTTAGTGAGTTTGTATGGTAATTTATTGTCATATTCACGAAACACCTAAAACAGGCAATTAATTGTCATAATCACAATTATTTGTTTGACAATTTATTGTCAGCCAAATTTCACAATCGTGACCCCTAATTTTCATTATTAGTTTCCTACCATGTGAATTGTTTTGTTAAAAATGTGTATGAAATTTCAAAAAGTGACAACAGCTTGTATCATTATTAAAAAATGTATTTCATGATGTCATATAAATTGATAAAATGTGACATTTGTAAATTTTTAAGAAGTTAATATATTAAAATCACAAAGAAAAATATAACAAAAATTGCAATATACTATATTGCGTGAATATATATGAAGTGACCCCCCCACTCAGTTTTCTTAATATATATATATATTTTTATTTTTTTTTTATATTATGCTTACATGTCATCAAAACTGGCGAGTAAAAACAAAAATATATTAGCCAATGATGCTACTTTCTCCAACATGATCTTAGAGGGTTGAAAGTGTCTACTTAAATGTACTAAAACTGCAAAATGCTGCATTTTAAATACTATTATTACATGCGGATTAATGCCGACAGCACAAAATTTACTGATAAAACTAAAATTGCCAATCAGAATTGAGTAATTACAATGATTAGTATTTTGTGTGGCCAAATGAGAAATGGGGGGTTCGGTTAGCTGGGGTTGCAGTCTTCTTTTTTGTCCTTTGCTGATCACATGCCCGTGTGCTGAAACTTGACACAGGGTGACACGTCCTGAAAACTACACTGTTTGAACGGTTTCATGCTGAAGAGATGCTTAAATGTAAGCTATTTTCTCTCTAATAAATGTCAACATCATAATGTATATCGAAATGATTGATGCCTGTCATGCAAAATATGAGCTTATTGATGTCACAAAATATCAGTCTGCACATTCCATTAGTTACACCTGGTCGGAGTCTTCCATAAACTATCATTTCGTTTATACGTAGGGTTACGTCGTACCGAAGATTAATGGTGCAATGCTCAAATATTTACACCACAACTAGGCTAAGTTTAAACTTGCATATAGCCGGTGCAACTGGCCCCTGATCTTTAAATCAAACTTTTGTTTTTTCTTCTTTTTTGCAGTACAAGCTTGCCCAGAGTTTTCCTAAGTCATTTGGATTGTGATGCAGCACGTTTCCTTGGCAATGAAGTGGAGCCTGATGTTTGTGCAGCTTTCTGCAATGCACTTTGAGGATGAAGATGCGATTGTTGTATGGTTCTAGGTTGAACATGTGTGCCTCAAGTTCCTTGAATGCAGAACCACCATGGAGTTCCAGAACCTTCTCAGCTGTCTTGCAGACTTTCAGGACGCTGTCTGACGGTCTTATAAATCCACCTCAGGACTTCATGTCGACGTGTGTTCATCTTGGGAAGAGCTCTCAACACTGATTACTGATAAACAGGTAGTGCACAGAATCATCTTCATAGTTGTTTTAACTGCAAAGCCTGCTATGTACCCCACCACAGCCTCTTTGAACATGGACAAGCTGGGATAACTTACAGTGATGTTTTTCTTTATGTCTTTTGTTTCAGGCTGAATGTCACTTTGCCTGAAATGCCAGCATATCATAAGGTGTTGCCTCCAGTGTCACTGTCCGGTGGAGAACAGTTGCCACTAGCTCTGATGGCATGTCTTTCTACCATTCTTTTGAAAGCTGACTTATGTGGGATTGTTGTTAAATCCATTAGCAGATTTATCCCTACATATCTGCAAATTCTTATTGTATTGTTCAGTTTAAGTAAATTTTTGTGTGTACTTTGAAGCTTTTGTTATTGAACAAATAAATATGTATGATTACCTTGAGTGTGCATATGCCAATAAACTTATTTCTGATTATGATTTAATAGATCAAGGGATTGTTGAAATAATTAAATGCTCACAAGTTGGTATGTACATATTCCATAAATGAATGCAAATGGATAAATCCATCAAGTAAAAAGGTAAATTCATTTATGTGTGTACATATATGTACACACACACATACTGCATATGAACTTTGCTTAAATGAGTTCACATTTACTATATAATCTAGTAAAAAAAGAGTTCATAATGTTGGCAAATTATACAGATGTATAATTTGTCAACATTATGAACAATGAGCATCAACAGGTTTAAACTATGAAGGCAGTGAAACGCTGTTGGATACTTTTGCTTTAAAAAGGGGTTTTAATGCACTGGTGTTGTATTTTTACAGTTGATTATTAAAGATTATGATTGTAATGCACACTCTACATGGTGATAATGACTAATTTGTGCTTAATAGGTACATAGTCTGTATAAATTACAACCTGTGGGCACTTTAGCCGCATCCTTAAGTGAGTGTTGTTTCACTGTTAAACGCCGCACATGCCACGATGCCCTCTGTCGGTAGGGAATAGTTAGATGGCCACCAGAGCACTTCCGGTAGTTCACCTAATAATAACTTCACCTACTGCTGGCAGTTTAGAATTCTATGAGCAATCCAGTTATATATATATATATATATATATATATATATATATATAGATCAGTGGTTTTAATACATTTAATTGTGGATGAACAACTTTTGGAAAATGCTTGAAAATGGCAGTATGGATGGAGAATTTTCAAATGTATATGGATTAATGTAGATGTAGCCTCAGTGTTTATACTTTTGAGGGAGGTAAACCCACGAATGGATTACTTTCATTGTGTCATTGGCTACATTTTGCGCAAACGTATAGAGTCTATGCCAGCTTAAATGCATGCTGTCAGTAAAACAAATGGGTGAAAATACAAATATAAGAAATTCCAATATTTTGTCAATTGTTCAATTTAACTTTTCACTCAAATTATATGATATAGTATAATTTGTAATGAACAATTTCATTGTAAATTAGAAAAAGGTATTTTCACTAGTGATCTAAGACTTACCCCTATAAGTGAGACTGTTTAGATCTGTGACATTTTTTTTTAATGTTCTGTTTGTCTCCTTAAAAGGCAATGCATATCTCCTCCCAGCCAGTCTTTTTCTTTCTTCTTCTCTTACAGATGTTTATTAAAAACATGAGTGTTAATCTCTTATGATTTTCATTGCCCTCGCTGCATCCATCACACTGTCACCTGCCCCCTTTTTTGACGGTTTATCCTGCCTCATCAAAGCCAACACAGCAAAATTACTTCAATTTTTTTCTGCCAAATCGACTCCTGGGTAATCACCAATAAGTGGCTTTCTGTATGCACAATAAGAGAGAGAGAGAGAGAGAGAGAGAGAGAGAGAGAGAGAGAGAGAGAGAGAATCAAACCAAGGGGAGAGAATAAAGAAATATTATTAAGGGAGAAGGAAACACACAAAGCGTTCAGTATAGTGTGTCAATTACAGCTGCATGAAGCACAGTACAGTGCTTTAGAGGACCTCATCTAATGTATATCATAGGCGGGCTCTACTCTTTTTTTAATATATCCCATATTTTCCACAATTGTGCCACACAAGCACATTCACACTCTAAGATGAAAGACGTTACCTCCCAAAGTGTTCGCATGGCCTCATGCAGAGATGGAAAGCCACACTCTATGGCAACAGTATAATGACATTTCATAAGTGTGAACTAAAGGGAATCTATAGATCTATCGATCTGAACTGCTCAATTAGTCACATAAATTCACAGGCATGTCATCACAAGCTCTTGATGGAAAAAAAACTGGTTTTATGCCATAGGTCAATCAGTACATTTACATGCATAGTTATAACTGAGCTACAGTATTCATCTTTTCCCATCTTCTCTCTATCACCTGTGAGTGTACCTAGATGTACTAAAATTATATTTTATTTGTGTTTTATTGTGCATGTTTTTACATGTGGTTATATTTGTATCTTTCTTGCATATAGCACTTTGGTCTACATGTGTTGTTTTTAAATGTTCTATAAAAATTAGCATTGATTGATTGATTGATTGGTTGGTTGCTTGCTTAATTGATTGATTGATTGATTGATCTGTCTGTCTGCCTGTCTGTCTGTCTGTCCAAATACACATGACACAATGTGGAATCAAATATTTGTAGGGAGGACGTCAGCTGAAGAAGCTTTTAATACAGGTCATGCAACAAAATTTAGCACAACCTTGAGGCCAATTGCAGTCCGGTTAAGGTACATACACAGGTCTTTTGTCCAACTTCGCAATAATCTGACTGGTTCGATTTCAGTCAGACCTAATAGTTTACATGACATTGATTGTTTTAGCCCATGTAAGTGTACTGAGTGGATGGATGACTGAATCGCGGCCATTGCCTCTATGAAACACGATGGACCCTTTACATATTTCTGGGTTGGGAATGAGGATGTAAACAATAAAAGGGTTAGCGGTGCCACTGCAATAAGGCTATGGTAGACCAATGCAAAAATTATTGCAGTATTTCTTTTTGCTCATACGTCAATTCTGCTTCCATGACTCTCCAAAAGAGAGAGAGAAATAAAAAAAGAGGCAGAAGAGGAAGGTGTCAAATTTACTGTCAATCCCTCAGCAGCTGTTTTTGAAACGCCATCACAGCAGTGCAAGCTAGCAGTAGTTTGCTAGATTTATTTTAGTAAATACAGTGACAAGTACAGTTAATAAGTACAATGATAGAAGTATACATTCAATCAGTGTTTCCCAATCATTTCCATCACTGCACATTTTGTGTGTCTATCTTATCTATCAGAGGCGCCATGACCTGCATCATGTGTGTCAAATAATGGAGACATCTAAAATTTGTAGTGTTGAAAGTAATCCAGGATCAGGATTAGGAAATAATGTACAGAGATAAAAGTTTGCTAAATCTACTTGGAAAATTTGTCATCGAATGCTTTGAAAAGGGTTTGTAGAAAGGAAAAGAGTTGAGCTCCATTACAGGAAAGTGACATGCATATGAACATCAGAGAGATCTCCGGTAAACATTTAAATGGTAGTTCATGCTTGATTTACAAAGCAGATGAGGATCTGTTGGATGACACGACATTGAACATGCAGGTTTTAATCTTGGCTGTGACATTGAATAGGTGTTGAATAGTGCTGTTGAGCTTTGTGGAGTTAAGCATGGCTGTGTGCTCTTAAAACCGCTCTCTCTCTTTCTCAACCACTCACTCATCGGTGACTTTTGCATATGAAACCTCTTTTTACACTAAAGAAGCTTTGCCGACAATTCAGATGCTAGCTGTCTTGTATATCAGACTCCTTGCTTTTCCATTGCAACACACGCATATATACACACAGATCCAAAAGTGATTTGTGTCAATGTTCTTTACCTCGGATTGAATGGTCCCACATCTGCGTGGATTAGGGGGTGTCACTCCATCGCTGAAATAAAGACAATTGTGTTGTATGATGTGTCAACCTCTGGTGCTTGGGGGATCAGGGATTAAACATCAGCTATTGATACTGCATGCTCAAAAATGGTAAGGCTTACACATTTACTAGAGATGGGTTAAAGAATTATTCTAATCCGAAACATACAGATGGAAAGAGTAGAGAGGAAAAAAGAGAGTCAGACGGGGGATGAATGTGTGCCTGTGTGAAGTCATGGTGGCTGATCTATTCCTGGAATCTTAACCAAAGATCAATCAACCAACAACTACTGTAGATGATTAGAAGTGCATGTAGATGACCAGTGATCAACTAACAAAATTAATAATATTAAAAAGTTATTTCAACCAAAAATAACAAAAAATGCAGTAATTTTCTAAACCTCATGTCAATCCAAACCCATATGGAGGGACTATAAATGAAATGTTTTACATTTTGGTTCGTTCTGAGCAAAAACTGTATTTTTGCGTTCCGTTCTGATGTTCCGCAGCCTCCTTTCCAATAGGTAAGTGGTTAGAACAAAGTAATGGAATGGTTAATATTGCTCTTTTTAAATAGAAGGTTCTCTACACTAAGAGGTGGGTAAAATATCAATTGGAGTGTTGCCATATCTCACAAGAGTAACAAGTGACCAGGTCTGGAAAACAAGCCCAAAATATGCCACATTCCTCACCAAAATAAGCAATTGCATTTTTTATTTTGTGGAGTGTATATATAAGCATAGAAATCATAATAAGCATGCAGTACATTAACATAAAGTAAATTTAAATTAGAGATCTGCTTCTCAGTCAAAACCCAACAGCATCAAATCTGCATTAATGCATCATGTCTAACAATAATTCAGTGAAGACTTGGAAACAACTGAGAAAGGTACTTTTAACCTCTAGTAATGTTTTCCTTGTATCTGGATTAGCCGTGCATGCATTAATTAATTATACATAGTTGTTAAACAGGTCTTCATTCCACAATGGGCAATTAGCAAAGAAATGTGTGATGCAGCTGTTTCCTTCAGACTCAAAGCACATTTTAATTTTGGTGTAGTTCGAAAAATGTACTGTGATAAACCCTTTGGATTTTGGTTTCATGAAAAAAAAAATTTGGAACAAAATTAAGCGATTGCAACCAGTTACCAGAATTTCAAAATAATGTTTTAATTCTGGAACAAAAGATTTCTGCAAAAAATATAGTTTTTACATAATTTTTTATATTTTACCTACACATTTGACCTGTTATCTTCCATGGAACACTAAAATCTTAGTCACCGTTCACTTTTCATTGTATACAGAAAAGAAAGATGGTTCACACATTATTTTACAGTATTCCTGCAACTGTGTATTTGCATAATTAATTATTCTTATGAATTACAAGCAATTGCTGTGTAATTGTTTTATGATTCAGTTCGATATACGATAGGAGGTTCACGATTCATTATTATTTCGATTCAATATAAAAATATTAAATGAAAAAGTATGGCAGAAAATTGTGTTTATTTTTAAAAATATGTTTGGGCAAAATGCACATTATCATTTCTCATCAAAATAAAGTTCTTTAATACACAAACTTTTTTTTTTTTTTTTTGTAACTTTTTTAATGACTATCAAGAACAGAAATGATATTAAAATTCACCTTATTCAATGAAAGTGGAGTGCGGGATTTCATCTTCGGACACATATTACACCAAAGAAATTGTCAGTTTTAAACTCTCTCATTTTAATCTGCACTTTTCAACGAAACACTGTAATTTTCAAGGTAACAAGGTATTCCATTACTTACTAAGAGCAAAATTCAAGCACTTTAAGCACTTCAAGGACCTTGTGCGAACCCTGTAAACAGTGTAGAAAAAAAGTGCAGTTGGGGTAAATTCAAGCGATAGAGAGATTATGATGTTTGACCAGTCATTTCATTTATGATCACATGGAAAAAATATATTGTTTTTTTCAAAAAAAAAAATATTTTTTTTATTTGCCATATATTGAAATTCAATATATCATTCCATCTGATAATAGTAATGTGTAATATGTGTAACACAGACACTGTAAAATAAAGTGTTGCCGAAAGATGCAATGAAAGTGAACGGTGCCTGAGGTTTTCTATCCCTAACATTCTGCTTGTATGTCCAATCACCAAGAGCAGTAGCGCTCTTCAACAAGCTACATGATTTGAGTCCATAGCGCAAATGTAATCCACTAAATTTGATAACTTTTGAAAACATTTTTTATTTTTTTTTTTTATCCCTATTCCTAAAGTATAACGCCGGTTTCACATATCCTCAGTGAGCAAGATGTGAGCAGTGCATTTTCGTTTCGGCACACATATTATCCTGACCCCCCCGACCCCACCGCGATTTCCGCCTATGCATGCACATGACTGCACGCTGTTTTCGGTGAAGCAACAATTTACCTCATTCGGATTTGCATGGCCACAAGAATGGAAGAGACCTGACTGATTGTGGAGGTTGAGAGTGACAAAGTGCTGTACAACCCTCAGCATTTCTTATTCAAGGATTTTATAGCAAAGGAAAAGGTGTGGGATACAGTAGCTTCAGCTATGATGGCGTTTTGGTGCCACGGCAAAAAATATAAATAATAAAATCATAATAGTTTGAGAATAAAGTCAAAATTTTGAGAATAAAGTCGTAGCATTACGAGAATAAAGTCATGACATTTTTACGTTGATAATCAAATGTTGTTTATTTGTCAACAAAGATACTGCAAAATTTTTGCCTTCTTTGGCAAAGATCTTGTACAATCATGGGCTCCTTGACAGAGGGCCCAAAATCGAACTCAAATAATCAAACAAATCAAAGGAAAAGACAAAAATCGAACTCAACAATTAAAAAAAAAAAAATTCTAAAATAAAATAAATACCCCCTCTATCATAAAACTACATATCAATGCAAGCATATGCCAGGGATATGACCTGGTTTGTACCTGACAGGATCGTCTCTTTAGGGGGTAGTATTTAATTTTCTGTCTTTTGGGGTAGTGCAGGGTCACGTGACCCACATATGTGTTTCTATCTGATAAACTGTGAAAGATGTGAGAACAATATGTTTGGTTGTAATTTATGGACTTAACAGCAGATCATAGCTCTAGTTCATTTATAAGCGTTTTTACGTGCTACTTAGATAACGATACTTTTGTGATACATGCTGTAGTAAGTACAATTTAAATGCTACTAATGTTCAATTTTGAGCCTCGTGAAACCCAGCCCAAGCATCACCCACGCCGAGAGGGACTGAACGAACGTCTGTCTGGTTCTTTCTCCTGAAAAATTCAATTCATAACTGCTCCAAGGTCCGGATCCCAATAATAACTTAATGCTGATGTGCCAAAAGATGACAAAGGATTTCTTTGTTGCTAAATCTTAAATTAAAGTATGATTTAACTAAATCATCTACATCCATTTCTTGCATCGATGAAGCTGCTGGCTCTTTGTTCTATCGTTTTGATAATGGCATGCCGTTTCTGGTAATTTTGACTTTTTTTTCTCAAAATATTCAGACTTTGATCTCATAATGGTATGACTTTATTCTTGTAATTTTACTTTATTCTCGAAATATTACTGCTTTAAGCTCATTGTGATATGACTTTATTCTCATAATTTTTACTTTATTCTCAAAATCATATTTGTATTAATTTTTTTACAAGGCCGCTAAACACCGTTGTATTCAGCAAATTTGTGCAGATGGTTAGTTAATGTTTTAATTTACTGTAATGTCTGTCATGCCTTCATGTCATACAATATAGTCTACCTAACACGGTTTTGTCAGGTGTTTTAACTAAATAAAATGCAGTTATTTTATTAATTTTACATATCTAATAATGTATGGGCTGTTGGGATGCATACAAACTGTCAATGCAGGAACACATTTTTTGTTCTCTGAATAAATGCAGATGATTAAGGACCCAATACTGTTAATTATATATCACTGTGGTGTAAATGTTGTCCTTCTACTCATGTACAAACAATTTCATGAAGGCCAAATTCGTTACAGTATACAGTATTTACCAATTACCCCCTCTCAATAAAATGATATTATGGCCTAATTAAAGAAAGTATTTGGTGTAGGAACCCAGTGATAACTGTATTTTCTGCACAAATGTGAAAGGCCAACGTGAAAGCCAACCCTACCACGCAGCACACACCCCGCTAACGTCTCCCTCACGCCCCACTCACGGAGGATCTGTGAAACTGGCATGAGTAATCATACTGCGCTCGCTGTGAATTTAAAGAAAAAAAGGTTGAAAGTTATTTAGCTGAAATTGATCTGTGCTAACAGAAATTAGAAACACTGTCAAAGCTGGAAGTGTTATTGAACGTTTTCAGATGAAATGTCCACTCAATGGTGCCAAAAGTGAGTCGTTTTTGGTTGTAAATTATTTAATACAATCAACAGGAATGCACAATTTATTAACCGTACACTTTATTTCAAATCCCAACACTTAACATTTTCTTTAACATTTCCTCTAAACATTTTAAACAAATAAAAAAATACAAAATATTTGAAGGAAAACACAACTTCAGAATTGTGCTCATCACTGAATAGGTGATCCTGATTTGAATGAATGCAGAAATGTCTAGTATTTAAATGCCACTTGTCAATAACTCGGTAGAATGGGGTCCATGTCAGGGTACTGTAACATTCAGTAGCAACATGTCTACTTGTGTGATCATGTTGGAGTAAAAGTACCATTGATGCTTGCCTTAGCAAGCCCCACTAATAAAAAGACGGATAGTGCTGATGATACACATTATCCATGTACAGTATGTTCAAATTAATTAAATCAAAGGTTAACATACACTACAACACATTATGCTTACATTCAGCATGAAAATATTTAGTCATATCCACAAGCTAAAATGAGAGGCCCCAGGCCCTATTATGCACTGGAGAAGCAAAATCAACATGTCTTAACGACTTGAATTAAAATGTTGCATGCATGTATTGTTAAAGACAGCATCAAATATTGATTTGTTCCACTAATTAAAAGGCTTTGCAGACGATGAATTAGTTAAATATGTATATTTGTAATGACATGCTGCTGAATTAAACATCAATGTTTGATGAGTAAGAAACTTGATGGAACACTGTACATATGTATGCGTGTGTCCTCATTGCACTGGCACAGTTACATTTTAAAAACGGAAGTGGACAGAGAGCACGCGATTCCTTACAGATAACACTAATGGATTTGTTAATTGCTCTGGTACAGCACTAATTTTCATGGCGACCTCCTAATGCCTCAGTAACGGCACTTCAGTAATGAATAATTGGTAGGATGGAGACACAGCATGAGAGATACTTTAAAAACAGGACTTGGGAAAGTAATTAAGCGAGCCCTTATACACACTGTCAAAAATGCCCAGTACAGTACGCTGTAGAGCTCTCTTTGTCATTGCCAATCAGCTCTCGTGGATGGCGTGTCCTTCCGTCTTGATATGTGTGGCCTTTTTCAACCAGAGCGGATGAGTTTTTTCATTCAGGGGGGGATGGTAAATAGAAAAGCTGATGTGTGATTGCAGAGAGGGGGGGGATCTGTCCATCCCTATCCCGTGTTACCTACAATGTGGGGAAAGTGCATTCTCGGCCTCCACTATGCAGTTATTCTCTTTTAAGCGCTTATTCAGTTGTCTTTACAGCAGTGACTTGACTCATAACTCATTTATTTCTTGGGGTTGACACTGTTAACAGTACACAAAAACCCAGACTGAATGATTTTCATACAAAGCGGAAAAGTGTGTGTCGGAAACCCAATGTATCACTCAGACACTCATTCAAAGAGCAAAAAGAGCAGAAGTAAGTTGACCTTCACAGATTTGAATGAAGACTTGAGTGTGTGTGTGTGTGTGTGTGTGTTTGTTTGTGTGTGTGTGTGTGTGTGTGTGTGTGAGGAGAACTTCCTCAGGTGAGGAGAAAATAGACAAGGACGAAGGGGCACTTGTACCTTTACATCAGCCTGCCTGTTGGAGCTTCAATTTGGAGCTGCAACTGAAAGTCAAGGTAGAGTTTTCCAGTAGTGCAGTTCATCAAGGGTTTCTTGAGCTCCTCTACCTCTGACTTACGATTCTCAACCATTATCTGGATCCTAATCAAGCAACAAAACAGAGAGTGAGTATTTTGATTGTTTAAAAATAAAAGATGTCTATAAATATAACTAATTAATGTATAAGGTGTCAATTGCATACTTACAGTGGCCCCAAAAAGACACTTAAGCCACACTTAAAATGTATGAATTTTTATTGTAGTAGATAACACATTTTTTACTTGAAAAGTATTTCTTTTAAAGAAAGATAATACCTGCATGCTTTTTTAAATTTAAGACAAAATTAATACAAAGTATATAGACATTTTCTGATTGTTAATCTTTGTGGAGCATACAGTACAGCACTATGGTAGGGCACTTGCATGACATTATTGTCTTAAATTACCTTGGAATAATTTACTTACAGCAACTGTAAACATGGTTCCGAAAAGTAGTTTTGAGAAATGATGGGGATGGGGGGGGGGGGGGGGGTTAATGCCCTGTAGAAAAACACTCAAACAGGAACAGGGCCCTGTCCCTGCTCACCCTGGCCGCTATTAGAGAAACCCCTTGCAATTATCTACAGCCCATTTATAGCCTCCACTGACAGGATGATTTGTATTATAGACCAAGGGTAGAGGTTGTCTTTGGAAATGAAATATATTGATGGTAAATTAATTCAGAGCTCAACATATTAAACAGGAAATGGAAAATTAGGAAGAGCCAATTTATTTAAGTTGTAAAGCTCACGGCAGAGTATTTTTTACTTCTAAAGCACAAAGTAAATGGCCTACCATCCACGGACAGGACACGTGATGCAAATCTCGCCATCATCACAGTGCTCAAGCACTGAATGCGGGTAGCCCGGTAACCACGCGTCTTTGAATGCACAGAATGCGCATGTGCTTGGACTTATTTGCACAAATTAGTTGGCAATACTCACAGTTCAGTCGTATCTGTCATAAAGAAGTGCTAGAAGAAGATGTAATCGCTGGTAAATAACAGGAGACAAAGGTAAATACAGCAATAGTACATATGCACGTCAAGACCACTTGTTTGAGGAAGTCAATATATACCTGCATTTGTATAACTCGAGTCTAAAGAAATATAAAGAGATCTTTATGAATCTTACCTCCTGAGGATAAATAGTTTGGTGTCTAATCGCAGTCATGGTGTGCATGCACCAACTGCCTGTGTATGCGCGCACCATCAAATGGAGTACACTTTGGCATTGGCAGGCTCGCAATCGAATGTACACAGACGCTGAGTGTTCAAGTCAAAATCAAAGTATACTTTAGGCTTCAAGCTGAAAATTGCTTCCTGTTTTCATACAGTATCATAATGCTTTGGAACATATTGGTTGTTTATTCAGGAAAGAGATAAGACCTGTATCACTACAGAGAAACAAACTTGTCTGGTTCAACTTTTTAACCAGATGGATTTGTATTCCTTCCAAGCTTGTCATTTCCACCTGGGACAGCCCCTCCTTCCACAATCATGCCCTCTCAGTTTGACTCATCTCAATACCACACCCTGTTCATTTTCACCCCTCCCCTATTTTTTTTTATCCCACCCTCCATGACCACACCCCATTTTGTTTGATCCCCTCCCTCCCCAACCACATTCTATTTTGTTTCTACCCCCTGGACTTTAAACAAACATTTTGTCAGACACTTCCTTCAACATCTTTTTTTTTATTTATATGGTCTTCAACTCTTTGCCTGCTAGTGACAACAATATCACATATGTTTCACCCAAACACAATAACTACACACAAATCCTTCTCAAGAAACACACAAAAATGTGGCAAACTATGGCATCTTTGAAAGTGGTTTGTGATTGACTACAGTTTTGGTGACTTGCCCCGATCTGATGCATGTGAAATTATCTGCATCCGTCTCTGTTGGATATTTTGAATGAATGGTAAAGTATGAGCAAGTGTAATAAGACTTGTGTGTTTATGTTCTGCCCATCAGTGTCCGTGGTCAAGCCTATGGGGCTTCACATTGTGAATGTGGTCTTGCAGCTCACAATTTATTAATTCTTGCTGCAATACACATACATAGTCCTACAGAAAGAAAGAGCATGCACAGAGAGAGAAAAAATAGACAACAGGAAGCCAGCCCGGCTAGAATTAACGAACAAAGGCTTTTAAAATTTTCACAGCTCTGCCTTTGGGGGGTTGAAGGCAAAATAAATAAATAAAAATAGGATTATTTGATGTGTCCATGGCATCTAAACCTGAAAATCCAGCTTGTTATTAGTCAGAAAAAGCTACAGTCATGACCAAAATGGACTGTGGTCTTGCCCTGGAAAAAGAGAAACAACACTATCTTAATGAGGCTCATTAGTCTATAAAAAGATGTGTGAATGTACAACATAATCATTTAAAATTAAGTAACTTGCAAAAACAAGATCTTCAATTTTATTTTTCCTACCAATATATATATTTATTTAAAGATAAAGAACTAAATAAAATAATATGAAAGTCAGATGTTCTCTTGTAAGCTATTGGAATAGGATTGGATAGGATTTCAGCTGCCAGTTAAACACCAGGGGCAACAAGGATGTTAACATACATGTAGAAATTGTGTAATAGTTATCGAAAAACTAAGTGTTTCTCATTGAAAGCAGGGCCTGTAGTGCATCTAAAAACCATTAGATGAAGTTGTAATAGGTTAAGATATAGTCTCATATTAACACCTAATAAAATGTTACAGAAGAATAGAAGCCTTTATTTTGGTCACACATTATACATACATTTTTTGCATATATATAGTGAATCATTTTTATTTTTTCACATATTCCAGCTAAGCTGGTGTCAGAGTGCAGGTTCAGCCATGATACAGTGCCCCTGGAGCAGATAGGGTCAAGGGCCTTGCTCAAGGGCCCAACAGTGGCATCTTGGCGGTGATGGGCCTTGAACCCACAAACTTCTAGTCAGTAACCCAGAGCCTTAACCGCTGAGCCACCACTGCCCCAAAAAGGCAGTTATATGATATCATGAATAAAAAGTAAAAGTTTATTACAGTAAAGTCAGGCTAAATTAAAACACTGATCCCACTGATTTGTGACATTAATATAAATGAATTTGTAAAATACTTTGGGGGAAAGCATGCGGAAAGAAAGTGAGAACATTATTTTCAAACTCGGCACCTTCATGCCAGTGATTATCAGTCTGGCCATCTATGAACCATATTTATTTATTTCTTCTTATTCCATTTAGAATTCTTCTTCCAGAACCACATTTGGAAACCATCTGATGGTAGAGAGGAATGCAATCATTTGTACAGACGACAGGCTCATTCACAGTAAATGTGTATTACCTTTAATGGGAGCCACTAATTAAAGTGCCTGATGAATGCAGAGAAGTATGGCCTTTTCTTACTGCCATTAGATGAGCAATATTGTGGAAAATGGACGCTTACATTAAAACACATGATTCTGCTGAGGCTGCATTTAGTGCATGTTGCAGTTGTGTGGCATTAAATCAGCATTATTGCAAAGCAGGTTGGGTACATTTACATTCAGTTCCTGATGCTCTCTGTGCATGCTTTCCTAGACGGAGGTGCACATACTTCAAAAGTATATAAATTAAAAAATAAAAAGGTGCAAAAAACACAATTAGTTAATTAAACCAGCTCAAATCTTGTGTATGATCATTTCAAAGCTTTTAAATTAGTCAAAATACCCATATCACTTTACCGAACCAGTGCTACACTTACTGTTGTCTGGCAGTGACTTTTTTCCATTGTGTATGTGAGTGAGTGAGTGTGTATAATGACTGTGCTGATAATGTCAATGGCCATTATGGTGAGGGACTGTAGTTTTATGATAGCCATAAGCCTGCTGTATTCAGCTCAATAATAAGAGACTGAAGGACACAGAAACACAGAATCGTGACCTGTGACACCAGCACACCAACCAGGAACATGCCTGTAATGTTCATATTTAGCCAGTACCTCTTCTCTCACATCATTCTCTATATCTCGCCGCCGACTGTGCATTTCCTAAGGATTTTTAATCTGTACCATTCTGGCGAGTGGGACCAATCAGGGTAAATGAAGATCAATAATGAGCCAATGGGTACGCTTTATTTGGTAGATGAGGTGAATCATTAAAACGCAGCGTGCTAATTTGACAGCTGATGCGCCAGGGTGGGCACTTAGACATAATGATGCCATCAGAGCAACAGACAGCGAGAGAGAGAGAGAGAGACAGAGAGAGAGAGAGAGAGATACCAGAAAGATACACAAACTGCTTCATTTCACACAGAATGGGAAGAGGGAGAGAAATGGACTCTTTAAAATTCTTTTGACATTTTAATGTTATGAACCCATACACACATCTCATCAAGCTATTACATGTAATGAGGCGACACATGTGCACTGCATACTTGTGCAACACCAATAGAGATGATTATGTTTAAAAATTATGTGCATTATCCCAGCATTTACTGGCATGACAGCAGAACAGGACCAAGCATGCGCACACATGTTTTGCGATTTAAATGGGGACACACCGTATACTTTTATTGTTTTTTCTTTAAAGCTAATTGTAAGTACTAAAGACTAACTCAAAAACCTAAACCTACCCCTAAAAGAAAACATTTTCAATTATATTTTCATTATTTATAAAAGATTTTCCAGTGAAGGATGTCTCAAATGTCCCCAAAGGGCACTTTTGAAACATTTTTGCTCACCTTTGATGACACATTTTTCCACAAACTATAGCTTAGTATACTGTACACATACTGTATGAAAGTTGGGACTTTTAATTGACATCTTTTGTTTATATACTGAGTAAATGCTCAATGCACCTAAACCTAATCCTTACAGAACGTTTTGTTTAGATTTTCATTAAGGCCTTATTTTGCATGTTTATTAAGCCATTTTCCTCATGAGGACACCATTGGCTGGCAATTTAAGGTTTTTCCTGTGGGGCCATTTGGCACAATGTAAGCAAAACCTGAAACACACACACACACACACACACACACACACACACACACACACACACACACACACACACACACACAATGAAACTGCAAGAGGGCACTCAACACATTCTGGTGAACCACCTGCCCATCTCACCCTTGGGTGTGTTTAAAGTATTCCCACGAAGTAAATGTGTGTATGTGTGTGTGTGTGTGTGTGTGTGTGTGCGGTGTTAAATAATGAGAGAATGACACAGTGCTGAGAGCGTTCCGGGCCTGTATTGATCGACTAGCGGATCAGTATCCTTTTCCCACTGTGGTCACTGAATAGGACAAAAGTTCAATACAAAAAAATCGTCTGCTCATCCAGTTCTCACAAAAGCAATTTGTAATATGGATTTATCCCGGCTGCCGACAAAGCCAGCTTCTGTTTTTACTATTTAAAAGCTTTGATCGGATGACCGGAGATGCTTCATCTTTTTTAAGGCTTGGATGGTGTGATTCATTTGCAATGGAGGTGGTAATTTTACCTAAAATACACAGCTATGGTTTGCTTGAAATAAATGAGGAAACAAATGCATTGAATAAATTCAAATAACCTCTCTGCAGTGCCAGTGGGCACTGGGGCGTCATGCTTCTCATCTTGGCTTCTTGATGCCCTAGGGGAGCAAATTAGAAAAAATTTGAAAACTTGCAAATTGTATATGTTTGAAAGAAATACAGAATCAAGGATTTTATTGAAAAACATGTTGTTTGAAGAATATAAACATTTGACTGGCAGGCGAAAAATGCATGATCAATCAATAAAAAATCCCCACACATATTTAGGGATCAGTATGTTATAGAGGGGAGTTTTTTTAGTTTTTTTTGTGGACTTGGGCCAGTAAGAAACCATCTTGATAGTATTTAATAGTGACCTGGCAACCACCTAGTAACACCCAAAACATCCAGAAATTGCATACTTTAAATTTAAAGAGGTTTCATAAAAATGTAATGCATTTTATTTACTTATTCATTTGACCAAATACAAGATTAAGATGACTTTTTACTGTTTTAAATGACCTGAACATAACAGGAGAGTTAAAGTAAATGATCAGCAGAAGGTGTGACTCGATTGGACTGACTAACTTTAGTGATGTGAATGGGTGATTTCTAGACAAACACTTTTTACATACAATAATTGTGCAACATAATTATCAAAGATAAGAGAGCTGCTTTGGCATTAACGAATATTTAAAACCTTACTGTTTTCATGCAACTTGACAGCACTTAGTCTGCATGTGCATAGAGGCAGAACAGTTTCCTTTCAAGCAAATAAATATCTGTTTTTTCCCCAAAACGAGTGAGTGTTATTGTGCGAGATGTGTGAAGTGAAGGTGTGAAGTAGCTGATTATAACTCTATCCTCTCTCTCATTTCTCGCTCTGTCTCTTTCACTGAAGTGATGAGAGCACTAGGTGGTCGATAGGATACTGTCTCAGCCCGCCGTAATTAGCGAGCGTATGCAGGGTCCATCACTGAGCAAACGGCACATAAAAATGATCCTGATCTCTCCCAGTCATGTTTAAGCTTCGTCAAGCTTTACCTTTGTGAACCCACTGGTGTATTTAGCGTACCTCACAACTCAAAGAGAGAGAAAGAGAGCAGCATTCATTATTTATCACTGGAAGTTTCTAACCACAGAAAAGACAGAAGGAGTTGAGGGGAATTTAAATGATTTCAAAGGAACTTGCCGAGAACCTGGATTAATGAAGCCTCAGGCTTTGTGAAGCTCCAACCTGACAACAGTTATCCAATCTGAGACCCGCATGTACGACATTATGAAATATTACATGTTGGAATTAAGGCTCTAAAGTACCTTTCCACACTTAGTCCTCTCATACTCGAACAAGATAATCCATGTGGTGTCACATGACATTCCCTGCTAATCAGAGACGAGAACATTCCAAATCCTCTAGTTCACCTCCTGCCGAGGTGAACCGGTCTGCTGACAGGGCCTTCAAGTGCATGAATAAGTAAACAAACAAGCCATGGTCACACCCCCATGGCGAATGCAGTTGTGTGTGTGTGTGCTGGTATGAAGGTGTGTATGTGTGTGATACATAAATGTTGGGACTTGGACATAGCTGGCCTTTAAGGCTTTGAGTGACAAGTGTAAGAACAGACTCCACTGTCCTTTATGGACATTTGGGGTGTCACACTTGGAGAGAGTGTGTGTGTGTGCTTCTCACCTGTTCTTTGGCCTTGTCTCTTTTAGCTAGATTTTTTTGCAGAGATTGCTGAGAGAAATGGGCTACAGTCTGCAGCCTTTCTACTGCTTGGTGGTCCTAGGGATGTGCAATACTACTTTCAAAATCGACTAATCAGTGTGAGGGGTTGGTCTGTAACTAATTGGTTATAAGGAAGTCCTAGATAGTTAGGCTGGATGTGATTCTTTTTTATATATACTGTATGTAAAATGGCATTTACATACTGCATGATGTGTTCTTTCATTCAAAAACAGCTAAATGAAACGCAATATAATACAGGAGTCTCAAGATATGTTTTAAAAGTTAAACTATTGTAACATTGCATGTTGTCTTAAAAATGCAACAATTGTGGCAGAAAGCTCAAAAAACTGTGTGAGATGTGATACAGTGGCTAAATACGTTCATCTGAAGTGTTATAGTGGTGTTGCTTTAAGGGGAATACATTTTTCCATGCAAACGGTCTAACAAATGAAGCACAGCAGACTGACATCACATTAATTAAAGCATTGCTGATGACAATATTGGAATTTAAATATATACATGATAAAATCTATAAAAATAAAAACCCAAACTCAATCTCAGAAATATTTGAGTTGGTTGTTGGACTACTATATCCTTGGATTTCTAAACAAACACACTATATTCAAATAATATGTTTGTTTTGTTTTTTCAACAGAGTAAAGATCATCAGAAAAATATCAGAATAGAGAGGGGGGGATGTGATCTGGAAATGACGCAGGCTAGACTTGAACCTGCAGGGCTATTAAAGCACCAAGGCTTAATATGTTATGAGCAGTGTTATGCAAGATATAACAAAATTTAGCAAGCTAAGCTACCAACTACTCAATAGAAACATTTATTAAGCTAAACTAAAAAATACAATTCAGAGAAAATAGCAAGTTACACTGCAAGCTACGTACACCCCAAAAGTAGCTTGCTCCATTTAAGCTACATAATTTGTTTTTTTAAACCAGATGCACAGGGCATACTGTCATAGACAAAGCATCTGAAAGACTTCATCACATAACATTTATCAAAGCCATGGTACAGTATAGTGCAATACAGTATGCAAGTATACAGAATGGTGCTAAATGAAATGTACGTGCATGTAAAAATAAACATGTAAATTCTTATTTATCCATGCTACAAATCCCATGTGTTAAAAATGAAAAACTGTCATTTTTAAATTTTATTTTAATATTTATGCTTCTACCTCTACAAACCCCTACCAATATGAACATAAAAAAATCTGTGTACATATACTATTAATTTGATCCTGTAATTCTAGCAGCTATATATCTGTATGTACTGGAAGCTTCTGATCAGAGGCCAAATTCCTTGTGTGTGTGAGCACATCTGGGCAATAACAATGTGATCTCTGATGGTATCGGATAATAATACCATGGTACTTTGATATACAATTACAAACACTTATCTTACACTCAAACACATGGCTGAAGAATCAGCACGTCTGAGTGTGCAAAATGAGTCATACATATTTTCCCTGAAACTTCTTTTGCTTCTGTAAGGTCTGTTATTCAGATCCAGATCAAATCTCCATTCTCACAGTAACTCATAATGACTCTCATTCAGCAACATTAGCATGAAACCTGAGAGCGGTTTCAAACACTGTCATTCACACAAAGCTTTCTGACATCCATCTCCAGTCCCACTGCAACTGTGGCATCTTAAATCAGCCATAATGACACCCCTCACAAACCCACCAGGTAGCTGGTGCTAATCTTAAATCAGAGAATGCGGCAGCGGTCCTGAGAAGTTGGATTAAGGCAGAGCTTTCTCCCACGCCGAGGGGGGCGACGTAAAGATGGTTTTATCAGAGGTCATTCAGATTTCTCTGCATGGGAGACAATGGGATCTGCGGCAACGGGAAGCCTCGTTCCCAAGCCTGGAAGTCTGGCTATGCAGAGGGAATCGATGAAGTGTCTATTTCTACTCGGCCACAATGGGAACTGGCTGCCGTGGCAAAAAAGGATCAATACAACAAATTATTACAATTTCCACAACCTCCACTGGACATTCCATGGGGTGCGAATGCACGTGTGGTCACCCCTCCTCCACATTACTGCAGTCAAATGGCAGGGGGTAAGAGATAAAATAGACTGAAACACACACCTCACAAATGCCTATTCAGCCACAATCAGTCAGCTTATATGAGCGAGCTCCAAAGATTGCTGGCAGTTTGAATGATGGTTTATGAATAACTGCAGTGCATGTCGGTTGTTGTGCAGAAATGGCTTTAATAAAGGGTTTAGACGGCGAGTCCATTCGTTGCAGAGACTGAAGAGAGGAAAGTAATGATACAAAACAATATGTCATGATGGACTTGAGTTTGGCCAAGGTAGAGAGTGACACACAGGTTCAAACATGACTGCAGAATTTGACCGTGTGTTGCCTTTTAAATATAGTTTTTCTTAATGTAACACATTCGGGCCACTTTCACAGCCTGTGTTATTCTAGACCTGTGACTGTTGTAAAAGGGAAATATGAGGGTTTGTATAGAAAAGAGAGGAGAGAGAGAGAGAGAGAGAGAGAGAGAGAGCGAGAGAGAGAGAGAGAGAAAGAGTGGGCGGAAAAAGGGATTTACCAGAAATGGTTGAAACACATTTGGCATCATTCTTCGCCATAATAATTAACAGTTCTGTGCTAAACCAAACATGGGATCTGGTCTGCATACAGGGGGTGTGCATGTGCAACAACTTGTAAAAAGAAAAAAATTAGACTGATTAAGTCACCTGGCAAACGTAGATCAAACTTAATGCTGCAAAGGGTAAAGTATTTGTTACAGTGCACATGCTGGTATGAAACTGACATAGATATATAGCACACCCAGATGCTCTACACTGACTCAACACACAGACAACAGGGGAAAGAAAAAGTAACAACAGCACAAGGCATGCTCAGCCGCAGGCGGGAGTGGAATAAGGTGGGATGTAACCATAGATTTTGTTCCGGTAAGCTGAGATGGCTGGAATCACACTTAATGTATGTTAATTATAGTAGTGAGTTCAGTTAGGTTTTGTGTTATAAGTTTAGTGGTATAAGTGTTCTGTACAATACATACTATGCAATTAGTAGATTATAAGGCACTTTAAAGCTTGATTTCAGATTTAAATTATATGAAATTTCACATTATTTGTATGTGTGTGTGTGTGTGTGTGTGTGTGTGTTTTGTAGGTTACAAACTGGTAATTACAAGGTCATTATGCTATAAATGTGGTTTATGAGGACATTTCTAATTTCCCCATAATTCAAATTGCTTAAAAAAACATACTAAGCAATGCATATTTTTTATTTGTATTTTTATGTTAGGTGTGTGTGTGTGTGTGTGTGTGTGTGTGTGTGTGTGAAATTGTTTTTATTTGATAAGTTTGATAACTAAATTTGGTTTTCTCATGTCATTAATTTCCCTAAAAAACAGAGCAGAGCAAATCTTTTGTTCACAAAATAAATTCCCATGTCTATCAATAGATGGCACTCTTTGCTTTGTGCCTGACAAAAACACCCCAGCAAACAAGACACAAAACATTGCTCTGCCCTTATTACATTTAATATATCAAAATCAAGTGTGTATACAAAACATGTAATTCTTGGCATACAATTTTACATTGTCTTAATGTGGAACCAATTTGTAGATCAGAGGCATTTAACAGTACTATTCTTGTCAAATAAAAATACTGCCACTCAAATGTGCAGGTGTGTTTATTTCAGAGGTGCATCTGAGGTGTGCTGAATGGCTTTGAGGTTTTTGAGAATGTCTTGTGTGTTGTAAAGAACATCAGATGTGATGGCTCGGGGGGAGGTTTCAAAGAAGGGCAACTAAAAACTGAATACGAAAATCCATGGCCACAAATGATTAATTT
This sequence comes from Xyrauchen texanus, assembly GCF_025860055.1. Classification (NCBI taxonomy): domain Eukaryota; kingdom Metazoa; phylum Chordata; class Actinopteri; order Cypriniformes; family Catostomidae; genus Xyrauchen; species Xyrauchen texanus. The sequence continues at coordinate 21,672,935 of NC_068317.1, forward strand.
ATATCTTTGCAGGGTCTGAGCTGTTTAAACTAGAGCCATAGGAAATTGACGAGCCAAATAAAATAGCTAAATATTTAATGATGCACAAACACCGAGCACACGTTCTGTCTTGCCTCAACTAGATTTCAGAACCTCAAGGTAAAACCAAAATATAAATCAAAATTATATAAACACACAAGTAGAGAGGGATATGGTGAAAATAGATTGATTAAATATTCTGCTTTAGCTTGAAATATATTATTTAAAAAGAAAATCAAATCATAATTTTTAAAGCACATATTATATGTAGTCCATACCACAAGAGAGCTTGGAAGAGCAAATATATTGTGTTTAGCCTGTCCTGCTCTTCTCACCAGCCCAAACAGGTAGAGGTCAAGAGTTCTAGAAGGATATAAACGGGATACTGCTTTTCATCATTTGTCTGCTAAAAACTTCAGGGATCTCTGCCGGCACAGAATACAGTGAGCTGGGGTGCTGGGGTGGCTAGCGTGCGGGCCGGTACAGGAAGAGGTACTATAGGAAACAGCCCTTATACTGTAGGTGTCATAAGCCCAGCCACTGAGGCAGCTTCAGGCTTTCAAATTCAATCTTGGACATACATCCAGATGTATGTGGGCAAATGGGAGATGGAATTAAAAAAAAAATGAAATACAATTTTACATTTGCTTTTGTTTTGGGCTAAAGTTGATTCCAAGCCAGAGGTACTTACGGCTTCTACCTTATTTACAGTCCCTTTGGCAGACATACAACTGCCCCGGGCTATAACACAGTGTACCTATAATGTTCAAACTGGCAGGTAATCTTATGTCAAACATTCCCGTTTGATATAAAGTGATCAATAGATTCTTGTGAAAAAGTAATTTCTCAGATGTTTCAGCTCACGATTTTCTTTTATTGCAATACATATATTTTATATTTTTGTCTTATACACTGAAAGGTGGCTCAGTAAAACAGGGGCCATTGTAGGACAGAGCGCAATAAAGAGAGCAGAGAAATTGTATGTTTAGATGTTTCTGGAGTACAAATATTTTTCAGTCAATACTCTCTTTAACGCAATTATTTGCAGTAATCTGGTTGTATTGGAAAAGAGTTTTGCACCACCCCACTCCGGGGAATCAGTCTGAAAAGCTAACTGATAATTCCATAATATTTAAAATGTATAACCCACAGTGAAATGGACATAATCACACTTCCTGGTTGCATTAGGGGGCAAAAGCAATTAAAATGGATATTGCAGGAGTCACCTTTAAGTACAAATAGTTCGTTATTTGTGTATTCTGTAGGAAACAGAAGACATTAGACATTTAGTATTTTTTTTTATTAATGTTTGCAAATTTCAAATTTTTAATGCCTTAAACCTCCATCATTCACCACATTAAGTAGCGATTTTTCACCTTTTCTGAATTAACAGCACTTGCGTTTAAACATTCCTGCTGTAGGAAGGATGCACGGTGGATTCCTCAATTAGAGTGCCATGTATCATTTCCAGCAGGCCCTCGCCACGGCAACCCTTGTGCCGCTGATGCACTGCAAGCCAATCTGCGGCTGCTGTTTCTGCTGGATAGGTGCAGTCTGCAGCATAAAGTTATATTCCTGTATGTAATGTATTATTCCTCAGCTTATTTTAACACCCAGGCAGCCTTAATGCTACAGAATAAACACCTCCAGCTAACAGCTTCAAACCAGTGAGGTCAGAAAACTCATGTAAACTAGCATCAGGCACTCTGCGATGACATTTCCTCAGCCCTGCAGACTTCAAATAAAGGTGCAAGCCAACACATACAATTCTGTTAAGAAAAATCATAGAATGAGCAAATTTCTGAACCATCCATGATATATTTCTTAAATGGAACTGTAAATGCCCTGCGTTATAAAGGAAAACACTTCAATATAGAGAACTACAGTATATGTTGTTAAAAATGTGTTTAACAGCAATGTCCTCGATCAATCATCAGTACAATAGTGCACTCGTGAGTTGGAGTGTGTGAATAGATCATACAAAGCTTGGAAAGCGGCCCACATTCACTGAAGAATGCGATTTATCCATGCCAAGGGCTCGTGGCATTCTTGTGAAGTGGGAAGGGGGCAGGGTCATTCTCTTCACCTATGCTGTTGAAATCTGGAAGGGTTCCTTGACGGCTCTCTCTTCTCCTGGTTTGATTCGGTCCAGCTGCCTTCATACAGTTCAATCGCCCACTTCATGGTCACCGGCACATCCTCCTTTGCCTCTGATTTCTCCCCTCATTCAGCCGTGAGGAGATTTTCAAATGCAATCCATCACTTATGGCCGGTCAAACCGCACCAATATCTTTATGTTTTACATTTTAAACGCCAGGGAAATCGATATGGAGCGTTGCTCTCCTGGAGGCTTTGAAGTTATGGAGGATGTGCGATCATCTCATCAACTGAAACTGTTGCCTTGACACCCGGGAATGAGCAGAGACAAGGGGATAAAACGATGAACTGATCTCATGCATGGGCGAGACACTGCCATCCCCGGCAACCTGAACAGCCTCAAAAGCACTCAGATAAGACATTACTGTCTGACACAAAATTAGAGACTCCACTGTAGATCCATGGAGAAAAGGACACATCCAAACAGAATACATAACAATTATTTTACATGCTAATATGCCTTGAGGAGCCAGATCTGCATCAAAACAGTGACACACACTGAGTTAACATCCATTTGTAGCAGTGCAAAAATAAGCAATGGGGTGTTTATCGGTAATGAGGATGATTGTGATATTCTACTGTGAGAGATAGTCTACCCTGTATGCTTCAGAATGAGATCATAACCAGCACGCTGTGGACAAATGTGGAGGTTTTAAAAGACTCCTGATAATCAGGCGCTTGGACTTGAGGGCCAACTGGCTTTGGGTGGGGATTGATCTATCTCTCTCTTTCTGTCGCAACTGAGGATGCCCACGTTAATTCTTAATGAGACATTCCTGCATGCGTAACAACACTGTCTGCACAGAACAACAAAGGCCTCCCAGACTACAAATGAGGAGTTCTCCACAGACAGCCCAGTTAGGATCACATCATTACCACACACATGTTGGTGCGGCTATCCTTATGAGGACTCTCCATAGACATAATGATTTTTATACTGTACAAACTATAGATTCAATCCCCTAAACCTACCCCTCACAAAAAAACAAAACGATTTCAATTATGGGGACACTAGAAATGTCTTTATAAACCACATTTATAGCATAATACCCTTGTCATTACTAGTTTGTAACCTAAATACATTTCCTCGTAAACCACCTAAACCCTCCCATACACACACACACACTCAAACACACATACATGCACACAAACACATACTGGCAGCTAATATCACGTAGCCTATCATTTCTGCTTGTGTGTGTGTGTACTTTACATATGTGGAGCTCATCTGTTTTGTGCAGGCCAGAAAGAGGCTGCAGTTCTTAGTGAGTTTAATAATACGAGAGCATGTAACATATCATAAAATTATTTGTACCTCCAGCCTAAAAAGCACAGCTAAGAAAAAAGGTGAAAAAAATTTGTATTTTCAAAACAATGTCAGATGCTTTGGCAAATAGCGGGTACATGATGCAATGGGCCAAACAGAAGATCAGGATAATGATAGGATTTATCTTATCAACTCTACATTAATGGAAACAAAACAAATATTGTTTTTATGAAACATTCTAAGATTATGTTATTTTGTATATAGACAAAATTGCTGCCCTATTTTAGGAAATCTATGGGGTATGTGTACATTCACCAAGTGCGAAATATAATAAGGATCCAAAATTAATTTTTTGCCACTTTTTAACTTTTTGTTAATTGAGAAAATATACTGGCCATGAAACTGTATGTTTAATATTGTTGTATATTTACAAAAATAATTTTTATTTGTACATATTAGTAACAAACAGCATATATAAATATTAAAAAACCTGTGAAGACACATGGTGATTTGGATTTTTGTTTTGGACATGGATTTCTGGAGATTGTTCTTACAATTCTTATAATTCAAGCCAATTATTACACTGCATTTCCTTAAAAAGTAGCCAGATGTTTTATTTACTTACCAAATAATTTTTTTTAGCATTTGGCTTTGGCAAGTGTTCATTTTTGATCCAGAATACTGTAAAGAAAAAGTTTGGAATTATTAGGAATTGTATTAGCTAAGCATCAAAGCCTCTTCATTTAGAGCAACAAGTGTTTAAGTCTTACCGGTGTCTGTTAAAAGGGCTGATGTGCAGCAGCTGCAGGCTCAGCTGGGCTCCTCAAGGCCTAATTTTCTCAACTATATGTTTAAAGAGTCTTTCAGCCTTTTGATGATCTGCATGCAAGTCGTCCATGGCCACAACTTCCCTTCTGAGGGCCAACTTCACTCTAACCGGCTCAGTCTACACTTGGACCATGAGCTCCTCTATCCCTTGCAGATCCACAAGACACAACAACATAGAAGAACCCATTGAAATACATCAGGTTTTGCTTATTCCAGAGTTATGGACAAATCCAATGGAAATCCATAATTCAGTGCAATTATTTTCATGAACATTTTCCCACTCTTTCTCTAAGTTTTACATTTAAACATTGTTGAACAATTTCTCCAGCTCTATTGGTGATCTTTCTCACATATGTTCTTAGGATGTTTAGGGATCATAGCATTTATCCTGCTTTCTCCTTATTATCTCATCATGACTGGGTGGGACAAATCTGTTGATGTATTTCTAACTGAATAATAGAAAGTTGTGATATTTCAAAAATAATTGTAGTACATCAAGCTCTTATAATTCCTCATAATATCACCCCTTTAATGTAAAAGTCCAAATGAGTTAAATGCACCATTACTAATCTCACATAACTACACTTCAAGCCATCCCACAGTGCACATGCTATGTTTGCAGATGCCACCATCAGTTCAAAATTTGCATTCTGGGACATTATTATTTAATCACCTTAATTACACTCATGTATGTGACAACCCTGCCTATTACCAAACGTGTCCCTGCATAAACTTGAACAACCACTTAGCATGTATAATACATAAGCACTTAGGTGTCTTAATGCTGCCTTGATATTCAAATCAGCTCAAAACACTGAACTCTTGTGAATAGCCTCTGATGTGACCTGACAATAACAACATGCCAGCGGGGGCATGTTCTACTGCCGAAACACATGTCTGTTGCCCCAGCTACACGGTATTGAATGAGAGCCTGTTATTTTCCCTCAGGTGCTTGTGAATGGCTGGTTTTCTCCCTTGGCACAATTCCACACCATTCTTTATCGGCGCGCTATCACCAGCTTTGCTGATTTGAATATTTAGTGTCTTTTCATGCTTTAATTGGAGTCAATTGCATTCACTTGGCACATTTTGCTGGAAATTAATCCTGGGGCCTAATTTGTTTCTGTCTGGCAATCAAAGCCTGAGTGAATAATGGCAAATGTTATTTCAGATCCCCCAGTCTCCAAATACCCCAACTATGTATTTAACTAAAGCCTTTAATTATTTGCGTGGTGTAGTTGTAGTAGGGCTCAGAGTCAGACAGGCCAAATGAATGAGGTTTTAAGAGGGCGACTGGGAGTGCTGGCAAGCACCACTAACAAAACAAACATTTGACTGGAGCGTTCACAGAGAATGCTGCCGAACGCTGATTGGAGACAGAGAGGCTACGCGGATACTGGTGAGAGAGGATAATTGACAGATACCGGGAACACTTATCGCATGAGGAGACTGACTTACTAAAGCATAAAATAAACTGGAAAGAAATTTGCTGGAGCAAAAGAGACAGTGAGTATGTTATTGGTAACCTGACATGATCCATGCTTTGCCTACATTACTGATCTCTTTATCCAAATTATTTAAAAACATTACTGCAGTTATGGTATATTAGGGCAACTAATAAAAAAATACTAAAAGCCACAATGGTAATATTAGTACAGGTGAAACTCGAAAAATGTGAATATCGTGCAAAAGTTCATTAATTTCAGTAATTCAACTTAAAAGGTGAAACTAATATATTATATAGACTCATTACAAGCAAAGTAAGATATTTCAAGCCTTTATTTGATATAATTTTTATGATTATGGCTTACAGCTTATGAAAACCCCAAATTCAGAATCTCAGAAAATTTGAATATTGTGAAAAGGTTCAGTATTGTAGGCTCAAAGTGTCACACTCTAATCAGCTAAACACCTGCAAAGGGTTCCTGAGCCTTTAAATGGTCTCTCAGTCTGGTTCAGTTGAATTCACAATCATGGGGAAGACTGCTGACCTGACAGTTGTGCAGAAAACCATCATTGACACCCTCCACAAGGAGGGAAAGCCTCAAAAGGTAATTGCAAAAGTTGGATGTTCTCAAAGTGCTGTATCAAAGCACATTAATAGAAAGTTAAATGGAAGGGAAAAGTGTGGAATAAAAAGGTGCACAAGCAGCAGGGATGACCGTAGCCTGGAGAGGATTGTCAGGAAAAGGCCATTCAAATGTGTGGGGGAGCTTCACAAGGAGTGGACTGAGGCTGGAGTTACTGCATCAAGAGCCACCACACACAGACGGGTCCTGGACATGGGCTTCAAATGTCAAACGTCTTACCTGGGCTAAAGAAAAAAGAACTGGTCTGTTGCTCAGTGGTCCAAAGTCCTCTTTTCTGATGAGAGCAAATTTTGCATCTCATTTGGAAACCAAGGTCCCAGAGTCTGGAGGAAGAATGGAGAGGCACACAATCCAAGATGCTTGAAGTCCAGTGTGAAGTTTCCACAGTCTGTGTTGGTTTGGGGAGCCATGTCATCGGCTGGTGTTGGTCCACTGTGCTTTATTAAGTCCAGAGTCAACGCAGCCGTCTACCGGGACATTTTAGAGCACTTCATGCTTCCTTCAGCAGACAAGCTTTATGGAGATGCTGACTTCATTTTCCAGCAGGACTTGGCACCTGCCCACACTGCCAAAAGTACCAAAACCTGGTTCAATGACCATGGTATTACTGTGCTTGATTGGCCAGCAAACTCGCCTGACCTGAACCCCATAGAGAATCTATGGGGCATTGCTAAGAGAAAGATGAGAGACATGAGACCAAACAATGCAGAAGAGCTGAAGGCCGCTATTGAAGCATCTTGGTCTTCCATAACACCTCAGCAGTGCCACAGGCTGATAGCATCCATGCCACGCCGCATTGAGGCAGTAATTAATGCAAAAGGGGCCCAAACCAAGTACTGAGTACATATGCATGATTATACTTTTCAGAGGGCCAACATTTCTGTATTTAAAATCTTTTTTTTTATTGATTTCATGTAATATTCTAATTTTCTGAGATTCTGAATTTGGGGTTTTCATAAGCTGTAAGCCATAATCATCAAAATTATATCAAATAAAGGCTTGAAATATCTTACTTTGCTTGTAATGAGTCTATATAATATATTAGTTTCACCTTTTAAGTTGAATTACTGAAATTAATGAACTTTTGCACGATATTCTAATTTTTCGAGTTTCACCTGTATGTTTTTGGACATGCTGCATAGTAATACCATTGTATTGTACAGAATCATTAAGTACCTTGTATTACCATCTGATACCATCACTGTACCATGGTATTGCCACAGGACCTGCTTTGTTATTGTTAGCATCGCAAATTAACTCCTCTAACCTGATCTTTCCAAATGTTAGGTTACCTGGCTTAAATCAGGTACACCTCTAACTTTGCCTGCCCTTCTCCAGTCGCTTTAGATCCAATTTTGACTCTGCTGATGGGGTGTGGCCATATCCAGGTGCAGGGAATGAGGAGTGCAACCCAGACTTTGGCCTCCGGGGTCTTCCGTTGCAGCTGGGCCACCAATTTCAGCTGCATTACATTCCTCTCTGAATTACTGAGCCTGCCTGCACTGTTGCACAGCACTGCTGCATAAGAAATGTTGCTAATGATAAAAGAACAACAAAAATTATGGGTTTAGAAACATATAGTGACAAACAAGAGGGATTACCACAAAAAGGATCATAAAACTCCTTGAAATGTGCACAGGAAAAAAAAAACTGTATTCTGAAAAATATATACAACTGTGTATAAAGTTGGACTGGACAAGGAATGAACAGAACTAGCTGCTGAAGATCTGCTGGGATTTATATTCTGCTGTAGATTACAGATTAACGCAATGAGAACTGTATGAATGCCTAATGCACATAAAACTTACAGTATGTATAAATATTTAAGGCCACTGGAATCATAATTTAAATGAAAAAAATATAAACATATATATGTTTAAAATCTTACATATTTTAAATATACATGGGACATTAATATCAACAGGATAAGAAAATATGAAAACAAATGAGGAATATATTGTTTGGTACATTTGGTACATTACTGTACATCAGTAGTGAAATTAAACACTCTAAAGTTTTGATATCAGAGAGAGAGAAAAAAGACTTTTCAGGGGAAAGATAAAGTTAACTTAAGCAGTTGTGAGTCAAAACTAGCTGTAGTATTTCACTATTCAGAAACGTATCCCTCAACAACAGAGCATCAGTCTCATTATGGAACCTAACAAAGTATAAAATACAGTCATTCTTCAAATCGGTAACTCTTTTATAAAGCACAAATTAAATTTGATTTCATTAAAATTATATTCCACCAGTCTGACCTTGTAGGCTGCAGTTTAGCTCATACAAATTAAATTGTTCTGCAATAAAAATGATTCATTTGTTGCCAGACATTGTAACCGTCTTCAAAAGATGCAAAACCAAAGTGACATCAGAGGTGCTTGATTCATTTGTCACCTCAGAATGCCCTGAACAGAGGCAACTCCACTGGCTAACAAATATTAATGAATCCTGACGCAGACACAAAATTGCTTGGCAAGAATAATGCTGGTAGATATTAGTACATTTTGTGGATGCTCCAAATAAACTGGCTTTTCTTTAAACTCTGATTTATAACTTGTAAGACTAAACAAATGGACATACCACCTTGAAAGAAAACATAATACATATAAATAAACAAAACATGATTTGCAGAGGTTGCAAAAAAACATTCATTTGTTTATTTATAAAGCACGTTTAAAAACAACATAAGTTGACTCAAAGTGCCCAACAAACTCAGAAGCAAATTTAAAACAAAGAAAATACAATAAAAATATATACATAAAAATATGTATTGTATTATTATTTTAATAATAGGACAATAGAATAACACTCTGTACAACTTTAGAAGCACTGATTTTTGGTGAATGTCCACATTTTCTCTAAATCTCTCAATTTCGTTTTAGCTCTGCTGCATTTTCTATTCCCTGCTCTTCAGATTGTCCAGGGCTGCCTGAAGCTCTTCTGTTAGCTGCTCCATTGCCTCTTCAGAGTGATCCATTCGGCTGATTTTCTGTTCAGATTTCTGCCCTCCAAAAAATGCAGACCTCTGCCTGGGGCTTTAGGACACAACTTCAGAAAAATGATCAAAACCTCTAAACAATAAAAGCAAAAAATTATAAAAGACAATAAACCACAGTCTTCAGTATAGTAACCATACTTTCTGCCAAACAGCAATAGTGAAGGTTATTTTTAGTTAAGTAAAACCATAATCATTTTTCATATTCATTTCTTTATACTGTTTTTAATAGCTTAATTTCAGACTCCTTTTCTGTAAGTCATTTAGTTTTAATTTCCTGCTAATGTCAGTGGCGGTTTGCAGTGCCAAGCTAGCCAGGTCCACAATGAAAATTCACTGGTTTTACTGTAGTATTAATTTGTGTGATAACTATGGCATTTTGTTGGATACTGTTCTTGCTTTAGCATGCAAGAACCATTGTAAATCTGGCCAAAACTATGTTTATTCTGAGATGGGGACCCTAACATTTGTAAAATATGACCATGCACTTAGATCAACCCCTGTAATGTAGTTAGCATGATATGTTCTAAAGAGCCCGCATTCCATCTGAACACAGCAATAATATGAAACGAATGCATAAACCCTCATTCATCATTAGGGAATCCTTTCAAATGTGCACCTTCCTGTATCCAAAGATTTGATGTAGGACTGAATATACAGGAGATTAAAACAAATAAAAAAATAGCAGCATAACTGATTATCTCAACACATGAAGCAACATTAACAAACGTAATTTCTTTAAAATAAATGTAAACAAATCATGCAAAAAAAAAAAAAAAAAAAAAAGATACACTGAAAATATGAACAGACAGTGACATTACACACATTACAAGTGAGAACAAAGAACATTTGCAGATCTTTCTCAGGAGTGAAGACAGAAGAGAAAGCAGTCATCCAAATCCTCATGGAATGTAAATGAAGTGAATATAATGCATTATCATAGCAAACAGAATTAGTTACTCTGGCTAAAGAACATAGAGTACATTTGGGTGAGGACGAGAGACACCATGTAATATCACACATAGTTCAGACTTTCAACCATAGAGAGAAATTACCTCTAATTTCCTCACTGGCGAGTTTGCAACGTTACTGTTGTTAAATTCAAGGTTTTATTTGGAATGGCATCATGTTTTCTATGTGATCTCAAATTAATGCTAAAAGCCCTGGAAGACATGGGCACAATTAAAGCATTTATATGTCTAACTCAATCTTCATGATCAAATACTCTGCAACCTTATTTGTTTACTAATTTTTTTTTAAATGGGTACACGTTCCATCTACTTTGTATGAATGTCCTGTATTGTGACCTCGGAACTTGATGAGATTATGGTATTATCGTAGAAATAGTTTTGTGGCTTTAAAGAGATTTTGCTTTTATTTTATTTGATAAATGACATTAACAATGCATAATGGCTTTGATATGCTGCTCTTGTGACTGTTATAAAAACCTTGTGGTCATAACGGCACTTTCCAATGGCTTGTTAAGAAAAGATCACATCCCAAGAGACCTTTAAGCCGCTGCATCAAATTTGCTGACTTATTTTATCTTTTGCTATTTGCATCTATCGCATGCCATCGTGCGGTGCACATAAGTGAAAGTTCTTTAATGCAGAGCAATGTTGTTTTCTTGCACTGACTGATTGTAATATGTGATGAGGACAAGCCTTTAATCTTTAGAAATCAATTAAGCACTACTCTTCTCTTTCATTCAGCCGTTTTACAAACTCTCCTAATGATGGGTTCAGGGCTGGGGCCTGACAAATAAGTGCAGTGCAAGTGACCTTAAAACAAAGTAGTAAAAGAACACAGCTGTAAAAAAAAAAAAAAAAAAAAAAACAACTATTAAGCAGGACTGAGTTTTAGTACATCGGAAAATGTCAAAAAGGCTCCAAACACTTAAAATGAAACACCTGCAGGATGGTATCAGCTGAGCAGGGATTGCTGTATTTATTCAAAATGTTAAGCAATAAATAAACAAATGACCAATAGAGCTCCATTTTTTTGTTCTGTTTAACTCTATGAGAGATTGTGAAACCTAATTAATCTCCCAACACACCTGCACAGTTTTATCACTTTGGATACAATACAGGAAGCTGTACCTTCATGTGAGTGTGTGAGGGGTGTGTACTGAGCTCATGTGAGTTTTGTTTTTAGTCATTTTGCATCATTTTGTTTTGTATGTGTTGGCTTTGTGTCTTTTTGCATCGTTTTGTTTTGTATGTGTTGGCTTTGTGTCTTTTTGCATCGTTTTGTTTTGTGTCTTTTTGCTTCATGTCTTTTTGTGTCACTTTCTGTCTTTTTGATTTGTTTGTTTTGTCTTTTTTCTTTGCATCTTTTTTTTCATCGTTTTATTTTGTCGCTTTGCTTCGTGAGCTTTTGCGTCATTTTGTTTTGTGTCTTTTTGCTTTTTGTGTCATTTTGTTGTGTCTTTTTGCTTCGAGTCTTTTTGTGTCATTTTGCTTTGTCTTTTTGAATCTTTTTGTTTTGTGTCATTTTGCTTTGTCTTTTTGTTTTGTGTAGCTTTGTGTCGTGTCATGTTGTTCCGTTTCATTCTGTTCTGTTTGTGTCTTTTCGTCATGCAACTTTGATTGATAGGGGTAGTAGAAAAAGAGGGAAAAGACTTGGGATTGGAAAATGTTCAGAGACTCAACCTTACGTGTCTCTGACGGAATGGGAATTTCTGGTTTCCAGCACTCCATATCAATAATCACTTAAATCAAGTACTGTAACTTTCTAACATTTTATCCCTAACAAAAATGTTAATTGCCTCTATTAAATCACTTAATTTACTCTATATTAAGCTATCCATTTGCACAGACCAAAATATGGTTTCCATTTTATTTTTCTGTCAATGTTGTTTTTGATTGACAGCTGTTGTTAAACTGTAGGTGCATTAGTCGCAGTTGGCCCTGGAGCCACTGTCTGCACGTCTCCTTGGCGACACATCTCACTCAGCACATGCGTGTGGACGCGCTGCCTCCTCACCCCCTCATTAAGCCTGCTGACCTCAGCCTGTCGCCAAAGCAGCTACACGCATACGCGCTCAAACACCTTCACGTACGCCGCCGCAATACACCAAACTTCAACATCATCTGTATTCATAGCCTGGCTAAATATTGAAAATTATTCCACTGCTCCCAAACACACACTCATGAATTTTTCATGAGTCAGTAAACAGATGGGTGGCGGTAGAGCTGCGGGAGGGGTCAGTGAGGAGGCACGCTTTCTACTCTAAGCAGGTCTAAAAAAACACACATACACAAAACACCTCTACAGAACTGAAACAACACATACACATATCTAAGCACCATTGTAAAAGCACACAGTAAATGCATAAACAGCCTAGCATCTATTAAAAAAGACAAACTCTTCCATATCTCAGAATTCCTAATAAACACACATCACCTATAAATACATCCCCCATTGCTCACTTGCACTACATTCACCTACATCATATAGATTCCTTACTTTCTGTTTTCTATTTACTATTTTTGTTATAATTTTCTTCCAATGCACTCATTCATTTAAGTTTATTCTCTTTTTCTCATATTAGTAAATTATGTTTTTTAAATTAAACTGGAGCTGACCTGCAGAAAAATAATTTCACTGCTTAAACACCACGTGTGTCTGTGACTAATAAAATACTTTGTTTTAAATAAACATTTTGTGGTGAGCACACAAACCCTTTTTGGGGGTTGTCACATTTATTCAAGAGGAATGGGATGGGAACATGACCCAGGCTGGACTCAATTCCTGCTTTCCCATGAGCACCACAGCTCAGTATGTCAGAGCATTTGCACTGAACACAAGGCCACCAATCCGACCACACCCCATTTTTGAAACATTTACAAAATCTGATTCACTCTTTCCCCAATGGCCTATATTCAGCACTTCTTGAATTCACATCCTGTTTAACACCTACAAGAAGGAAAGTCAAGAGTCAAATCCTTTAAAAGTCTCAACTCTTTCTCTTTGACTTCTGTGGTTAAGGTAACCCATTTTCTTTGCTTGAGAACGCCTTTTTAGAGGCTTCCTTGCAATTGCTTGATCCAAAGCTTAGTGAGCTGCCAAGGCGGGCAGCATTTTAAGGTATCATTCACACAATCCCAATGGGAAGACTATTATAAAAAGTAGGCATATTGCTTAAGATGCCTTCTAATCTTAGATACCTGAGACAAAATTGTAATGGGCTGTTCAGACCGAACGCAATCTAGTGATATTTTACCCAATTTTTGTGCATGTTATGAAGCTTATTAGAGCAGCACATCTTTATATTAATAGTAACTTGCTTAAAACTCAACTGGAACCAATCACAGGTCAAATCTGTCGTGTGTAGCATTATTTTTGCAGTGCGTGGAATTGCTGCATGTAAGGCATTCCAAATCAGTCACTTATGAAGTTGCATGATGATTAGGATGCTGCCTACTACAATGACCGTAAAACCAATTATTTAAACGACTTTACATCTCAAATAATTAAAAAAATTATTTTACAGGACAATGTGTATGTATGTGTTTTTTTATTACAAGCTTCACATTTTTGCCTTTAAACCCTCCAACAATTTGGCCCCATTCACCTCCATTGTAAGTGCCTCATGGTAACTTTGATTTGTTTTTGGTTTTTTATGGATTACTTATGGATCTTTTTTTTTTTTTTTTTTTTTTTTTGTAATCAGCATTCACATTCATATGTCACAAAACTTGTTGATTGAGCTTAAATTGTATTGAACCTGGAATATTCCTTTTACATTTTTGGAGCTAATGTCTATGAGCTTTGAAGATTAAGTTCCTAAATCCATGCCATCAGTGACACCATCTCCTTCTTGAGTCAATCTTTCCACCTGCTGATGCCACTGAACACACCAAACATGTGGAATAAACAAATGTAAAACTCTCTCACATAACATCTCACCACTATTACAGACAATATAGTGTGACACACAAACACATAACATCTCATTTTCATTTAACAGTTAATAATATTGTTTGAATTGAACATTTCTGTGCTATTATATCTTTCCCTTTTTAAAGCATTACACTCCTAGTAATAAAGCTATTTTCTCAATATATAAAAAGCCAATAAATGCAATTATAGCTGTTGTCTTTGAGAAAGACAATCCTACAGTAATAATACATTTTTCATGTATTCTCACGGACAACTTTTCCTTTAGTCTTTCTGTTTGACTGCATGGACTCATAAGTCTCTTTATTTTCCAAGAGTTCATCTGTACTTTTAACAAAATCTTCAATCTCAGACTTTGTAACAGCGCTCTGTTTCTTTAAATTAGATATTAGCTTCAATCACCACGTGGGGTGAATGAACCGTTTCCAGAGCTCTCGCCACACTTGGTGCTCCCCACAAAACACACTCACGTACCCCGTCCCAATCGTCTAAACACAGAAATATGTATTGCCCCCAATTCAGCTTATACAGTATCTTATGGGACGTGAAAGGTCATTTGTATCTGTCGGCAGGATTGATGGAGTTAAGATAGCTCCTTGACCTTCACCCTGAGCTCATGAAGAACAGTCTTAAATGACGGAGCATCGGGCAATTTCGGACTGCAACATTTTTCACCACTTTCTCCCTCCTGCCTTTTCCAGTAGCTGGACAGGGCAGAGCCACACAAATGCAGCCTGAGATTTAATTACCCCAGTTTCCCCTTCGTTAAGAGCTAACCTGTCATCCAATACTGCTTGCCAATGTCTCCAATTTGGACTAATTCCTGCATTTCTGTTTGCTTTTGGCTGTCCTTTCAAAGCTATATTCAGAGAATAATTGCTTTTGTGGCCTATGCAAACATAGTCAGGATCAATCGAAGCAGAGCTTAAACAATTTTGTATTGGCCATCTGTCTGTGGCTTCAACTCTGAAACTAAGTAACAAAGGCATTCCCGCTCAAAGCAAGGGCAAACGCTTCAGAGTGAAGCTGATATTTCATATGACAAAAATGAATACTTTATGGTCAAATCCTGTAAATCAACAGAAAACGTCCACCTAGATTGAGATTTAAAGCAAGAATATGCTAGAAAATCAGCAACAATCGGCATTAAAGGAAAAACTAGAATTTTTTGAATAATTTTCACAGCAGTACACTCAGTACTTTTTGTAACAAAATGTCATGATGCAAAATCTGCAACAATTTTGATTTGAGAGTTGTGGTGGATGGTGCAAATAATCAGTGAATAATAATTTAAATTTTAAAATAACAGAATTGTAATTTTTTGGTAAATAACCCCTTTTAATAAAACAGTAATACCCACTTTCATTTTAATCTGAAATATAGGGAACCAAGAGGCACTTGGGTCATCTTAAGGTATGCACAAGAAAAAGTGAGTGTCTGTGTGTGTGTGTGTTTGTGTGAGTGTGTGAAACAAAGAGAGAGAGAGAGAGAGAGAGAGAGAGAGAGAGCGAGAGAGAGAGCACTATGCATGTGTGTACATTTTAAGTGAGTTTCTTATGTCCATGAATGCACCATTAGACAACAGCATCATTTTGCCGGTGGCCAAAAAAATAGCATTTAAAATGAATCACAGAGAGCATACGAGAGACTTGACAGAAGAGCATCATATCTGTAGTGCATAATTTCATTGTGTTTGTACATTTCATGCATGCATAATATATTGAGTTACACCCTTCCAAAGCACATTTAACAGGCTCACTGTAGCACAGCTTTATAGGCCTGACATCCGATGTGCTCTAATGCACAGCGACTGATATTAAGCATATCTGAGAGAGCAGGAAGGAAAAAACGGTGAAAAAAGACAAAAAGCAAGGTGTGAGTGCATCTCTCCTAAAAGAGGGATGTAACCTTCTCATTAAACATTAAAAGGTAATCAGGTTTTTTACAGCACATTTGAAATGCAGGAATGGCTGCAGCGAAACAATGTCATTTGTATTTGTTGTTATTATACACTTCATTTCCATTGTACCTTTGTGAGATTCCAAACTCAAATTAAATGTCAAACAACACAAGCTCATTTTAGGCCATCAGATAAATAACCTAAAGACTGCATTGCTTTTCTGCTATCAGAGTGGGGGGGATAAAAAATCTGAAGAGAGCAGAGAAAGGCAGATATTCTTTGTTACAGAGTATAGCAATAAAATCTAAGCACTTACATCTTAGATGAGCCTGTGGTATGCTGACCCCAATATAAAGGTCAACGATATATGGAATTGCATTACGGTACATTACGATGCATTAAGACACATAAGAAGTATTACAAAAACAATGTCAAGTATGACTATAAACTGCACTCTTGATAAGTTGTATTTTTGCCACGTTGTGACAGGCACAAGCCTTTGTTGATTATTTAGCAATGCATGTCACAACCACCTGGCATACAGCTCAAACCCACCACCAACTGGGTCAATCACTCACAACTTTTAGACAAGAACTTCAAGCTAAAATATGTGCATTATGGACAGGAAGCCCCTGAAATGAAGGAGGTATTTTTAAATCAATCACTACATCTCGTACCTACACAGCCCCTCCCTGCAATCACTCCCCAGCTTCAAATACTGACAAAGACAATCCCTGTTGACGTTTAGACATTCTATACAGAGAACAGAAAGAGAACTGGGAATAAGTGTGATAAATCCAACGAACAAACAAAGAAACAAACAAATCAAATGAATGACACACACACATTCAATATTTATGTGGAAAGAGGAAGTCAGCAAGTTTATTAACCAAACACTTGTCAATACAGTAAGCTAACAGAAAAAGTCATGCAGTGCCATCTATGTTAAATGCAAACATTTATAAATCAGTGGAGGGCACCACTCCATGTACAGTGGCATCTACTCCTCTAATTCAGTGTATGTGTAGAGGAACACCATCCTCCATTGCTTCATTAAGTCGAATTTATATAAATATGGTCCTGTCGTTCAGTCTTTCATATCTTTTTAGATCCTTCAAAAGTTTTTATTTTAGCGATATTTTGACAAATTTTTTACGTTTCTTTTCACCTGTTGTGTTAACCACAAGCAGGCTTGATGATGCATTAACATGATACTGAAAGCTGATTGGCTTGAATGGTTACCTCTGATGCTGATTGGTTATGAATGCGAAAGGAGGAACATTTCTGTTGCATGTATACAAATACATGAAGCTGGTGGGTTGCAATGAAACAACAAGGATATAAAAAAAATATCTTTTGATATTTTAAATATTCTGACAGCTTTTAAACTACAAAAAAAAAAAAAAAAGAAAAAAAGAAGAAAAAAAACAGCGGTCGAGTATAGTATAAAAAAGAATGTAGAAAACAAAATTTTAAAAATGAAATACAGTATAATGAAATACAAAAAAATAAATAAAATATGGTAGGGGCTAATGTTAAATGAAAATACAAACATTCATTAGACTAACCACATGCTTCAGCATACATCACCTTAATACATGCTTAAACACTCAAAGCATTTTATGCATTTTTAACCACGCTTCAAGGACATGTATAACAGTTTAAAACAACAGAATTCTCATTACACATGTTCACTTGATTGGAAAACATTTTGGGCTATACATATTTAAATAAGATATGATTAATACTAAATTTACATACCCAGTCCTTGTATGTTCACCAAAACGTGGTCAAACTCCACACATGCAATCCATATACATCCTTCAAAAATAACAAATAACAAACACATCATTTTAACATGACTCTTGTGAATTCATATTTAATGCAATTTTATATTTACCCAAAGAATTCTCAACCGATAAACAAAACTGGGAGGTATCCTACACAATGTATGCTCCCATGTCTCTAACCACAACCAGCACACATGTGCAACATGAGAAAGTGCTGAAAAGCAGGTGTTGCAAAACTCTGGTTCTTAAAGGAGCCACGTCCAATTTATGACTAGAGTTAAATTACATGAAATTTCTCCTCTTGGCTCCATACAGATGAAAGGAAAATAATTTAAAAAAACATAGTTTTCCATTTAAGACATCTGACTTATGTATGTCAGTAGGTAAATTAATTAATGCAACTGTTAATTTAATAATTGTTGTTGTTACAATCATTTTGAATAAATGTTTTAAAAGGCTTACCCTCCCTTGCCTCCTCTGATGGGCTGCCACTGATGCTGACTGGTCAATAGCCATGCTTTTATTCAGGATAAAGCAGAGCTATGACCTCTTCATCAAGCTTGTATCACTGCACAGCATCCATCGCTGATCATTATTCTTGTTGCATAGCAACATTCAGTTCACTTTTTACTGTCAGGGACTATCCACAGTTTTCTTGAGCAACCACTGTTCGGCGCCATGATTATTCTAAATGCCTGTTTTCTGTTTCTGGTTTTGAGATGCAATGTAAAAACTTGAGAAAGTAGCGATTCAGATGAAGAACAGCAACCATTTAAGTAATATTTGGAGTAAAAAATTTATTTCAGGCTCAACTTGTGCAGTTGTTGGTTGAAATAACAAATCAAAGCAGTTATTAA
Source organism: Xyrauchen texanus (assembly GCF_025860055.1). Taxonomy (NCBI): domain Eukaryota; kingdom Metazoa; phylum Chordata; class Actinopteri; order Cypriniformes; family Catostomidae; genus Xyrauchen; species Xyrauchen texanus. The sequence continues at coordinate 21,691,739 of NC_068317.1, forward strand.
CCTCGGACCATCACTTTATGACAACTACACACTCAGTTGAGAAAAAAAAAGTAGTCTCTGTGAAGTTACGCACTGTAGAGCAACATGCTATTTGACCATTTCTACAAATGTAATACTCTAAACATCACAGATTCTGCTAAGAATATACACTGATGTGAGTGAAAACACTGGAGCTCTGAAATTGAAAACAGATAAATCGTGGAACACTTTCGCGTTCAGGAAAATGGTGGATATCTTCTGACAGAAGGATAACATTTAATGAGTTTACATATATATAAAAAAAGAATTTCAAAAAAATTGTACCCTTTATATTTTTTTAATGAAGTATCCATTTTAAAAAACTATAATAATAATAAGCAATCATATTGTGAATATAATCTTGAGTCATGCCTAATAATGCCCTTCATCCGTGACTATATTCACAATATGGCATCACCTCTAGTACCTTATTGCTTAAATATAATTTATGTGTGGACAGAGGTGTGCATTCCAAGTCATTTTACAAAGCCGTTGCACACTCTTCCAATCTGAATTTAGATTGAGGAATATCTGTTTTACAATAGAATTTTAAAAAAGCTTGAAAAAGCTCTTGAAGCAACCTCTTGAAGTAAGTCAGTCTGACATTAGAGGAAAAGTGCAAAGTCGTCCTGACACCCTATTGTACGTCACTCCTGCAAGAGAAACAGCGCTGATGGGTAATGCAAAGAATGGAATGTATCATGGCCTCCTCCATGGAGGCCTTTGTTATTGTCTTTCTCTGATGTGCACTAACTTCAGAAGGGCAAATTATCTTCCCCCATTTCTTTTCTCTTATGGAGGCCTGGGTCGAGCTAAAAAAACACTGGTTCCCTTTTGTAAGAACTCAAGATGTATAATCGCATTGGGACATGCCCTGAGAGTCACGTGGTCTGAAAACCTTGTGCAATCATGCCAATTTATTGGCTGGTGGCACTTCAGCAGCGTCCCTTGGGTGCTACATCAAGGGATCCATAAAAGCGCTCACTTTGCGCCATCGAATCAGATTTTCTATTCTTCAGTGTCATGTGGCTGTTTAACATGTGGGAGGCCGGCACAGACTCAGAGCAGATGGGAACTGAGCAGCAGGCCGACCTACGGTTTTCTCTGTCACTCTCCCTGGATTCGGCTAGACAATATTCCGTGGAGTTTACACGTGGGCATTTGTGTCCTAGCCCTGAGGTCCGCACAGCTGTTTCCGTCGGCTCTGAGGATGAGGACGTCATGTCTATGGTGGCGTCAGATTTCCAGACATTCGTTAACTTATATGGAGTTGCTGTAGGTTATTACACAAGCCGTGGAAAAATTACACCTGGATAGGGTGGATGAAGCGCAGCCAGAGAATCGTAAATCGACTGGACTTTGGAGAATCGTAAATCGACCGGACTTTGGCTGCCCAACACCAAGAAGTCATTCTCAGCCATTTGAGAAATCTTGGGCTGTGTGTAAACCTAGACAAGAGTGTCCTGTTGCCAAGGCAACATAGTCTGTTTTTAGAGGTGGAGCTGGAATTGCAGGCAATGCTGGTGCGTCTTTCTCCAGTTCACGTTGTGTCATTCCACCGGTGTCCAGCGATGTTCAGAGTGGGACGTGTTCTATCTACGAGAATATTTTACAGGCTTTTGGGGCTCATGATTGCAGCTTCTGCTGTCACTCTCCTGGGCATGTTGCATGCAAGATGTTTTCAGTGCTGGATGAACTCCACAAAGGGACTTCAACCACTGATGCATGCGTTCCGTCTCTTCAAAGTGACGCGTGGGTGCTACCGAACTCCTGTACCATGGAAATGGACCCACCTTTTGATGTTGGGTATTCTGTTGGGACAGTTGTGTTGCTGCAAAGTTATAATAAAAGATGTCTCCTCCACGGGTTGGGGCACAGTATACGAGGGTCGTTTGGCAATGGGGTTTGGATGGGCTAGTGGCAATATTGTCACATAAACTGTCTGGAGATGTTCACGATGCTGCTGGGGTTTCTAGTGCTTTTCCTTCCAGAGATTCAGGGCAACCATGTCCTTATCTGGTCTGACAACAGAACGGTAGTGTCCTACATAAATCGCCAGGGAGGTGTGTGTTCTCATGCCATGCTGAGGCTGGCACGTCTAATTCTTCTGTGGGCATGGGAGAATGTGCTGTCTCTACCAGTAGACTGGATTGGCCATTTCATCCCGTATGCATTTCCTTATCGGATTTATCTGTTGTTTTAGAAGAGCTCTCGGGTGCTCCGTTTGAGCCCATGGCAACAGTTGCTGATAAGTTTCTTAAAACCTTAAACTCTAAAAATGGCCCTGCTAATGGCATTGTTTTAAGGGTTGGTGATTTGTGTGCCCTGTCGATTAATCCCTAATGCATGGATTTTGCATCAGGATGTTCAAGAGTGGTGCCAAGACCTCATTTGGACTATTTGCCCAAGGTCGTTTCTACATAATTTATCTTGCAGACTATTCATTTTCTAGCTTTCTATCCTCCCACATTGGGCGCTGTGAGTTTATGTTGACCGTACTAGCCAGTGGCATAAGTCAGAGTAGTTGTTTGTGTGCTTAATGGCAGCAACAGGGGTGTTTTGGTGTCCAAGCTAATTGGCTTACTGATGCAATTTTAAGTGCTTACGAAGCATGCAGTTTACCTTCACCTTTGGGTATTCGAGCCCATTCTACGAGGAGTATGGCATCCTCATAGAGGTGTGTCCTTGGAGGACATTTGTATGGCAGCAGGGTGGTCCTCTACACATACATTTGTTAGATTTCATAATCTGGATGAGGGTTTGACTCCTGCTTCTCAGGTTCTCTCAGTTGGAATAGGAGTAAACTCATAATTTTCTCTGTTTTATTCAGACGATTTAGCTCGCTTGTGCACTGCTATATACTTGCCATACGCCTCAGACAGTTGGCAGCTACTGTTTGCATGGAGGGAATGTATTTCGTTGTCAATGCAATCACGCAGCTTCAGTTCCTACGAAAGGGAACGTCTCGGTTACGTGAAACCTTGGCCATACGCTCTAGCAGTTGCATAGGCTCGTGTCTTCCTACAGAAAATATGACTCGATGGTGCAAAAGCGAGTGCTTTTATCGAGCCTGTGACACAGCTCCCCAGGGGCGTCATGTAAACACCATCAGCCAATAAATTGCTGTGATTGTACAAGGGCTTCAGACTGCGTGACACTCAGGGTGTGTCCCAAAGCAATTACGCAGCATCTCATTCCAATTCTGGGAACCAGGTTTATGTTTCACATAACCGAGATGTTTTGTTGTCTTGATGTCTTTTTGTAGCATTTGTAAAATTCACCAATATACTAGGAGGGAAACAAGCCCCTTGGAGTACCTCATTCCATTCTGTGGAAAGGATAATCTATGCAAACAAATCCAGAGAAACCCAGTGTACTTTTTGTCTAGAAATGAAAACTAAGGACTTGGTCCAGCGCCGCTGAAAACATAAATATCGGAGCCCTACTAAACACTATAATGAGAGGAGGTCTTTCAATCCAAACTGTTAAGGTTATTTGTTCAGCTGCTCTAACAGAGGAACTTCACAGGAACAAAAGCTATTATTGTTCAAAACATTTTCCCTTCTATCTTTTTTCCAACAGGAAACAGACAGTGGCAAAGTTACAGTAGTTCAACATATGAGATCAGAGAGAAGGTTTTCACAGTGAAACAGAACCAGATGTGGAACAGTAACAGGACCCGTGCAGAACTAAGCATCTGTTTTGTTTGCCTAGCAAGTCTGAAGATAAAAGTTTAGTAGATTCATTGAAACCCATCACGAGTACTTATGTTTGGCTATACATATATTTATTCGCATAGGTTAGGAGGTTAAATAGATGGTTGTTTGTGCAGTGGAGGAATTAAATGTAAGCATCACACATGGACATTTCCACCCCCTTCATCTGAAATTAATTTAAAGCAAAAATAAGAGGACAGCTTTACTCTGCAGAGAAAACACTTAAATACCAACTCCTTTGCCAGTTTGGATTTGACAGAGCTGCTCTGTTTTCTTTCTACACAAGGTTAGTCCTCTGTGATTATAAAAATACTGTAGCGTACATGTCTACAAAAATACAAGCTGTCTCTGAATGGTGAAATTTAGGTAAGACACTGTAAAAATGTGTGTAATAGACTCCATATTCGTCTAAACAACACATCCTGGGAATTCAGCATCACAGGGAGGAGAGTTCAGAAGTTTTTTTTTTTAATAAGGGGTGTGATGTATGCAAAGAGAGAGAGAGAGAGAGAGAGAGTGAGCAAAAGAGAAAGATAGAGAGTTGACTCGTTTTACCTTATTTCCAGCTGCTTTATTGGTGTCTTTGAGAGTTTGGCTTGCCCTACTTAATGCCTCCCGCTGCTTGAGAATTTGATCTTGCAGCTGTTGAGATTGTTCTGTCTTTTCCTATAATTTGAACTTGAGCAGGCTGATTTCTAAGCCCAGGCTATTGACTTTCTCCTCGCTGGCCTGTAAGTAAGAGAGAGGGAGAAAAAGAGAGAAATTAAATGCCCTTAAAATCAACAGCATAATCCTTACAAGATTTCTTTCAAACAATTTAATAATAAATAAAAAAAAGTAGAGAGCTGGGTCAGAATTTAACCAGTATTTGGGACAAAATGCCACTAACAGTAACAAAAATGTCTATAATATTCCTCATGAATTCCTTTTTATTTGTATATTATTAACACCTGCTGTATTTAATTTAAACTGGAACATTTCATATGAATGACACAGAGAGGGACACACAGTTAGAGTTTTACAGTTAGAAAAAATTACACCTGAATAGATGGAATTTTTTTTTTCCTGAAATTCAATTCCAGGGGCAAATATAGCCCATTAATTAAAAAAGTTAATATCTGACAGGCTGAATGTATCTCAGGTTAGTAAGAAAACAGGTCAACTCTTATTAACAGGTTAATAAAGAAGAAATAGTAACACTTTACAATAATGTTCTATTTGATGAAATTAGTTCAAATTCGTTAACATGAACTAAAAATGAACAATACTTTTACAGCATTTCAACATTTACTAGTACATTTTCAAAATCAAAAGTTGTATTTGTTAACATTAGTTAATTCACTATGAACTAACTTGAAATAATGAACAATTGCATTTTTATGAATTAACATTAACAAAGATTGAAACTAAATTATTAAACAAAGATAAATCATTCATCCATCCACCATTTTCTTCACCACTTAGTCCTTTAACGTTGCGGTGGTAATAGGGAGAGCAGAGAGGCCCAGACATCCCTGTCCCCTGCAACTTCCTACACCTCAACCCAGGGGATCCCCTGCCGCTCCCATGCAAACTGGGAGATATAATCTCTCCAGTGGTTCATGGGCTGACCTTGGGGTCTCGTCCCATTGACCATGCCTGGACACCTCCAATGGGAAGCACCCAGGGGGCATCCTTACCAGATGCCTAAACCACCTCAGCTGGCTCCTCTCCATGCAGAGGTGTAGTGGCTCTACTCTGAGTTCCTCCCAGATGGCTGCACTCCTTACCCTGTCACGGAGAGTGAGTCCCGCCACCCTGCATAGAAGACTAATTTCAGCCATTTGTATCTGTGATCTTATTCTTTCGGTCATTACCCAGAGTTCATGACCATAGGCAAGGGTATGGATGCAGACTGACTGGTAAATAGAGAGCTTTGCCTTATGGATCAGCTCCCCTTTCACCACTACAGTCTGGTACAGCGACCACCTTACTGCTGCCACTGTTCCCATACTGCAGCCGATCTCACACTCCCTTCTCCCCTCACTCGTGAATAAGACCCCAAGATATTAAACTCCTCCACCTGGGGTAAATTTTCTCCCCTTACCTGAAGGGGGCATGCCATCCTTTTCCGTGAGAGCACTATGAACTCAGACTTGAAGGTGCTGATCCTCTTACCAACCTCTTCACACTCGGCTGCAAACCATTCAAGTGCATGCTGGAGACATCCATGTGACAGTGCCAAAAGGACAATATCATCCGCAAAAAGCAGAGACATCACCTTCCAGCCACCACATAGAATATCCTCATAACCACAGCTGCAACTCGATATCCTGTCCATGAAAATCACAAACAGGAGTGGAGACAAGGCACAGCCTTGGTGGAGTCCAACACCCACATTGAACAAACTCAACTTCATGCCAAGTATGCGGACACAGCTCTCGCTTCGCATGTACAGAGACCGAATGGACTACAGTAGTGGCCCGGGCACCCTATACACCCGAAGCAACTCCCACAGAATTTCTCTGGGAATACAGTCGTAGGCCTTCTCCAAGTCCACAAAACACATGTAGGCTGGATTGGCAAACTTCCATGCCCCCTCAATTATCTGGGAGAGGGTGAAAAGCTGGTCTACTGTTCCACGGCCAGCACAGAATTTGCATTGTTCTTCCTCAATCTGAGGTTCAACTATCGGCCGGATTTTCCTTTCCAGCACACTGGCATAGACTCTCCCGGGGAGGCTGAGAAGTGTGATACCCCGGTAGTTGTCACACATTCTCCAGTCCGCCTTATTAAATATAGGCACTCCAAAGGCACTGTCCCCAAGGTCCATGCAATATTGCAGAGGCATGACAGCCATGACAGCCCCACAACATACAGGGCCTTAAGCAGTTCCGGGCGAATCTCATCCACCCCCGGAGCTTTGCCACTGATGAGCTTCCTAACTACCTCTGTTACTTCCACCAAGGAATTTGACCCTGAAAGCCTCTGGCCCTGCCTCTTGTAAGGGAGGCATATCTCTTAGGTTTAGGAGTTCATGACATGACAATGTCATGAAACAAAGATGAAATGTACATCTTATGGATAAAGAGATGTACTCATTCCAGTGCAGAAATTTATACATTTCATGAAACGTAGAAATGTCAGCTTTGGAATGTGTATATTTCTTTATCCATAATCAGCATGTTCACAAAGCCGGGAAAAATACAGATGCTCGTACATGCTGTGATGTTTACATGGACTCCACAGCCAGAACAGAAAAGCAGAATTCAATAAGTGAGGACAATTCTGCAGAAACACATTCCTATTGATCTGACAATAGTTTATTGTGAATTACTCATTGTCCATCCTGAGATTCATCCATTCTGACAGCTATTAACTATTAAAGATCATCATTATTTATTAAATGGACAGACATTTGCCAATTGTGTGTAACCCGCACAAGAAGAGACAGTCACAATGTAGAGTCAAACTGCGTTTATTGCAGGCAAAGCAAAAGTACAAATAGGGCAAATCCAGAAGAGAGTGGTCGAGGGGAGCGTAAGGTCGAAGCCGGGGAATCAGGATATGGCAACGGGGCAAAACTACAAAAGAGTGGTCGAGGAAAGCGTAAGGTCGAATCCGGGGAAGTCAGAATAGCAGAACGGGTAAACAAGCAAGTTGAATAGACAGGGGAGCTAGGGGAACACTAGAGCTGGCAAAGCGAAGGGGTAAACTAAACAATAACCAACAAGAGTGAAACGAAAGAGTTGTGATATATATAGGGGAGAAAACGAGCGGTGCAGGTGAAACGAATAACCAGGTGATTGGGACGAGTACAGGTGAAACTAATACTCTGGTGATTGGGAGCGTGCATGAGAGCCAGAGGGGGGTGATTGGGAGTGAGCGTGTGAGCTCGGGGAGCGAGCCTGTGAGCTCGATGAAGCGGGGAGAACTAGAGGAGCGGGGTTCGTTACATTGTGACTGCTTTTTGATCTTACATTATTTTTTAATATTAAAACAAAGACCCCACCAAAAATGTGAATAGATAATGAGAGAAATATTAAATCAGAACAGATGTGTTGAGGACCTTTAAAGGTCAGGCAATAATACACAGACGCCACCAATGAAACCTAATGACTTTGTTTTCTCAAGGGCAAAATGTTTGACTACTATAAATGAGTTATCCCATAATGCACTAGTGGAGGAAAATCTGCAAAAATGTTTAAAGGAAAAACCCAAATCCAATTATATTCATCATTAGTATGCTTCCTTAATGTTCTCATTTATTATTCAATGGAAGTCATAGAACGTTAAATTCACTATTTCACATCTCAGCTATAAATGACATTCAAATGAAGCAAAAGACCTTCTTTTATTCTGCTCAAACCCAAACCTCTGTGGATGCGGGCATATTGAATATTGGTTGTGATAAACTAGAAATATTTTATAAAATATAAATGTTATGAAATGGGAATGGTATAGTGTTTCCAAGATTTCCAAACCTTGTGTGGCCTGGCATTGTTTTGCAGCCTATGGATGATGTGGTGCATGTGGGCCTAATCCTGGATGAGCTGCTTGACTCATCCTAGTTATATATCTAAATGCATAGCAAACTGACATAAACTAGGCTTAAAGGAATGTTCTACATTAACCATCAACTTAAAGGAACAGTTCATTCAACGTTGAAAATTTGGTTATCATAATTTTGACTCGTTCCTCAGTTTGTTAAATTAACAGGAAATGCATTTAAAGTGATACTTTCACAATGGAAGCCTAGCAGGCAAGTGGGCTGAAGGATTTAAAACTAGAAAAGTTACTCTTGTATTTTTTAAGAAAGGTTTAAAGTAGATAATTTGGTCTGAAAAAGGATCAGAAGTGCCTTTGACTTGTTGGTAAGACTTTGTAGTAAGGTTGTATAAGTGAACATTAGTTAATGCATTAGGTGTGAACTAACAGCTCTTTTTTTTTTTTTACTGCATTTAATCAAATTTTACATTACTGCATTTTTTACTATTACATCCTGAGAGGGATTCGAACAAGTCAGTCAAGTCAATTTTATTTGTATAGCGCCTTTCACAACACACATCGTTTCAAAACAGCTTTACAAAAGATCAGGGATTAGTCTATAATGACAATGAATCATCATTGTGTAATTAGATAAAATACGATTGTTAATCGTGTTTAAAAATAAGTAATTAAATAGTAATTGTATTAATAACCCCAGGCATCTAGCCGGCATGGGAGGCAGGTATGGTAGTGAGGACCAGTCACTTGTGTGCCTCTTGAGGCCAGGAGAGTGAGTTTTACATGACGTACAGCTATCACGTACCAGCTGGCTCCCAGGGCTGGATTGGTAATCTGGCATACCAGGCATTTTCCTGGTGGGCCAACGTAATTTAGGGCTGATCAGGGGCGGACTGTCAATTGGGAGAAACGGGCGTGCCGGTGGGCCGGCCGTGAAATGGGCCAAATGGGCTGTGATAAGCTGAAATGAGCCGCTGCGCTGAATGGGCCACAAAATGGTGCCTCTATATGCCTAAGGGGGCAGCAATATGCAGAAAAGAGAAAACCCCCCCACTCAACATCTTTTGAGCCAGTTTCTGTGTAAAATCCAAATTCTCTTCCCAGTCCACCCCTGCTGGCTCCCATTACAAATGCATTTTGACCTAACACATCAACCAAAATTAATATATGCTGTAAAAATATTGTTCATTGTTACTTTAATTTTTACTTTTGTACTACCTAATGTTAATGTATACAACCTTATTGTGAAGTGTTACTGACTTTTTCAAAATATTTTAATCTGTTACATATTTGACCAAAGCTTAACTGTAATTAGCTGATATGTTAACCAGTTTCAAGCAAAAACTTTGTTACATTTGAAAATTCAAATGTTCATAATTTTTATGAAGAATTAAAAAAGAGTATCTAATGCAACATAGTAAACTTAAAAATAAACCATAGCAAAATGTCTGAAGAGGCTGAAAAAAGTTTTGAGAAGCTCACTAGCATTAAGGAAACATTAAGGAAACCACACTCTAATTTACACACGTTGAGAATGATGACAAAGAACCCATGAGCAAATTCCACATCACTGTCAGGCCTGCAACCTGCACAGAGAAAACACAAAGACAGATTTTTTTTAATACCAGGTAAACTGGGAATTCTGGGGGGAATTCTTTAGCTTTTTCCAATAGCTAAAGCCATAAACTGTCTTTGACAACAATGGATGATTTTGAACACCTGGCTCTTTTATGTTGGTGAGTGCTTGCTTGAGCTGATTTAAGAGTCTACTCCAATGACAACCGCATCTGTGTTGAATGCGAGATTAAAGTGCCGCCGCTTACTCTGTCCATTAGAAACAACCCTTATGGGAACATGCTAGAAAAAGTGTATTACTAATACATACTGTAATATAGAACTTCAGGATTTGTGTTTGCAGCAAAAGCTGTCTTTAAATTGCTGTCAGAAAACATACAGCCATCACTCTGTCACAATGGAGAGAGAGAGCAAAATGGCCGCCATTTCATTATGATGAAGAGTGGTGATTTAAAGTGATGGTTATCAAAGAGAAACAGGGCTCAGCATGCATTCTTTAGACTGTGTGATTGTGTGCACAGTATATAAAGGTATACTGGACTTCAAGAAATATGGTGAAGCTCTGGTCAAACTCAGGAATTTAGGCTGCCATTATTTTTTGAAGTCAAATTATATAGTCCATTCCACCAAGCACTAGCCATATAGGCAAAGAAAACACATTCATAAGAAGCTGATGGTGTAAATGGAAAGTATGCAATGAATTACAATAATGCAAATATGGATACGCTCCTTTTAAATACTTAGAAAATGTTATTCTCCACAGGATTTGGATGTACCGTTGGATGTATTGTTAAATGATAGGGAATTTAAGTATTATTAATAATTTTCATCTAATGACAAACAAATATAAATATAAATTACACTAGAAAAATGACATATAATCAAAATAACAAAATGTAAAAAAATAAATCAAAACAAATCTTAAAAATCATTTGATGGCAACTGGTCAGGTCAATACCAATATAAATTAGATCATAAATACAATTGTACATATAAATGTAAAAATAATAATTGAAAAATACCATGATCTATAGTTTAACACAAATCACATACAACAAAATGACCAGGACCACACCCCTAAATGCATTGAAGCAACTGCCATGTGATTGGTTGATTAGATAATTGCATTAATGAGAAATTGAACAGGTGTTCCTAATAATCCTTTAGGTGAGTGTATACAGTATATATATATATATATATATATATATATATATATATATATATATATATATATATAAAAGCTCTTTAATTGAGCTCTTGAAGTTAATACGAAATATTACATTTCAAAGAGTCGTTTAAAAAAATGTTGCTCCACAAAATGACGAAATTCCAACTTTGTCAGATCTTTCTTACATCTTTGTGTTTCTGCAAAGAGTGCAAAGAAAGTGTGTCATTCTGCCCTGTCATGTTGCAGGCGAGAGGTTTTGTGCAAATGCTCGCACAACAGAGAGAAAGTTCTGGCAGACAAAGCAGATCCTTCTCAGTGACTGGAGTGTTTATGGCCTCTGGAGGTTCCACAGCAGACAGAGGAGTTACTCAGTGACTGTGAAGACTCCAGAGGTTCACAACGTTCTGAAGCATTGTGTGAGGGAGTTTTTGAATGTTCACTCTTAACACACATTCACAAATTCTGAATGGGTCTAGTCAGAGCAGATGGCAGTATATGAAGAGTTCACTGGCGCCCTGAGAACAGACAGTAAATGAAAAAAAAAAACTCACATATAGAAGTATGACAGTAGCTAGCCAACCAATCAGCAACACTTTAAGGGAAGCTATAGTCCCTGAAACACACACACAGGGACACACCAGAGAGTCCAGATTGAAAACGGGAAATTGTAATTAAACATAAAATAGACAAATATTTTGAAATTTGTAAAAACAAAGAAAACTTATATTGCATTAAATTAATAAGAAATATTTAAGATTCTTACCTATATTTCTAGGTCACTAATCAAATATGCAAAATTTGGGGCACTGACCATGATAAGTGCATTGTACAAAAGGTACTTATTTCCAAAAATTAAGTACACAAAATGTTCTTTGAAACATTATCAAATCATGCTGGGATTACATGGATCATCAGGTTTTGCACAAACCTGTTATTACAGCAAAACAGGCACGTCAATAGTAATTCTGGTTCCTCGTCTGTCGCTCACTTCGACGTTGTGTCGAAGAAGCGACACTAGGGGTCCCTCTTGAGCGCCGAATATACCTCTGAACTATAAAAAAAGGCCAATGAGAAGTTGGCAGACATAATTTTCATGTCCCCCCCCGGACATACGGGTATAAAGGCGATGATTTTCTTTGGAGCCGATGGTCGTGTATGCAGCGAGCTGCAAGTCACACACCTGTTCCTCTACCTCTGAGCGATACGGCTGTTGGATCTACGGTGCACTTCAGCGGCTTTCTCCTTCTCTGCACGGCAGTGAAGTTTGCCCCTGGGCGCTTCGACAGCGCAAAACTAAAAGAGTGATTTTCTCTAAAACAGTATTTTCCTCTAAAAGAGCAATATACAGTGGCGTTGAACTTCCTGTTTAGGACGCGTCTTTATAAAGATGCCTTTCTGCCCCTGTGTAGTTCCTGGATGCGGTTGAGTGCTCTCCGCTTCAGACGGCCACAGGCGCTGTCTCGTGTGTCTGGGCTGTGATCAAACCGAGGCAGGGTTTGTGGATGGTTCATGTTCTCACTGCGAGAACATGATCATGGCAACATTGTGGTCGCGGCTTTCCTTCAACAGAAGGAACGGCACTCCATCCGCCCCCCAACCCCCCCCCGCGTCGCTCCTTCTTCCCATGGGATTGACATATATTGACATAGCTGGGGCGATCTGGGGGCGATCTGGGGATGGCAGCGGGCTTCGGCACGCTCGTTGACTCCCTTCCGGGCTCGAGGCAACAGCGGCTCGCCTCACGGCCAGCTTGCCTATCCTCTGTAGCCCCCCGAGCTGGATGAGCATCGGAGAACAGTCCGGCATCTGACGCGGGTGACTTGTCTGGGCTGCCACCTTCGGGCCAGCACGCCCAGGCTGAGTCTGACATGCTTGCCCGGGCCACCGGATGCGGTTGAACTGGAACCCTCTGTCCTCCCCACAACCATCGTGGTTGGATGATTGGTTCCTGGGGTCTACTAGCCGCTCACAGCCACACAACCCCCCCCCGGTCGCTGACGACTGCATGGAGAGCATCCATATCCACTCTTCACAAAGCCCCTCGCTCATCCACCCTCACTACCCTCGACAGCGGAGCGGCCCACAGGTACAAGGCGATTTCCCAGGTGGATAGGGCGGTTGCGATCCACCTATGCCACGAGAACGCCGCCACCTGGTGGGGTCAACCTGTGCTCCGCTCCAAGGCCTGTAGGACGACATCGTCATTGGCCGCCAAAGCCTACAGTGCCACCACACTGCCAGCTTCCGCCCTGCATGCCATGGCCCTTCTGCAAGTCCACCAGGCAAAGGAACACAAAGACCTGCACGAGGGTAGTCCTGATCCCAACGTGCGGAAGGAACTGCGCTCAGCGATTGACCTCGCCCTCAGGGCCACGAAGGCCACAGGGCAGTCACTCGGGCAGGCGATGGCCATACACGTGGTTCAGGAATGTCATCTGTGGCTGAACTTGGTCGAGATGCACGAGACGGACAAGACACGCTTTCTCGATGCCCCTGTCTCCCAGTTCGGCCTCTTCAGCGACACCGTCGAGGACTTCGCCCAGCAGTTCTCTGCTGTGAAGAAGCAGACGGAGGCCATCTCTCACATCCTGCCATGTGCAGCTCTGCCTCTACCCGGGCCCAGCTCTCAGCCACCGTGTGGAGTGCCCCGAAGGAAGCGCACGCCCCCCGTCTCCTTGAGGACCCGGAAGGCTCCCAGGCACTCCTGAGACGATCGACTCAGAGACCGAGACGTTCCCCGGCCGGCCGGTTCTGACGAGTCTAGAGGATGCCTCCACCGGACCTCCTCCTCAGTCACTAAACCGCCCCCTGCCAGGTGTGCAGAGCAAGGTATGTTCGAGTCTTTTCTCAAACCCAGCCCCCCTCCCCCCTGGGGGTGTCCGCTTTACCGCAGTAACCGGCAAACATGCCAAATCCCTGTGCGTGAAATCACGACCCTCTTACTCAAAGACGCGGGATCTACCACTGCGCCACTTCCCACATGTGACGTAAAAGCCCATGTGGTGTATGTCACCACTCTTACCTCTCTGGGCAGGTGGGGTCTCCGCAGGGTCTTTTCCCCCTGAAAGAATAGTAAACTGGCTAAGATCCCCTTCCCCGATGCGTGTAAGGGCCCCGGCCGTTGACTCTATGTGAGAAACATAGAGAAAAAAGAGGCCCGGCTAGGCTCAGCCTGCCTAGGCTCGGTTGGAAAGCGTCGCCTTGTTCCCCTGTCTAGGGTAACTATAACGATTCCGACGACTTTATGGGGAATTGGGGGAACGTGTAATCTGCCACAGCTGGTCATTTTGGCATGCCAAGTACCTGCCCACTCCTGTGTCAGCAGTCCACCTACACGGCTCAGTGCATGGCGTGATTTAAATTGGACACCTAGTGTCGCTTCTCCGACACAACTTCGAAGTGAGCGACAGACGGGGAATGTCTAGGTTACGGATGTAACCTCCGTTCCCTGATGGAAGGAACAAGACGTTGTATCCTCCCGGCCACGTCGCTGAGCCGAGCCACTGTTGTGGCCGGACCATTTCTGGCTCCTCAGAAAAATCCTGAATGAAACAGACAAAATATACCTGTATGTCCGGGGGCGGGGCATGCAAATTCTGTCTGCCTACTTTTCATTGGCATTTTTTCAAAGTTCAGAGGTATATTCGGCACTCAAGAGAGACCCCTAGTGTCGCTTCTTCGAAAACATCTCGTTCCCTCCATCAGGGAACGGAGGATATATCCGTAACCTAGACGGATTCATGTTAATTTTTCAGTTCAAGTTTTCACTCAAATTATTATACTGATAATATAATTTGTGATGTACTTAAAATGCATTAAATTAGGAAAAAAAAAACGCAAAATAGAAGCATTTTCACAATTGAACTTTGGACTTTTGAACCCCACTGTATATTACATACACATGTTTAAAAATATGCTTTCACACACACACACCAAACACCAGATGAACTTCTGAACCCACCAGCACACATATTCTTCCCAGCTAAGACACTACCACAAGCCAGTTAGACTTCTCAATGTACCGCAAACCAATTAGAGCCATTCTTGAACCTTGTAAATGTTACCATGGGTTTCATCAACAGGTCTCTTGACTGGATGGTTAAAAAGTGCTAATGTCACTTTTGAAACTGCTTGGTTCTTTTCCAGTGCTATCTCTTTCTCTCTTTGAATCTCAGGAATCTTACAATTATATAAACTGTGTGTGTCTGTGACAGAAACAAGGTGTTTGGCCCTGCTTTTTACAAGTCTTGCTCTGCTCTCGGCTCACTCTCTGGTGGTCGAGATCTGAGGCACTGGAGTTTGTTCTCTGTGTTTCTTGTCTGTGGAGAGAAGGGTCACAGTGCATTGTGCAAAGTTGAGAGCACCACTGAATAGGAGTCGCAACATGAAGAGTGAGGGAATGTTGACGGGGAGGTGGAGAGAAGGAAGGTGTAGAGATACACAATTCAGAGGTTGATCCATTTTGTTCTCTTTATGAGGTGATGGCACGGGCTTGAAGGTGCACCCGTGGTTGTCAGTTTGTTACCTATGTGCATGTTACTGCCGGCAAAAGTTCCTAAATTTTACATTTCCCACATTTGCTCCAGCAGTCTGCCGTCCAGTGTCACCTAAAAAAAATTATTATAATAATAATTAAACAATTATTCAAATTACCATTAGGAATGCAAATAGTAAAAAAATTAGATTTTCAGATTTATCACTCTTTTTTTGAACAATCTCAATATCAGTTCTTCAAATTCCAAGTTACTTTAAAGTTTGCGTTGTTGTGTTGATTAATATATCTGTTAAATAAACAGCAATTGAACTGCATATTTTGGGCCTTGTTGTTATTTTCTTAAAACATCATGCAGGTTCAAAGGTTCCCTGTGCTTCGGCTGTGAGAGACTTTATTTAATTTTAGGCAAAATAGAAATTTTAACTGAAATCTAAAAACAATCTTGAAATAACTCAAATTAATCAAAATCAATTCATATCAGAATTTAATCAAAATCGGAATCGAAAGACATCAGGAAATCTATATTGATACCCAGCCCTAATTATCACTCACTTCCAACCCACTTATTTAGAGATATAAAAAAAATCACAAAAGATGTGTTTTTAAAATTCTAAAATTCCAGGGTCATTACAAATCATTGGGGTTGTTGATAACCATTTTGAGTCCATGGATTCTTCTTCAATGTAGGACATGACTGTGAGAGCCCTAGTCTTCAAACTGGCAAATCAGATGATGAAAACATTTTATAATATCTGAGGTCTCAATTGACCCCCGCTGTATGAAAGAGCTCCAAATAGAATATCAGATTGCTAAAAGTGAAACGAAGGGCTTAAACCTAAATATTATTTCAGAGGGCTTTGGCTAGAGAAAAGGACCTATCTAGACATTATAAGCTAATTATTTTGCCAATCAAAGTCCCCCCCCCTTGAGATTTCTGCTGGTATGTCCCATTCAGTCCAGTATTGAGAAACCGCTTGCATTAATCCCTGATAGGCCAAAGCTCTTCCTACACTTCAGATTTTAACGAAACAGAAAAAGGGACAATGTGCTAGTTAGACTGAGCTTAGAGCTGTCTGCATGTTATGAAACAAAATGTTTTATCAAGGACATTCCAGAAAGAAGGTGAGAGTTTTAAAGTGACAGGAGAAGGTGGGTGATTTTGAATGGCTGTAACAGAGATTAAAAACTTTGTAATATCTTAAAGAAAGACTTTCAAAGAACAACCTTTGTGGTCTTCATTGTCTGTCAGTTATAAAGCATATGGACACAATGTACAGAATCAGTCTATAGGTAAATACAATTCATCTTTGCACAGCTTACCATTATTAACCTTCCTGCCCTGCGCAACATACTGTAAAGATTCAGCCTTCGAAATAATTAAAGTATTGAAGTTTCCATGTTGTTCCTCTTCACAGATTTTTTGTAAATACTGAAGCAACAATAGTAGCCTCAATGAAACCCATCATGCACCTGGGCTCATAGAGGGCAAGAGTTCATCAAGGTCAAAGTTTCATTTCACATCCGTGTGCAAAGAGAGTGAATGCAGGTTGTTCAAAAAGCTCCTGCAAGATGATAAACACACAAGCCCGTTATGACTAAGACAAAGCCCCACTAGAATTTCAAGAAATGAGTCTTAAAAAAATAGATTTTAATAGAGTTTGATGTTAGCATGCTCCTGGGCTAATGTTCAGCCAGTCAGGTGTAAAGCAGCATTTTTATGGAATCAGCATTATGCCCTAATAAGCATGTGCTGTGTAGTACACACATAAATTGTATTTTGTACAAATGTCCATTTTAAATTAGTTTGAACTATTTTTATGGATAGTTTTGGAAGTGAATTAATGACTGTATTTTCCAGAAATAATGTCACACCTAGTAAAGATTGTGTTATTAAGAGACAACAGTAGGACCCAGGAGTCTTACTTTTTTCCACAGCTCAGCATGTTAAGATCTAGGCATCGTATCACACTGAATTTGGGCTAGTTTTAATTGGGAGCATCTGCTTTTAGTAATCATATTTCATATTTTGTTATCAATCATTTATGCTTGCACATGCAATTCAAACATATTTCAGTCTGAATGAAACAATATCCTTGTTATATTATAATGTCAATGTGTCAGGGCGGAGGGCGGGGCCGGGTCGTGATTCTACATACCCGGTCCCTTACCAGGCTAATCAAGCCTCCGAGAGGGAAAAAGACCAACGCGGAGCGGAAGTGAGAGAGAGAGGAGAGAGAGATCTCTCTCTCCCACACCATCCTCCGCAGTTGGCCTTTATCCCTCTCGGAGGCTTGATTAGCCTGGTAAGGGACCGGGTGTGTAGACCGCCCCACCCTCTGCCCTGCCACAGTCAATCAAGGATATTTCTGAAATTTTCAACCCAATTTGCTATGATTTAATTGACCGAAACATTACTTTGTGGGAATGTGAGGAGTTGCATGCGACAGCGGTCTTAGAATACTGGTAATAACATTTTGTTGGACAAAATATTTAAACCCTTTCCGTTTGCACTGGAAGCTTCTGTCACCATGACAAATTCCTTGTGTGTTTAAGCATACTTGGCAATAAAGCACATTCTGATTCTGATAAAATACTTGGTATTTGCAAAATACTTAAAATAGGCTTCTTAAAAATACTACTACCATCTCTATGACTGATGTTTTGGTGTGCGGTGTTTGACTGGTCGACATTAGTTATAAATATATACAGTAAATAAGTAACTTTGGACTTATTACGGATGATAAAATGCATTTCTCTTGCTTTGTTCACCATCTTGGATTTGTACAGGATTTATGAAGGAAATTTGCATTACTGTCTTAGAATCTGGCCAAAATTATGTATCCTAGGAGGTAACATAATTGTGCTGCCTTTTAGAACATTCTTTGCATCAGGAGCGTGCCTATAATGCCTTAAAATACATCCTCAGTTGGCAACTCACTAGGTTTTGGAACCAAGGTGTTATTTATATATTTCTTCATAAAAATTTATCTCAGAGGGGCAAGGAAATCTCAATGCAAATTTGTACTGGATATGCTCCATGTACGCATGCTAATTTCTGAATGTGTTTGTGGGTCCATCAATAGACAGAATTCAATACCAGGCGAAAGAGCTGATCATATTGACAATTTGATGTTCCATTAGCTCCATATTCACACAAAGATAAAATAAGTATTATTCAAGGCACATCTATGGAGTCTATAAATGACGAACATAATGCTTTCCCAGAAACCACAGCCAATGGTGTTAGAACAGGGAGAAAAAGCTTTTTAGCTTTCAGCACAAACACTAGGTATCACTTGAATATATAATATAATCTGAGCTGACACTGGAACCAGAGCCTTGGTTATTAAGCCCTATATCTAGCTTTCCCCGAACCAGGCCTTCT
Source organism: Xyrauchen texanus (assembly GCF_025860055.1). Classification (NCBI taxonomy): domain Eukaryota; kingdom Metazoa; phylum Chordata; class Actinopteri; order Cypriniformes; family Catostomidae; genus Xyrauchen; species Xyrauchen texanus. The sequence goes on from NC_068317.1 coordinate 21,710,581, forward strand.
CCGGACACACACTCTCAATCAATTTCTATCCAATTGCTTAAGTCACCGCAGCAGCGTAAAACATCCCTTGCCACTCCAGTTTTTGCCAGAGAACCCAACATAGGGGTCATAAAAGTGCAGTTAGCCAAATGTTCTTGGGATAATAATACACCCAATTCAATATTAAGCATTGGCCCTACCTAATAAGTGCAATAAGTGGCTGCAAATGGCTCCGCGACCACCAGGGGCCCCTCTACCACAGGTTCAGTATAGCCAAATAATTATTTGCACTTACTGTAAATATACCACCAATATTCCATTCTAAATAATATCATACAGTTGCTGAAGAAAAGGCACTGAGACATAACTATGATCACTGAAGGTTAGCAGAGCAGAAAAGGGTTTGGATTAGGTAGGAAGGGGGTGTTGAGCGACACGCTTGCCTTTCCTGTCTGGGGCATGTTACATTGTTGTCACAAAAATAAATAAAATAAAATATGACTGTGTGAAAATTAACACTTTATTAGGGGGAGGGACATTTTATTGCACCAAAAATTGGACAAGCCATGAGTACAGGATAAATCATCAATATTTTTGCCCTGTTTTGCCAGTAGTGAAATACTGTAAATTTCAAGTGTGTTTATCTGCTAAAAGTTAATTTTGTCAATTCACTATTTTATGGCTTCAAAGCTAATAGACATGGATTATAAGCCTAAAAACGCAAATTTTGATGTATTTTTTTTAAGAGCGGTTAATGCAAGCACCACATGGCAATGTAAGGATGGCACAGAAATGCCAACAGTTTGAGAGGCTGTTTATGAGAAGGCAACAAAAGGAAGAGGGCAAAACACAGCTGACTGTGGCACTGAGTAAAAGAGATGAATTTGGTGAATACAAATTTGAGATAGACACTACGAGAGAAAGTAGAAAGAAAGAAGTGCTCTGAAGGCTGGCAGCAGTCACAGTTCACTGATGGATGGTGACACACACACACTACACACAGTGCCATGCAGCCTCTCAGGATCACATCCACACTCAGTCACACTGGAAATAAACATCCTATATCTTTGAAGCAGAGCTAGTGAAACACACACACACAAACACTAAAGAAGTCCAAATTATACAGCTACGTTATGGAACCCTCTTACAATACACACAAACCCACTCTCTAGCTGGGTGATTTAATATCAGCAAGTGACATCCTTAACGGGTAGTAGAGTGCAAACGCTGCCATATGGAGCCTCCACACCTCTAATTACGAGACTGTGACTGCGAGAAATTATCGCCATGACCAGATTTCATCAAACATGCTAAACTGGTGCCAAGGCCAAACATCAGATAATGAAGACAGCTCAAATGGGATGGCGCCACAGACAATTAATTAAGTAATTAAGCTAATGACTTCTTTACTCAAGTTCTTTTCCTTTGGCTGTAGATATGAATTAATTAGCGCGGGTAATTAAATTAAGCAGGTTGTAATTTCACAGCTGCTCATGTTGGCCTCCTCCCCTCTCTGCTCTGGGGCTAATCAGCGCTAGCTCTAGGTGGTGGGGAAAAAAACACACGGTTTCATCTCTGATGTCTTCTTCAGTAAAACCCTGGCATGCCACCAAATACCCCACTCATATGCAGATGAAGTGCATGTGTGTGTCTGTTTTCACACACTGATCTGTGAGCAGAGGGAGCACTTTGACATTTCAAGATGAGAGCCATCCTCAAAGGCCCCTCTTGCCTTGAAAGCACAGCCTCCATACACAACTACATAAAATGAGCCAATAAAATAAATCACGCATTACTGAACGATGTCAATAAGGGGTTTGATTCAAACATGGGCATTGATGAGCTTATTATAATGAACTAGAGCTGCTCTCATCCCTAGCCTGTATTATCAGAGTCTGACACTGTCAAAATCATTATGTATAACAACAGGCTCTGATAAAAGGCACTGTGTGCGGGGATGAGAGGTATTTGTCAACTTAAGAGAGGTAGGCCTACAGGATGACTCTACGTCCTGTATAGCTGCTACACTATAAAAAGTATATGATCAATAAGTCAAGTCAACTTACTTTATATGTTTTCATAACTTTAACTTTAAACAATTTAAACTTGATTTTGTATGTTGTACAAGATTCAACTAAAAGTTTAGTGGGAACAGATTCAAGTGCAGAGGTCTTTGTGAAGAAACATAATTTGCAATAATGGGGTCCTTTTCATTTAAGAAAGGGCAATTTCAGACAATCTATACATAAGACTAATTTTAATACGTGGAAATGTCATAATGCAACACCAAACGAGGACCAACAGACATACAATGGCGAACTAAACTAAATGGCGGACGAATACCTAATTTGACACAAACAACTCATGAATGGGACCGAGGACCAGCCGACTTGGGGAAGACCATGAAAGAGGTGAGTGAATGCTTATCTTACAGCAGTTTTAGAGAGATATACATTCATTTCGACAGAAATATGAATTTACAGGTTATATTTCCTGTTACATGACACTCATTTGTATTTTGTAGAAGTGTGATTTCTCTTTGAGTAACATACTTTATTGCAGCTAAGACAGTGGTAGGTCTGTTATGCATGCATTTACACTGCAAATTCTAATGTACAGATCATATATTCTGACACATTCATGTCCTGTTGACCATTAAAGTATGCATCAGCAGGCAATCTACTGAGCACATGCAAGATTTACACTTTGAGTTTGAAGGAAGCCATTGGTCAGTCAGACAGCATGCGGTGAGTTGGTACTCCTTACTGAATAAATAATGTATCTTTACATCACTTTAATTTGATTTGGTACTGAAGCACAGGTCATTTTAACATCCAACGTCCAGTCTATCAACCGTGTATGGCTGCCTAGCAAGCTAGGCTATTTTTAGTTAGACGTCACAAGTCAGTAAAGCTTCTTCTTTATAGTAGGGTTGAAACGAATAGTCAACGTTATCAAAAATAAAATAAAAATCTATACACAAATGTTTAATGTCTAATAGTTATTTGATCTCATTTGATGCAAAACCTAAGATGATGCTTGAGAGGAGCACTTCAGATGGTAGAGGAGATGAAGAAGACAGCTCACAGTCCAGATACACTGGAAACTTTTCATACAGCTTAAGGTGATCTAAAGTATGAGAGAATTACACACAGATACAAAATACAGACTCAGTTGCTTGTGTCTCATTTCGAAGGGTGCATGCTAGCTAGGAAGTGTCCTTTGAAGGCAATAGTATACCGAGCGTCCTCCTTTAAACAAGCCTTGTTGAAACGAGACAGCCTTCATAGGCCAAACGGAAACAGAACGTATCATGGTTATCATGGGATCAGTTTTAGGGCCTCTGCTTTTCTCCTTGTATATGGTTCCCCTGGGAGATATTATCAGGAATCGTGGAATAAGTTTCCACTCTTCTGCCAATGATACCCAACTTTATATTTCTACAAAACCTGATGAGATTTCACAATTCTCCAAATTAGCAGTGTGAATCAATGAAATAAAAGATTGGATGGCTAGAAATTTCCTTCTACTCAATTCCGGCAAAAAAAAAATTAGCGGACCAAAAACCTCTAAAAATAGGCAGCTAAAATATAATTTAACTCTCAATGGATGTACTGTTACATCATCTTCAACAGCGAAGAAATTGGGTCTTATATTTGATACTAATCTGTCCTTTGAAAATCAAATTACCAATGTTTGTAGAACAGCATTCATCCACCTAAGAAATATTGCTAACTTACGGCACATGATCTCTGTTGCTGATGCCGAAAAACTAATTCATGCATTCATGACCTCAAGACTAGATTATTGTAATGCATTACTGGATGTCCAGCAAGCTCAATAAATAAACTTCAATTGGTTCAAAATGCCGCAGCCAGAGTGCTGACGAGAACCAAGAAATATGATCATATTAGCCCAATTTTATCATTGTTGCATTGGCTACCTGTTAAACTTTGTATTAATTAAAAAATTCTGTTAACTAAGTACAAAGCTTTGAATTATCTAGCTCCGCAGTACTTAAGTGACCTTCTATCATGCTATATTCCATCACGTTCATTATGATCACAAAATTCTGGTATGTTAATATTTCCTAGAATATCAAAATCCACAAAAGGAGGTCCTTTTCATATTTGGATCCTTAACTATGGAATAGTCTACCTATACCTGAAGTGGTGGTGGTGTAGTGTTCTAAAACACATAACTGGTAATCAGAAGGTCACTGGTTCGATCCCCACAGCCACCACCATTGTGTCCTTGAGCAAGGCACTTAATTCCAGGTTGCTCCGGGGGGATTGTCCCTGTAATAAAGGCTCTGTAAGTTGCTTTGAATAAAAGCATATGCCAAATGCATAAATGTAAATGTAACACTGTTTGAGATCCAGATACACTCCCTCAGTTTAAGTCTAGACTAAAGACTCATCTGTTTAGCCAGGCATGCACCTAATTTATCCTTCAACCCACAATTAAACTGCTTTAGATAGGTCTGCCAGAACCAGAAACAGTGATCATGATCTATAACTCTGCAATAAATTGAATGGCATATATGCTAATATTATTTTGGCAGCTGGTGCCAGCCAAACATCACTTCAGTCTATTAGAATGGACTTCAGAGAATGAACTTATGCCAACTCCAACCATAAGACATGGGATACTTAATATGCCATTTTCTGAACCTTGGATAGACCTCACTGAAATTACCGGCCAGGTTGAACTGTGATGCACCTCACTGATCTCTGCTTACATCACCTCAGTCTAATGATGGTCTACACTCTTTAAATGGAATACATAGACAATCAATTAATTGCCATCAAAACACTTCATCAGCCAACTAAAAAGGACAATTGCATCTATGTTATTCTCTGCAGTTAATATAAGATGGAATTCAAAGACATTATTCATTAATTTTACAGTTCATACAAAATCTTTGTTTAAACACTGGCCCTTAACACTTACTTAGTTTAATAATTTTAAACCATTACTTGCGCTATACATAAGTAATATTGGCATTATATTCATGATGTTAGCCAGAGGGGAACTGGCCCCCACAGTGAGTCTGGTTTCTCCCAATTACCCAACACCTTATGGAGTTTTGTGTTCCTTGCCACAGTCGCTTTCGGTTTGCTCACTTGGGTTATATATACAATTATTATTTAATTACTTATTTTTAAACACAAATCACAATCACATTTTATCAAACTACACAATGATGATTAAGACATTATAGATATTAATTTTATCTTCTGTTAATGCCTGATCTCCTGTATGATGATGATAATGTATGATGTGGTACATTTTAAGAAGGTTATAATGATCTAGAGAGAAAAGAAAATAGATTTTACATGTGTACTTTTAGTCAATAATGCTTAATTATATATCTTAATCTTAATTATGTATTATTATAATTATACATATTATATACTCTGCACTTGTCTACTGAGGTACTTCAATTTAGGAGTGAACATTACTTGTGTTTGAACATCATATTTTTGGGCAAATTGGTGTCATTTTTTAGACAAATGATTTTCAATTCTGTTGAAGCAAAGAATTGTGGGTTATGAGTGCCCACGAAGGACACACCTCATGCATTCTCCGAATGGAGTGCCGCAGGGATGATGTATTTTTGTTGGCCAACCTGGATGTTGGCATCACCCAGGCTCCCTCGACAAAAAGCTAATAGGATTTTTCCATTGACTTTTGGATAATTACAGAAAATAAGTTCTATCAGGAAGACTTGCAGACTTGACTGAAATGTAAGATGACATTTATTTGATGAATATAAAACAGAACTGTCTCTCTTTGGCATAGGCCCCGTCTTGCATTCTGAAGAAGTTGTATGTCATATCCTGCCGGAGATAGGAGGCAGGCGCGAGGATCCTTCCCCCATGCAGGACGGGACTCAACTTGTGGTGGTGGAGGTTGACGTGTTAGCACACTGAAAGAGCAATGTGATAAATTGTGAGCAGACTATAAAGCATTGGCTTACAAGTGATTGGTTAGGAGTTACCTAGCTAATGGTGCGATGGCTACTAGTCTTCCCACTCGAACTACACTGTGCTTACATCTCTGTGACCAACAAAAGTTTATGATTCTCACACATTTTGTTTGTCACGATAATCTTCACAAATTAACGCAATTTATATGAATTTTTGAAGTCTAAATGCAAGCAAAAGTAAAAAGCTAAAGTTAGTCTATAAAGTACTACAACAAGGTCGCATGACTTCAACGTTACCACCACTAAGCTTTCAACAACTTTTTCCTCTTTATTTAAAAAACATGTTCCCTTATAAGGATCCTGGGACATTTTTGTGGTATTGTGAATTAATCTGCCCCTCACCTTTTTTGGGAATGTGTCCATTTTAAATGATTATGGAGAAAATGTACATATATATCACAATCATTCAAACATATATATATATATATATATGTTTGAATGATTGTGTACTGTGGATACCTGGCCTGTTTCTTATTAAAAAAAATAAAATAAATAGATTTAGCTTTAGATTCTACAAAAGCCTTTTCTCTTATCATGACCTGATCTAGTTAGTGATCATGGCTGTGTCCATTTCCAGTGGCATGTCCTTTTTTAAAGACGACTGAAAAAGTATAGATAGAGGTGAGAACCACTATATATAAGTCTGGACATATAGAGCAGTACAGTCTCAATGCTGGTCTACATAGCAGTGTTGTGAGGGCTACCATGAGGGACAAGGTCTATTGAGTGTCGGTGAGTTAAGTTAGCAGAGAGAGAGAGAGAGAGAGAGAGAGAGAGAGAGAGAGAGAAAGGAGTATAATGTATTAATTCATATTAGTGTTATATAATCGAATGTGTTTAATAGCAATTTATCAAACAACTGTTGAACAAGCAGAACATAAATTTAAATAAGGCCAATCATTTACAATGATAGGCGAAGCAACTAATACAAAAAGGAACGAAAAGTGAACGAAAGTGAGGGCATCAGGGCATTTACCACTGCAACACAGATGCCAGTCCAGGAGTCAGGCTTTTAGCTCTCTCCATTAGGATTGTTGGGAGCATCTCCAGATGGTCTGGTGGGGTCTTCCGCGGTGCTGGAGGTGAAGTGTCCCTATGATTCAAGGAAAATGACAATTAGTGAAGCATTGCAAATCAAGGGCTTCTGTGTCAGAAATGAAGGGGTTAGTTACAGCCTGCATAGGGACCATCCATAGCACGATATGACAAAAGTCAGTCAAACCAGTTGGCTCTGGAGAACTTTTTCAAGGCCTACAAAAAGAATATAAAATAGTGTCAGGTGGTAATATTTAATATAAACAAACAAAAAGATGTTAATTTTCCATGAGGAAATTCATCCTGATATGTTCAGACACATTTTTACGACTGTTATTTTAGATAAAAGGTTAGTTTCCAGGAGGGATTTTATGAATCTGTTCAAACCTTTTCATGCCTGTTTCATATAAATGTTGCTGCTGTTGTGCCCTGTCTATATCAACAATTACAAGCATATACAGATATAATAACATTCACTTTACTCACTAAAACACATCCTCACACACATATTAACAAGCTTGCATAAACACATACAGTACATTCACTCACTAACACATGCACAGGCAGGTTTTATATCAATCTTTTTTTTTTTTAACCTGTGTATGATATTTTAAATTTAAATTAAATATTGATGTTGCATCAAAAAGTGGTCTATAAATTTAAAACACTAAAAGGTTCATGTCATAACTAGAAAAGTAATGTTAAGACTTCTGAAATAAATAAGTTGAAACCACTTATCAGGAAAAGTGAACAGAATGCGTGTTAGTAATTCATAACTTTTTTTTTAATTACTTTGCTAAGTTGAAACAACTAGTACTGTTAGGTGTGTCCATGTGTGTCCATGTTTCATTAGTAATGTCATGACAACTAAATGAGACAAAATTAAAAAACAATACTGAAAGATTTTATGGAATGGATGGAAAAAGAAAGCACATTAACCATGCAACATCCGTTCCCCATTATCTGAACACCGTCTGCTATGTATTTATCCAGGAAGGGGTGACCTGGTATCACATACAATGTTCACAGACATATGAATAGTAATGCATACAATTTTAGGGTTGATGATTCTTGGGATTCCCTTTCCTGTTGCTTCCCCATGAGAACAAATGCACATTTGGACTTATAGTTACAGTTCAGTGCTTCAAACACACATGGACTGGAATCCAACCATTCTGGTCTATGTGGACATACCTGTGAAGAAATCTTGTGCAAAAGGTGTTTGAACATGATATTATAAAAATGGGAGGGGCTCAGAGCACTCTATCAATTTCAAGGTGTCCTCCATCCCACCCCACTTCCAGCCTATTCTCCATTCCCATTCCACATGTACCAGGGCCCAGTATGGTTCTGAGTGCTGGAACAACTGAGCCAAATGTGGTGAAAATGAGCAGGATGAATACAGTGGGGCAGTGGGTGGGGGTCTGTCTCTTGGCAGTAATATAGCTAGTAAATCAAAGTTAAAAAGAAGCAGTATTTTTCATCAGTTTCACAGATGGAGACTGGTCTCATCTTTCATGTGGCAACATTTGTAGGGAAACCAATGGGCCATACTGTGTTTGGAGGATAAAATGGACATCTAAAATGGTTTTGGATAGAATAACCATCTTGAGTGATACTTAAGAAAACAATTATTTTCATCAGTGTAGTCAGTAATATATACAATGTATAGAATAGATAATTCAGAATCCCAAGCTCAATAAACCTCAATAAAATGACCTTCAAATTGTACCAGACTTGCATGACTTTCTTTCTTCTGTGGAACAACAAAGGATATGTTAGGCTGTAAGAAATCCTCAGTCTCCATTCACTTTCATTGTATGGAAAAGATGCAATGAAAGTAAATGTAAGCAAGTCATATATGTTTGGAAGGACATTAGGGTGAGTAAATTAAACAATTTGTTTTGGGTGAACTAACCCTCTAATGCTGCACATGTTTCTCTTTGCATGTTCCCTAATGCACATGTTTCTCTTTGCATGTTCCCTAATCCGAACAGCCTACAATTTAGATAATGAATTATATTACTTAGGAGAAAACTTGTGTAACACTTTCAATGAAGCCCACATTTATAATGCATTGTAAAGGCATTATACAGGCATTATACTGCATTCATAATGTCTAATAATACACCTTATAATACGTTATAACTTCTCATAAATAATTATAATTACAGTTATAATACATTATAAGACATCACCTATTCATAGTTATACTTAAAAGTATAATGCATTATAACACAAGTAACATCCAATTATTATGAATCAGAAGCTAATAAAGTTAATTGTATAAGTGATGTCATGCAAAAGCAGCATTTTAACAGTCAAAAGACTTTATGACATGACCATATTATAAGTGGTCTTTGCCTGCTTCAAGTAAAGTCACAAAGCAATACCGTCTTATAAACAGCCATAACATGATCTCAAGTCAAATTTATATATTGGAAGTTATTTATAAGATAAGTCTCCAAATAAGATTCACTAATATTAAAGTTTACTTAAAAGAGCCCAGTATAGAATAATAATAGTTTTTTTTCTTGTGTGTGTTTACACCCTAGAATATTAGCTACATGTGTGATAAAAATACATTTCCTCATCTGTCGCTCAATTCGACTTTGTGTCGAAGAAGCGACACTAGGGGTCTCTCTTGAGAGCATTTTGCATCTCTGATCTATAAGAAAAGGCCAATGAGAAATTGCATGCCCCACCCCCGGACATACGGGCATAAAGGGAGGGAAATGCATCTGTTTCATTCAGAAATTTTCTTCGGAGATGACTGGTTGTGTATGCAGCGAGCTGCGATTCACACACTGTTCCTCCCATCTCTGAGCGAGTGCTGTTGGATCTACAGCGCATATCAGCGGCTTTTTCTTTCTCGGCACGGCAGTGCAGCTTTGCATATACATACATACATATAAAAGACCATATACACAGCTGGCGTATAATGTCCTTTTCAGGATGCGTCTTTATAAAGATGCCCTTCCGCCCCTGTGAAGTTCCTGGATGTGGTAGAGTGCTCTCCACTCCTGGCGGCCACAGGTGCTGTCTCGTGTGTCTGGGCAGCGATCACACCAATGCAGCGTTTGTGGATGGCTCATGTTCTCACTGCGAGACCATGACCATGGCAACATTGCGGTCGCGGCTTTCCTTCCTCAGAAGAAACGCCACCCCAGCCGCCCCCCGCGTCGCTCCTTCTTCCCACGGGATTGAGGACGACCCGGCTGGCGATGGACACGATTTGGGGATGGCAGCGGGCGTGGTTTCGCCGGGAACGTCCCCGAGAACCACCCGCTGCCCAACACGCTCGTTGACTTCCATCCGGTCTCAAGGCAACGGCGGCTCGCCTCACGGCCAGCCTGCCTATACTCTTGAGCCCCCCAAGCCGGATGAGCTTTATATAATGACTTTAAAATGAATTATAAATATGGGCTTCATAGAAAGTGTTACCAAAAGTGTGTCTTGCTTTAGTTGTCAGCTCCTTTCCAAGTCTAGCACCTCACTAACATGTATTAAACAGCCAAAACTTTGCTTCAATACACTATTTGAATAAAAAAGTATATTTCAAGCCAAAAGATAAGACTCTGACACAATACATACAATATTTATGATTTTTTTCCCTTTTCATTTGCATCAAACTCCCTCTCTCCACAGCCTTGACTAAATGTTGTTAATCAAGGTTCTGTTTCAAATGACAAAATGTGGGAAGCACGGGTGGGGTGAGGAAGTTTTCATGATATGGTAATTTGAAATAGATATTTCTTTTTGTTAATAAAATGCTGAGGCCTGTGATTAACTGAAACTCACTAGAGATGGCTCACTGATTAATTTCACCCTCTTCAGCCAATGCACAAGTCCTTACACTTTCCCTCATTTTGCAAAGGGTGAAACTAAAGATAGCTTCACTAATAATCTTCCAGATCTCATACACTCAGCAAATCCCAAAGCCCAGAAGAACTTGATGAAATAACAAAAAATATAAATACAGTCATCTCTAGCACTCTTGATAGTGTCCTCGGCTCCGCCTCCGGAGTCTCCCGAGCCTCTCCCGGCTCCGCCTCCGAAGTCTCCATTGGCTCCGTCTTCAGAGCCTTCTTCGCCCTCGCCACCTTCGGCTCCGCCTCCTGAACCTCCCTCGGTTCCTCCTCCGGAGTCTCCTTCAGCTCCACCTCCTGAGCCCCCCTCGGCTCCGCCTCCAGTGGCTCCCCCAGCTCCGCCTTCTGAGCCTTCTACGCCATCGCCTCCCTTGGCTCCGCCAGCTTCCCCAGTGGTCACTCCTCCTCCCAGGCCCCCTGAACCGGCCCTTGCCCAGTGGCCGCCACCTAGACCACCTAAACCCATCCCTGTCCTGTGGCCGCCTCCCAGACCTCCTGAACCAGTCTTCACCTTGTGGCCGCCTCCCTGGCCTCCTAAACCGGTCCCAACCCAGCGGACGCCCCCTAGACCTCCTGAACCGGTCTTTGCCTTGTGGCCGCCTCCCTGGCCTCCTAAACCTGTCCCAACCCAGCGGACGCCCCCTAGACCTCCTGAACCGATCTTTGCCTTGCGGCCACCTCCCAGATCTCCTGTACCGGCCCCTGCCCAGAGACCAGCTCCCAGGTCACCCAAACCAGCTCTGGCCCCATGGCCCGCTCCCAGACCTCCTAATCTGGTGCTCGCCTCGTGGCCAGCTCCCGAGCCACTCAGGCCTATCCCCACATTGTGGCCGACTTCCAGCCCTCCTGAACCTGCCCCTGCCCGGTTGATGCCCCCCAGGCCGCCGGACCCGGTCCCCTTCGCATACCCCCACAGTCTGCTTGCCTGCCCTCTCGGCCTCCCTGGTCTGCCTGTCTGCCCTCTCGACCTCCCTGGTCTGCCTGCCTCCCGTGGACTGCCTGATTGCCCCTTGTGCCTCCTTGTTCTGTCTTTGTGCCCCTTGTTCGTCCCCTGGTCTGTCTGTTTACCCCCCAGTCTACCCCCTCTCTCCTGGGTCCTTCATTCCTTTTTATTGTTCCTTTTGTTCATTTTAAGACCGTCTGGAATCTGGTCTTTTTGAGGGGGGATTATGTCACGGTTTCGTGTCACCCGCACCATGTTTCGTGTCACCTGCACTGTTTCGCGTCATCTGCACCATGTTTCGCGTCGTCTGCACCGTGTTTCGTGTTCTCCGCCCCGTGTTTTCTGTTTCACCCGTCACTACTCACTTTCTATGTCACGCTCCCTTGTTGTCCGCCCGTGTTTTCTGTTTTATCGTTCACGCTCCCTGTCATGTCTTCCGTGTTGTCCGCCCGTGTTTCACTGTCTCTGTGAAAACTACACTTCCCTTCTTCCCATCGTTTCCGGCCCTGTCTGCGTGTTATTGTCCGCACCTGTCTGTCATTTCGTCATTACTGTGTCTCTTTATTTAAACCCCGCTGTTTTCCCTTCCCGTTGTCGTGCGTTGACGTTCCATGTTTTCGCTTATGTCTGTTGTGACTCGCTCTCTCCGTTCGTGTTCCCTGCCAGTCTGTCTGTTCCTTCGTGGTTACCCTCCTGTATTTTCAGGTTTACCCTGCCAGTCTGTCTGTTCCTTCGTGGTTACCATCCTGTCGTTTCGGATTTACCCTACCCTCCGTGGATGTGCGCTGCCCAGTCACTCCTGCACCCCTCCTGGGTTTAATCCGGTATTTTAGTTGGTGTTTTTTCCCATCGTGGACCTTTTACTTTGTTCCTGTGTTTTGTTTCCTTTATTCTAATTCAATAAAACCGCACTTGGATCCCAACCACTCGTCTGCCTCCTCCTGTTCCACAAGTCAGAAACCAGAAACAGTGATCACGATCTACAACTCTGCAATAAATTGAATAGCATATATGCTAATATATTTTATTTGTTTCCATGTCTCAGCCTTGGGACTCCTATCCTGAGGTCACCAGAACTGGCTGTATCCAGATCCATTCCAGCTTTGTGTTGGAGTCCACTGCTATGTGTCTCTGTGTGATGATGACTAATAGCAGCCAGTGCCTGCCAAACATCACTTTCTATTACTATTACTATTAGTAGTTTATTATGATGGACTTCTGAGGATGAACTGATGACAACTCCAACCATAAACATGGCATACTTCATATGCCATTTTCTGAACCTTGGATAGACCTCATTGAAATTACCGGCCAGGTTGAACTGTGATGCACCTCACTGATCTCTGCTTACATCACCTCAGTCTAATGATGGTCTACACTCTTTAAATGGAATACATCCACAATCAATTAATTGAAAAACAAAACACTTCATCAGCCAACTAACAAGGACAATTGCATCTATGTTAAATTCTGCAGTTAATATATGATGGACTTCAAAGACATTATTCATTAATCTTACAGTTCATATGAAATCTTTGTTTAAACACTGGCACTTAACACTTACTTCGTTTAATAATTTTAAACCATTACTTTAACTATACATAAGTAATATTGGCATTATATTCATGATGTTAGCCAGATTGGAAATGGCCCCCACAGTGAGTCTGGTTTCTCCCAATGTAATTTTTCTCCATTAACCAACATCTTATTGAGTTTTGTGTTCCTTGCCACAGTCGCCTTCGGCTTGCTCACTTGGGTTATAAATACAATTATTATTTAATTACTTATTTTTAAACATATTTCACAATCATATTTTATCAAACTACACAATGATGACTCCTAGACATTATATATTACAGTTTTATCTTCTGTTAATGCCTGATCTTCTGTAAAGCTGCTTTGAAACGATGTGTGTTGTGAAAGGTGCTATACAAATAAAAATGACTTGACTTGAAAATAAAATCAGTTCCACTTTTGTATTTTTGAATAACCCTCACATGTCACATGTGCTTCCGAGGATCTGAAAGTATTCTGAAGCTTATACAGCTCTAGACAAAGAGAAGGAAACAAAATGCTTGTTGCAGCCCTTACTAGTTAGTACACTTGCTTTTAAAAGTGAAGTGTTTAATTTTCCAAAATGGAAAATAAGGTAAATAATAACTGATTTCAAACAGAATTTTTGAACACTCCTGTTATCTTCCTTTGATCAGTCAACAAGCATATAGTCCTACCCTAAACTCACACCATTGGCGTAGCAAATGTTGGTATGTCAAGCTGGTTGTTATGCTCAAACAAACAAAGCAGTGATCTGAAAGCACTATAGAGGCACAGTGTAAAAAACAAAATTCAGAGAAATCAGTCTTCGACTAGTCATTAAACTAGGGTAGGAAAAAGTAGGTAACACATTACAAGAAGGTTCCATTTGTCAACATGTTAAAGCATTCGGCATCATGAACAAACAATGAACAATATGTTTTTTTCCGCATTTATTCATCTTTAATGATTGTTCATAAAAATACAACTGTTAATTGTTAGTTCATATTAGTTCATAGTGCATTAACTAATGTCAAATAATACAACTTTTGATTAAAACAAATCTATTAGTATAAGATGAAATTTACATTAGCCAAGATAATTAAATTATGTAAAAGTATTGTTCATTTTTAGTTCATGTTAACAAATGGAACCTTATTATAAAGTGTTTTCCCAAAAGTATTTTAGCATCAGAAGTATATAACCTAAGCTAACACACACATTAAAGGTTGAGAACATTCAAACAACAGAGGAGGGAACTGCATTTATACATTTCCATATCTTGAAATGTCTTGACAAAAATATAATCCTTGTAAACAAAGAATCAAAGCATGTTTTTCTGTGCCTGGAACCCATGCTGTAATGATGAACACAGGTAATTGGGCATTTCAATTTGGTATCTTCCATATATTCCTGGGTATGCCTTTGCCAATAAACATAAATAAATTTATTAATAAAACTCAAACAAACCACCTGCATTAACAGGATCAGAGTGCTTCACAAAGAACATGGTCTTTGTTTCCAGCTATATCCATATTGCTGCATTATTTGAGGCTGCATCTAAATACATATAGGCAGCACATGGATTGCAAGAGAGAATGATTCCCTAGTGGAACATAAGCAGTCATCTGTTCAGTGTGCTGGGAAAGAGTGATTTTGCTCACACACACACACACACACACACACACACACACACACACACACACACACACACACACACACACACACACATGTTGGAACAGCTATCCTTATGAGGACTCTCCATAGACATAATGATTTTTATACTGTACAAACTATAGATTTTATCCCTTACCCCTAAACCTAACCCTCACAAAAAACTTTCACCATTTTTAAATAAAACAAAAACATAGTTTCTCAAACACCCCTTACTCTTCAACTGTCATGATAAATTCTTTATATTCACGTTCTTATCAGCAAGCATGTAATCACCCCTGGATTCCATGCTCATAAAATTGAATTTTTGTATGCACTTTCATCTAGAAAAATGATGTTAATAATAAGGAATGGGAAATAATAAGAGGAATACAATAAGCAAAAGGCAGATCATTAAGGTGGCATTCCATTTTTGATGCAAGCAGGGAATAATCAGAATCTTGCCTTAATGATATTATAGTGTCATAAGAATCATAAAATGATCAAATTACAGGATTTAGTTAATGAAAAATGGTCAGACTAACAGGAGTCCCCATTCTTTGCAAAAGGAGTGCATATGCAGGCTTGGGAAGTAACGTAATACATGTAATGGGATTAAGTATTTAAATACAAAATATAACTGTATTCCACTACAGTTAAAATTTAAATAATTGGTAATTAGAATACAGTTACATTCAAAAAGTATTTTGATTACTAAAGAGCTTACATTTGTTTAATTTAATATTTAGTCCATTCAGATGGAAAACATTTATACATATAAATGATGTGATCCAAAGTGCATTTGAACAGCAGTGAAACACTTTCTTATGATGTGTTACATTCATACGAGCAGACAGAGAAGTAAGTTTGAAGTAAGTCTGGAACAGAAGAAATATAAATAAATCTTGTGTAAATTGTCAGCTTTACGCTAAGCTAAAATGCTATTTCTAGCCATTTTACATGCACATGTTACCAGGCACGTTCACATTTTTTTATCAAGAAAATTTACATTGGATCATAATTTTTTTTTTCTTAGTAAGACCTTTGATATTAGGGTAAAACTCTTATTTTTGATAGTTTGATTGTATTTGTTTGATAATATTTTTTTTTCAGTTTAATTTATCTTGTTTTAGAAACAACACTACATAAGATCTTTAGGTTTTACAGAGAATGTATTTTTAACATGTATTTTGTCTTACTGTACTGACAGAGTTTTTATAGTCAAAACAAGTGAAAAAAATCTACCAGTGCTGAAGAAGTAATCCAACCTATTTAGAATACGTTACTGACCTTGAGTAATCTAACGGAATACGTTACAAATTACTTTTTACCACATGTATTCTGTAATCTGTAGTGGAATACATTTCAAAGGTAACCCTCCCAATCCTGCGTACATTTTCCCAAACCCAACCAGAACAGTCAAGGGGATATTAGATGACTGAAAACGACACATCCCTGCATGCAAAGCCTTGATAGCCCTTATTGCCGGACAATGTTGTAAAGCCATCATCCTGTTTATGGAGGTTTAATTGAAGGCAGCATAAAACGATAAACTAAGAAACATGCATGGTTGACTTCTACAATTCGAGCCATAAATCATTGTGATGTTCAGACAAGTCAGCCAGACACAAATTCAGATGATAGATGACCCATTTAACTTTGATTTTTGAGAGCAATGAGCTCCCCTGCAATAGCTCACACTGAGTAATGCCGCAGATGCACGGGCAGAAGGTGATGAGAAATCCCCTTCCTTTGTGCTGCGGACACTTTAAAATAAAAGCACAAATTACCATTATTGAAATGCAGCAGTCCTGCTCAGACACACCACTGCTGAGAGACAGACAGCGAAAGAGAGAGAGAGAGAGAGAGAGAGAGAGAGAGAGAGATGATTTGCATTAGCAGGCTGTAATGTTCTGATGATTTGTAATATAAAACAGTCATCAGCAAACTAATTTATCAGCCCCTGTATCTATAATGATACATGCATATACGCAGCTATAAATATTAGTATTGCAAAATAGACAGGCTAAGAGACATAAATCTTGCCAGCAGTGTGGTTATATGAGGAGTTATAATGCTATTGTGATAACACTTTCACTAAAAAAAAATATATATATATATAACATATAATGTTAACTTAGGCCATTGTTTGAGACAATGTTGCTTAGTTGGGCTGTTCTGGATGCTTAAACAGACATAGCAATGATCTTATAGTGCCTCAGATCCGCAATATTTACTCTTTTAAGGAAAATTAATGTATGAATTACTTATAGTTGTCTTTGCATAATAAACTGGTGTAGAAAATATTTTGTGATTGTAAAAATACACACTTCAGCTTTAGGCACTTTTCACATCACTGACCTGCACAGAAGCCCCTGCCCCTTTCGTTCACAAATCTAAATGTGCCATTTTTGTCATACAGAATGCATCTTTTAATTTGCACTATAATTTGATCATAGTTTAAAATGCAGCATTACCTTTTTTTCCCAGTGTCAAAAACGACTCATTCAATGATCCATTCTAAAGGATTCATTCTAAACTCCTGCTTTCAGAGAGCCTACTCTGCTCTGATTGGTCAGATGTCCCAGTCTGTTGTGATTGGTCTACCGCTTACAGCGTGTGTCGGAAAGGAAACGGCCACTACCATATCCGAGTTTCAGCTCCGTCTGAATTTTTTTTTTTTACCTTACCAATTTGAGCACGAGTCCGATAGTGATACATCGGAAGATCAACCAGAACCACCATCACAAGCACAACAACAACAGGTTGTTTCTCAGTGGTAAGTTTATTTGTAGTTTGACAGTAACGTGAGTTAGCCGGTTAGCAGAGGCTACATGTATACAGACCAGAGGCGGGTTTTTTATTACAATATTATGTAGGTTAGAAAAACCATAATAGTTGCTCTTTAAAGAAAACTAAACGGAGGAGACTATAAGAGCGCATGCTACAGCAGATTGGGGGCGGGACCAATTGTAAGTGATCCTTCCTATGCCCTATACTCAATCCGAACTGCAAAGCCCTTAAAGGGGGTACTCTGAAGGAAACAGGGCATTTCTGAATGAATGTACCCTTTGCTAAAAGATTAATTTTCTCACTTTTGTTTTGAACGAGCTTTTGAGTGGCATCCCCTGCCAAAGCAGTGGCCGTCAAGTAAGCTGGCAGCGAATTCTGTCTGTCTTAAATTTTGTCTGTCCCTGACCAATATGAGCTCCTCTGCCCCAGTCCAGCACCGGGAGCAAAAAACTACCAAACAGCGACATAAAGTGTTCCCCTGTCTTCATCTCATCGCTCCTTTGCACTGTGCACCACGTTACCAGGGTAATGCCATGGTACTGAATGATTGATCATGTTCATATTTCATGATACAGACATGGTACACTAAGGTACTTTAAAAAATAACATGGTATTACTATAACACGTCAAAAACAATGGGGTTATCACAGACCATATCTGAATATAAATTAATAAATAAACAAATACCATTGCGCTTTTTGTGAGAAATATAACAGAATAGACTATTATTTGTGATAAAGGAAATATTTAAACATGTATGTACAATATATATATATATACACAAGAAAATAGTTAAATACTCAAAAAGCTTAGAATTTAGTTAAGTATTTAGAACTACTACTAATTTAAAAAACATACAAAAATCTGTCTTTTTTTTTTTTTTTAATTAGAAAAATTACAATTATGGAACTTAGATGCTGCTGGTTAGTTTAGAAGTCTATATACTATTTAATTTCTCCTGTCATCACTCTTTAACCAGCTAGTGGCTATCTTCACATATGTGCACCACTGTGCATGTATGAGGGATTAATTGAGCAGGCATTTTAATGCATGGCCAGAGGAGGGAGGGATGGATGGAGGAAGGAAGGAAGAAAGAGCAGAAAAGAGGTAGAGAGAGAGAGAGAGAGAGAGAGAGAGAGAGAGAGAGAGAGAGAGAGAGAGAGAGAGAGAGAGAGTAGAGAGAAATGCTGCTCTCCCTGGGGAACATGTTTAGCCACACTTGTAGACTTGTTAGTAAGCAGTCTGCCAGGATATGAAGCAGGAGAGCTTCAAGAACAGTAAACATTCAATTGAATTCATTAACAAAGGCCACCATTTGCTGGTGGATGAAAGGTCCAAAAGCCTAGTTCAACCCCTTCCTAAATCCTCTTTGTGTCACCTGTTTTATTCATCAGTCTTTTGTTTGTGTACGTAGCTTTGTTTGCTGGGCAGTTGAGAGATGTTTGGTTAATTTTGCCTCTGTTGGTCACTGATGAAGATTTTGCTGCTCTGTTTGGGAGCCACCCACCAAACACATGACTTATTGTATGATGCCTCTTTGACAAGACATTTGCAGAGAGCAGCTCTACTCAAAAAACTAGTGAGCTGACTTGCTGCCTACATAGGTAGATGACTTCTAAGGGAAGAACATTAAAATGGGACCTAATTTGGAATGGTCTACATAGGTAGTAACTTGTCACAGCACATACATCCAACAAAATAGTGCTCGTCATGCAACTCACACAAGAATCTCGGCTCACAATAGATTGTCCAATTGGGCTCCGGAAGGTGTTTTTTTCTATTTATTTTATCCTTAAGGTTTTCATAAATCCCTCTATAAAAGACTTCTAATCCATGAATCAAACTAACCAGCTCCGAGGTGAATTGCAAACATAAAAATTTTGATTTAAAGTAAAATTTCAGTGCTATATACACGCAAAAGGCTTCTCATCTGCAATGTGATTTTTTTGCAGTACAATTAAAGCTTGTTTCTCACGCGAGTGTAATGGAACAACTCGAGCCAATGATTTTTCATTAACACAATAATTTATTATTATTATTATTATTAATATTCTTATTATAAAAACTAGCTACATTGACCTATAGCCATAGTAAAGAGGGGCCATTATGTTCTTATGCCTGTGCTTATATGTCATTACACTGTAAATTTAAGGGCAAATACATAAATGGCTTTAAAGTCTAGACCTCCAAGACTTGTGGACAAATTTTGAATAAAGTTTTCATATGTTCTGTTAGATTGATGTTTGATATAAGAAATAAACTGGATAAAAAATATAATGGGCTCATCAATATGCTCATCAACATTTAAAAGGGGGAAGAGAACTTCTTTTTGTTGTTGACGTAAAAATAAAATAAAATGAATAAATGTCACTTGATGCATGCATTTATACTGGAAAACCATGAACAAAACTATGCAAGATAAAAGAAAATGCAACCCAGGATACATTAAATACAGGTTATGCTTTTTACTATGGTTATGCTTACATACTATTTGATGTCCAGTGTAAAATCTGTGTCATGAAGCAAAACCAGTTGAGAACCACTGCCATAGAGCATTGTGAATGACATAATCAAATTAAAACAAAACAGAAATATGAAAATCTAAAAATATTGCTTTAATTATTGATGATAAAAATAGAATCAATATATTTAGATTTCATTGCAATGTATTCAGATATTTGCAAATATAGTTTGAGTGTCCAGAGTCCGACTGGATTGAGTGTGCGATCGCTGCATCACTTGTTTGGTGCATTTTGTTTGCATCATTCTCTAATTGCTGAAGCATTTCCCTTCAGGATCACGGGTAGCAAAGACCAGAAATTCTGCTATTAATTACATTTTTTAAATGAAGATGCAATAATGCATACTGATGACTTCAACAGAAGCATATACAATCAGTTAACTACCTCAGAGCTCAAGGTAGGTCTGTCGTTTAAGGTTGATGAGTTATCATTAAAATTCCCCTGTGGCAAATATGGATGGTATTTTTACTTCTGGAACTAGATTGTTGCACTGTTTGATATTATCATGTAGTTTAACTAAATACACAATACACTGCTTGTTCATTTTGATGTTACGAAAATCTTTTAGGTTATTCTTTTTTTCAGGATTGCAAAAAACATCGTCTGCCATTCAAAAGTTGTGTATTCTGATGACATACACTCACCTAAAGGATTATTAGGAACACCTGTTCAATTTCTCATTAATGCAATTATCTAATCAACCAATCACATGGCAGTTGCTTCAATGCATTTAGGGGTGTGGTCCTGGTCAAGACAATCTCCTGAACTCCAAACTGAATGTCAGAATGGGAAAGAAAGGTGATTTAAGCAATTTTGAGTGTGGCATGGTTGTTGGTGCCAGACGGGTCGGTCTGAGTATTTCACAATCTGCTCAGTTACTGGGATTTTCACGCACAACCATTTCTAGGGTTTACAAAGAATGGTGTGAAAAGGAAAAACATCCAGTATGCGGCAGTCCTGTGGGCTGAAACTGCCTTGTTGATGCTAGAGGTCAGAGGAGAATGGGCCGACTGATTCAAGCTGATAGAAGAGCAACTTTGCCTGAAATAACCACTCGCTACAACCGAGGTATGCAGCAAAGCATTTGTGAAGCCACAACACGCACAACCTTGAGGCGGATGGGCTACAACAGCAGAAGAACCCACCGGGTACCACTCATCTTCACTACAAATAGGAAAAAGAGGCTACAATTTGCAAGAGCTCACCAAAATTGGACAGTTGAAGACTGGAAAAATGTTGCCTGGTCTGATGAGTCTCGATTTCTGTTGAGACATTCAGATGGTAGAGTCAGAATTTGGCGTAAACAGAATGAGAACATGGATCCATCATGCCTTGTTACCACTGTGCAGGCTGGTGGTGGTGGTGTAATGGTGTGGGGGATGTTTTCTTGGCACACTTTAGGCCCCTTAGTGCCAATTGGGCATCGTTTATATGCCACGGCCTACCTGAGCATTGTTTCTGTCCATGTCCATCCCTTTATGGCCACCATGTACCCATCCTCTGATAGCTACTTCCAGCAGGATAATGCACCATGTCACAAAGCTCAAATCATTTCAAATTGGTTTCTTGAACATGACAATGAGTTCACTGTACTAAAATGGCCCCCACAGTCACCAGATCTCAACCCAATAGAGCATCTTTGGGATGTGGTGGAACGGGAGCTTTGTGCCCTGGATGTGCATCCCACAAATCTCCATCAACTGCAAGATGCTATCCTATCAATATGGGCCAACATTTCTAAAGAATGCTTTCAGCACCTTGTTGAATCAATTCCTCGTAGAATTAAAGCAGTTCTGATGGCGAAAGGGGGTCAAACACAGTATTAGTATGGTGTTCCTAATAATCCTTTAGGTGAGTGTATATACAGTGCATCCGGAAAGTATTCATAGCGCTTAACTTTTTCCACCTTTTGTTATGTTACAGCCTTATTCCAAAATTTATTAAATTCATTATTTTCCTCAAAATTCTACAAACAATACCCCATTATGACAATGTGAAAGAAGTATGTTTGAAATCTTTGCAAATTTATTAAAAATAAAAAAATAAAAAATCACATTTACATAATTATTTACAGCCTTTGCCATGACACTCAAAATTGAGCTCAGGTGCATCCTGTTTCCACTGATCATCCTTGACTAATCCTTGATTAATTTCAGTTGATTGGACATGATTTGGAAAGGCACACACCTGTCTATATAAGGTCCCACAGTTACCAGTGCATGTCAGAGCTCAAACCGAGCCCAAGTCCAAGGAATTGTCTGTAGACCTCCGAGACAGGATTGTATCGAGGCACAGATCTAGGGAAGGGTACAGAAAAATGTCTGCAGCATTGAAGGTCCCAAGTAGCACAGTGGCCACCATCATCTGTAAATGGAAGAGGTTTGGAACCACCAGGATTCTTACTAGAGCTGGCCGCCTGGCCAAACTGAGCAATCGGGGGAGAAGGTCCTTAGTCAGGGAGTTTACCAAGAACCTGATGTTCACTCTGACAGAGCTCCAGCATGTCTCTGTGGAGAGAGGAGAAACTTCCAGAAGAACAACCATCTCTGCAGCACTCCACCAATCAGGCCTTTATGGTAGAGTGGCCAGACAGAATCCACTCCTCAGTAAAAGGCACATGACAGCCCGTCTGGTGTTTGCCAAAAGGCACCTGAAAGACTCTCAGACCATGAGAAACAAAAATGTTACTCTTTGGCCTGAATGGCAAGCGTCATGTGTGGAGGAAACCAGGCACCACTCATCACTTGTCCAATACCATCCTTACAGTGAAGCATGGTGGTGGCAGCATCATGCTGTGGGGATGTTTTTCAGCGGTAGAAACTGGGAGACTAGTCAGGGTCGAGTGAAAGATGAATGCAGCAATGTATAGAGACATCCTCGATGAAAACCGGCTCCAGAGCGCTCTGGACCTCAGACTGGGGCGAAGGTTCATCTTCCAACAGGACAACGACCCTAAGCACACAGCCAAGATAACAAAGGAGTGGCTATGGGACAACTCTGTGAATGTCCTTGAGTGGCCCAGCCAGAGCCCAGACTTTAACCCAATTGAACATCTCTGGAGAGATCTGAAAATGGCTGTGCACTGACGCGCCCCATCCAACCTGATGAAGCTTGAGAGGTCCTGCAAAGAAGAATGGGAGAAACTGCCCAAAAATAGGTGTGCCAAGCTTGTAGCATCATACACAAAAAGATTTGAGGCTGTAATCGGTGCCAAAGGTGCTTCAACAAAGTATTGAGCAAAGGCTGTGAATACTTATGTACATGTGATTCTTTTCGTTTTTAAATAAATTTGCAAAGATTTCAAACAAACTTCTTTCACGTTGTCATTATGGGATATTGTTTGTAGAATATTGAGGAAAATAATTAATTGAATTGAAGCATTGTGAATACTTTCCGGATGCACTGACGTATACATACATACACACATATATATATATATATATACATAGATAAAAAATAAATAAAGAGGAGGCATCGAAAGAGAGGACTCTGAAGAACAATCTGAAATGTGACCCTCACACAGACCTTCTGTCTGTCCCTGACCCATCTGAGCTCCTCTGCCCCTCCTCCAGCACACAGAAAAGAGCAAAGAACAGTGATATTTAGATGGATGAGTCCAGCACCGGGAGCAAAAAACTACCAAACAGCAACCTAAAGCGTTCCCCTGTCTTCCCATGCTTGATTTCATCCCTTAATTAGAGCCATTCATCAACGGTCTTGAGATACGAGGTTTCACCCTGACTCTCGCCTCACCACACCTTGCCAGCAGTCAAAATTACAGCGCTCAGTTCATGCGCCATCCCTCAAATAGTTATTTTCTACAAGCTTGGCTGCGTCTCACAATTCACTATTTACTGTATTGCCTTGCCCCTTGCTGCGAGCCCACACACACATGCACGCTCACCCAGGGGAGTAGGCGTAATGTCAGATGGTGCTAATAGTCATTAAGTCTCAGCTCAATTCCAATTAAAGGTCATTAGCCATGTTATTACAGAGATGATTATTGTTTTTAGAATTCAGCCAAACAACATGCTGCTTATCCTTGGCCAGCGTGTGGGAATACAGTGCAGAGCTTAATGAGCTATCAGTGTATAGATTTGTTATGCATTATGAAAGGATGGCAGAGACCAAATTGGACGTAAGAAAATGAAAACATCATATTTCAGGGTTGACAGAGAAAACTTTGGATCTATGTTACGATCATTTGAGAAAAAGGTTTAATTCAGTGCAAACCACATCAGTGATTTAATTCATGAAATGCTGCTTTTATTTCTTGCACATTACACCTCATATAGCATCATTTGGCTTTAGCCTCTTCCTCATTAAAGTGCTTCAGGCTTCTGAAGGAACCTCTGTTCCAGAAGAGTAAAATCCGTGTTTCCACAGCCAGAGCAAAAAGTACCTGACCTAGAGCACTCCTGCAGGGCAGAATCAACAAAATGTCCAGATACAGAGTGTCTTCCCTGCACTGATATTCCACCTGCCAAGCAGTGTTGTTGTGTTTAGAGACAGATGAGAGGTTGAAACAAGGCTGCTGAAAGGACAATTATGGCATTGAGGTGTCTTTCACAGGGCTGATGCACAGCAGATCATTGGTTCATTGAACTAATGCAACAGAAAGGACAGAGCGTTCAGGTCTGGCCAAAGGTAAAATAATGTGCTAAATCTAACAAACACTGGATTTTTAAGATATTTTCCATATAAACACATTAATTGCAAGACTTATCACCCTTCCACTTATAGATTCAAATAAAAATCTATTGTAAAGGCCTGTTCACACAAAGTCTTAACAACTAAACAACCAGAATACACTCAAATATTTTCTCACAAAAACTGCTCACACCACATCTGCCTCCTTTTCATTTTCGCCACTCTACAGAAAATGTTTGGATAGCTGAATGAATTGTTTGTCTTCCAAACCAGTGGTTTTCAAAACTGATGCCAAGAACCCCCAAATATGATGATCCCTTCCTGATGAGAAACAGATACAGATAATGTAAACAGATACTATACTTTGTGAGAAAAATTGTGTGTGATATTATAGACACAGTGATGTTTGTAAAATTAAATGACAGGCATTTATATTGTCATTTTCATAAAGTAACAAGAATATTAAAATATCTGTAAAGAGTCTTTTTTTACACACTCTTTGAGTAATGTTATGAATATAGACCTAAAGAAAGACATTTTCAATTGAATGGAAATGGATTTGCAGCCTTTATAGAACAAAATGAAAGAGTAATAATGTTGAATTCACAAATGCTAACTTTATTTACTTTTTATTCCTCAGAAGTATTCCACGGACCCCCTAGCACCCTCTTGAGTCCCCTTGGGGTCCCTGGACCCTAATTGGAAAACCCCTGTTTTACACCAAGTGTGAAAATTCACACTTGGTGTAAAACAACCTTTTGTTCTTGCAATGTAGTCATTATTATAATAAAAATAATAAAGCAAGAAAAGCAATAAGTCACAAATTGCTGTTAATTAAAGTGATTTTACCATGAATAGGGGCATAGTGCAGTTTAAAGTCATTTTACAACTTTGTGTTACGAATGAGGCAGCGAGGAGAGAGGATCTAAATGCAGTTATCTTTATTGACTAGAATACAGGCAAAACACAAAGGAAAGCCCAAAATGGGGAAACAAAACATAAACTAAAACAATAGGGCAGGAGGACACATACCAGGCTACAACATACAACGATCGACAAGGAGTGAACAAGAAACAGGGCTTAAATACACAAGGACAGAATAATACAAATGATAAACAGGTGTGAACAATGACACAAAATGGCAGTGATGACGGCAGGTGGATTGTGGGAAATGTAGTTCGGACAAAGACAAGTGAAACCAGGGCAGACAACAAGGGAATCGTGACACTTTGATAGTGTTTCATCCAAACTAATTTCAGAGTCGGATGTATTCATTTTAGAATTACTATTTTGAACAATTGAATCATTCTAAAATGTTGGAATAGGTGGATGGTGGTGTATAGGCAAGTAATGAATTACAAATACTCATGTTACTGTAATTACCTACTTTTTCCCAAGCACTGTACTTTTTTAAGTAGTTTAGAAATTGTATATTTTTACATTTACTTGAGTATATTTTAAGTTGTGCAACTGTACTTTTACTGCGCTTTTGTCCCACCGTCTGTGTTCACTACTTCCCTGTCCTGATTTTATTTTTATCTATCAACATGATTTTCTAGGGAGAGTCTCGTGAATCACGTCAAATCAAATCACATGTAAAAAACCTGAAAGGCAGCTGATCTAGAAATTCTTCTCTCTGCCCAGTAGGTGGCGGTATGCATGAAGAATGTGAATCACCAAATACAGATGTAGAAAGTGAAAGTTAAAGTTGAGATTGACTGAGCAAGGATTAGAATTAATAGTGAAAAAGGAATTCATTATTGATCCGTTTCTCACTACATCTATCATGTCGCTTCTGAACACATGGATTAAACCACTGGAAACACATGGATTAAATTAATTTTATACTGATTTATGAGATTTATGGAGCTTCAATATTTTAACACCGATTCACTTTCATTGTATGGACCAAAAGAGCTTCTAAAAATCTTAATTTGTGTTCTTCAGAAGAAAGTCATACACTTCCAGGATGGCATGAGTGTGAGTAAATGATGAGAGAAATTTCATTTTTGGGTGAGTTATTCCTTTTTAAGTATGATGTAGTCCCTGTACCAAACAACTATTCCCATGCCTGCTCTACCTCCTCTATTGTGCAGGACATGACGTGTTAAGTGAGCCTGCTTATTTAGCATTTTTTTGCATTCCTTGCATTGTTTGAACATGTTTTATGCACAACAATAACACTCTGTCGGCATTAAGGGAAATTTAGACCCTACACATAAACTGATTTTAATGTCATTGTTTCATACATTACGATTTAAAATGGTGATCAGTGTATTGAATATAACTTTTTAATATTTTAATTTATGTTATCATGTCTCCCTTTTATATTTTGTAATCAGATTCATGTAGTGTTTATCGTAGATAAGTGATGTATTTTAAAAGTTGGCATTCAGTGTTCACTATAATGGGGCATAAGTTTTGCAAATAAGTACTCAATACTCACTACTCATGAGTACTTTTAAATGAGCTACTCTTTTAATCTTACTTGAGTAGTTTTTAGGACAGCTACTTTTACTCTACTCACACTACATTTTTTGGGAAGTAATGGTTCTTCTACTTGAGTATGATTTTTCAGTACTCTTTCCACCCCTGTGTATAGGTAAATTGCTGTGGTGTGGTTTGTCATTGAAAAGTCAGTCTGTGCTCTGACATGCTTTGTGTTGTTTATGAATGACAGTATTCCTCAAATCCAATCATAACCATCATAAGTGTGACAGTCCACCTCATCAGTCAGGATGGTTCCCCTCCTCCTCTCATATATTCCATCACACCATCTCCAACACATTTTTTACTTCCCTACACATTATTCCCAAAGTCTTCTGAGATGTGATGACACTGTTAGCCATTATTAAAGCACGAGGCAGTCAACACGGGGAATTCTAGATTAAACAAAACAAAAAAATTACATCTGTCATAATTACAACTGGGTAATACGGCAAATATTAATCTTAGAAGTAAACACTAAGCGGCTTAAAGAAAATTGCAAATAAATCAGATTATCCTATAGGAATACAGTATTCGTACAAAGGAATCTGAAGGGTAATGAGAAAGCAGCTTGATTTTTTTTTCATGTGTATTTTTAATAGGTAGACCAAGCAATTCATAAGGTATTTGGCTCGGGTGCTTACATATTTCAACTTAAATTTATTTTTTCCATAAATCGCACAGCCACAAGGTAGATTAAATTTGTTTTTTTGTTTTTTTTTGTTATTGGGTCATTGGCATTCTTTCAGGTCATTCAAAGGTGAAGGAATTCAGAGCTGCAAACACGATGAGGCTGCTGCGGCATCTTATCAAGCCTTCTGTTTATCATACAAGCCTCCTGGGTTTTTCAAGTCTGACAGTAATGATAGCAGGAAGCTTTGCTGCAGGTAACGGAAGAGGTATTTTACATTCTAAATTGCTTTATTACCACAGTTTTGTGGTTAAACACTTCAGGGGAAGAAAAGAAAAAACAGGGAGTCACCGCAAGACTGACATCACTGCCATTCGATGCTGAGAGTAAAGTACATATTAAATCATGTTTATGTACTGAAGGTATGGGCAACATAATGTAATTCCTCCCAACTACGGGAATCTAAGAGAGAGAGAATGAGAGGGGGAAAGAGAGAAAATGAAAGCTGAAATAATTAGAGACATCATTTGATTTGTCTGGACTTCTGTGTCCATCTGCTTTCAGATTTTACTCTCCCCTCATTTATACATCTTGTAATAAATTCAGGTTTTATTGTGCCACAGTTTTTTTTATAATTATTGGAGATGCACAGAAAATTCCAAAGAACCAGCAAGATGAATTGCAGTACATGTGAATTACAGACTTTACCAGCCAAGCAGGACAATAAAGGGAGCTGTCTCTTTCTTCAATGACACAGGGTTCCTCACAATAACAAACCGACATGGATAAAATGAGACGTCGTTCCACTGAAGATGTATGGGATTCTTGAACCCAAAAACTAAAGTAGAATTTTGAGGCCAATTTGCTTTCATTTAGACAGGAGCTGCCCTTTGTTTATGAGTATATTTTAAATGTTTGAAACATTTAAACATTTAAAACATGTCAATTAAAATAAATCTATAAAAAGTTAAAAAGTCATTAGAAAAATATGCAGCATTAGTTGTGATTAATGTGTAATTTATCAGGTAATTTCAGCAACAACAAAAAATACCACAGAATAAAAAAATATTAATTCATAAAATTTTAGATATATACATTTTTAACAATAATAATATTTAATATACTACATTATAATATTTAATGTTTAAAATATATTAAAATAAAAATTGCACTATTACTATTACTAATACTAATTATAGTAATATATTACTACTAATGATACTATTTATAAAATCTAATATACTGTGATATTATATAATCTAATATAATATGATATAATATTGATTTTTTTATATTTTTTATTTAATTTATATTAATTATTATTAATAACATGAAATATTTACGAATACCAATCCTATTAAATAATAACGAGCAACAGCAACAGCGAAAATGAATGTGAATAATAGTTGTTACTGATGTGTGACTTGCATTTGGATTTCTACATATCCTAGAGTCATTCTGTCTTCACACACCGATACCTCTCATCAAGTCATCGTCCTTTCATGTTCACCAGTGCACAGCTGTCTCTCTCTCCTTCTGTCTTTCTGTTACCACTGCTGGTCCCCAGATGCTGTGTGTCTGCTTTGTCTAACTCAAACACACATACACACTCAAAACACTCCAACAACGAGGGATAGCAGAGAGTGTGAATAATGCATGAAAGCATTTTATATTGGGATTGATGGTTGTCAATCATTCATTTCTGCCTAAATCAAGACAGCACAGATCATTTTCAGTGCAGCTATTGGATATTCAAGTTGAAAGCACTTTTCCAGAACCACACATAACCAGTCAATCCAGGTATTGCCGCAGGGTAGAGATCCCTCGCCGTGCCTTAATTAACATTGGGAAGACCAAAGTCTCACCCAGACCTCGCTTATTCAACCTATGCATTCAATATCTGTATTTACATGCCAGCATTACAGAGCAAACAAGCTCATTTAAAAGTTCATATGCTAATATGTGACATTTAAAGCAAACTTTACACGAGAAAAGGACATACAACAATAGGCTTTGATTCTTTTCTGTGCTGTGAACTTATGCTGTTTCCATATTTATGACCTTAAAACTGTGACACCTTTAGAGGAAAAGCTTGCAAAGTTATTTCCTCAGCCATTCCTGCATCAATAACCCTCTGAAACACACACACACACACTCACACACACAAACACTGTGGTGTGGTTTGTCATTGAATAGTCAGTCTGTGCTCTGACGTGCTTTGTGTTCAGGGCTGGACTTTCAATCTGGCATACCGGGCATTTTCCCGGTGGGCCGACGCACTTTGTGGCCGATCAGGGCCGGAATGGCCAGCGGGAGAACCGAGCGGGCTGTGAGTCGGCCGCGAAACGTCCAAATGGGCCGTGATAAGCAAAAATGAGCCTATGAAACACACACACACACACACACACACACATACATACACACACATATCCATACACACATACACACACACACACACATACATACACACACGCACACACACACACATACATACACACACACACACACATACATACACACACACACACACACACATGTTGTGTTTCCATGTTTTATGGGGACTTTCCATAGACATAATGGTTTTTATACTGTACAAACTTTATATTCTATCCCCTAACCCTACCCCTAAACCTAAACCTAACCCTCACAGAAAACATTCTGCATTTTTACATTTTCAAAAAACATAATTTAGTATGATTTATAAGCTGTTTTCCTCATGGGGACCGACAAAATGTCCCCACAAGGTCAAAAATTTCGGGTTTTACTATCCTTATGGGGACATTTGGTCCCCACAAAGTGATAAATACATGCTCACACATACACACACACACACACACACACACACACACACACACACATACACACAAACACAAATATACATACACACACAAATCATAAAAGAGAATGAAGGGTTAATTGATACAGTAAGACAATTTGTGAGATATCAAAAAACATTACAGAGAATGAATGTTACTCTATAAATAT
Source organism: Xyrauchen texanus (assembly GCF_025860055.1). Classification (NCBI taxonomy): domain Eukaryota; kingdom Metazoa; phylum Chordata; class Actinopteri; order Cypriniformes; family Catostomidae; genus Xyrauchen; species Xyrauchen texanus. Next base: position 21,741,653 of record NC_068317.1, read on the forward strand.
TTTTGCAAAATTACTTCTATGTGTCGCTTTCAATGTTTCACATTTTATAAAAACATAATTTTTCACTCTATTACTCACACCCGCTATGTTATGATATAAAACACTTTTACTTTAATGCATGATTTGAAAAGTTAAATATTTTAACATTTGTATTACAGACCCACTTAAATATACACAAATATTCCTCTGTCTTTAGCTTGCTTGTTAGCTCACCTGATACAGCGTTGAACTTTAGGCACAACTGTCGCAGTTTGAGTCCAGCCAAAGACGTACGAAAGTGAGAGTGGCATAGAAGCAACACAAAATGACGATGTTGCTTCAGTTATTGTGTGTTTTCTTTTTTTTATAAAAAATTTGCAATTTAAAACTATCGATTAGGGTTAGGTGTTGGATAAGGGTAAGGGTGTCTGTTTTGTTAAATTCTCATTTATCTTTTCAGACACTATTTGTTAGGTTTACAGTAAGATTTTAGGTTAGGGAGGTGCGTTTTACTTATTAAAACCTCCATCTAAAATTCACCTTAAAATCTTGTCTGATTAAAACCTAATTTAGCTCGGTTTTGGCGCACCCCGCTGGACATTTCACTTGAAAACTGCAGCCAAAAGTGTAATGAAGCATGTAATTTCAGTTTTGCAAAAAGTTGCAATGCTCAAGTAAATTTCATGTGACCAGGCTGGAAATGTTGCAAGCCAGACTCAATCTCATCATATCACAAAAGCATGATGTCATGTGCACTAACCATTAAGCCATTATGTTAGTTTGAGTACAGTGTGTGAGTTTAGTTACCCGATATCTTAAATGCACAGTAGGGTGTCTAGTGTGTACAAGCAGCCGCTGTGTTCTATGTGGGGGTCAATCTCATCTTCTCCTCTTCTGTTGTTTCCTCATTGATCTGATTCTAAACCATCAAATACTTCTGATCCAGACCTAAATACAGAGACATACACATTAACTGAAATCTGAAAATCTAACATATCTTAGTGTTTTATTGTTTTTCTATATAAAGCTAACTAATGTCTACAGAAACCCTAACCCAAACCTGAAATAAAACATTTAGCATTTTTAGAATAAAAACCTTTTACTTTATATATGAATATATATATATATTCAAGATGAGAACACTTACAAAGGTCACCAAAAGGTTTTGTCATACTTAGCTCACTTCTGAAGTCAATTGTGTCCTCAAACTTTAGTTAAGCATAAACACACACACACACACAAACACACTCACACACACACACACACACACACACACACACACACACACACACACACACACACTTCATTTAAGCAACCAAACCAAAACTGATGTTGAACTATGCCATTAATATTGAAGACTACAATATTCAAAGGGATGTATTTAAAGATAAAATCTTTAATACACTGTATTTCACAGTCTATGAACAAACAAACAGCACTCTTCCATCATCGATCGTGTTTTGACACCTCACTGAGCATAGCTGCACTTTTCTGGTGGTGGAACTGGCAGGAAGGAAGAATCTCCTGTTGCATCTTTGAGTGTGCCACTACTTTCCAAAGGCTATGAGTTTTGACATGAAGTATAAACCGCAATGTCAACCAATTGGAGTTCACTTAAAGACCTTGATAATCGATTGGCCAGGCAGCAGATAAGCAGGAGCCCATTTCAGCAGTTTGCTGTACAAACTGCTCGTTCATTAAAAGATGCTCTACTCTTATTGATTTTAGCTTATGTAATGATGAAGCTTATCCAAAAATCTTTCGCATTTGGTCTTAAGTTAAGGAAATCAATGCTGCCACTGTCACGAACCCCGCTCCTCTGCCCCATCCCCGCTTCGTCGCACACACACTCACTCCCTCGACCTCACTCCCTCGCTCCGCCCCCTCGAGCTTTTCACGCTCTTTTTGCTCGCTCGAGCCCTCACGCCCACTTTGCTCCTACTCGCTCTCATGCTCGTAGGTTATCTCCCGTCCTCTAGTTTCTCACGCGTTTCCAATCCCCCAGAACATTATGACCACCTGCACTTGAGTCATCTGCACTCCTGCACATTAGTTTCACCTGCACTCGTCTCATCACCTGTCATGGTTTACACCTGTACCTTCCCCTATAAATACCACAGCACATCCGTTTCACGGGTGTTGGTTATTGTATTTAGTTTCCCGTGTCCTTGCCCCCCGCTAGTCTCGCCTAGTTCTGATACTCCTCTTGTTTACCCCTTAGCTTGCCAGCTCCCCTTGTTCCTCTGTCGTTGATCCCACTAGTCCCGTCTTGTTCTACGCCATAGTTGTTAACTGTGTTCCCGGCTTCGACCTCCCGCTCTCGTTGACCACCCTCTCCCGGATTTGCCCCTTCCTTCCTCTTGATTCCCCGGCTCCGACATCACGCTCCCCTTTGACGCCTCTTCACTGGATTTGCCCTTTTTTGTACTTTGCACGCTTTGTGTTTAATAAAGCTGTTTTGTATTCGACATTGTGACTGTCTCTTCTTGTGCGGGTTACAGAATAACCAACCGTTACCGAAGACAGTCACAATGTCCCGTGCTGAGGATTCGCGCAGCTCACTAGAGCGGAGGTGCACATCACATTCGGTGCGAGGAGCTAAAGTTTGGAGGCAGGACCAAGCGCTCGCAGCCCAGGGGCAGCAGGTATGTCCCTTGTCTGATTTATGTCACCCTGTTTCACCTGTGTCTGCCCCTGAGCCCGTTTATGCCTCCAGTGCATTTCTGAGCACCGTAAGCCTTCAAACCCCTGACAGGTTTGATGGCTCTTCGGGCGCTTGCCAAGGGTTGTTTATGCAGGGCAGCGGTTGTAGAACTTTTAACCGTGCCCTTAACATTATGGACCCAGCGGCCCAACTCTTGGTTTTGCGTCAGGGGAGTCAACCCTTGGAGGCTTATGTGGTTGATTTTTGTGCCCTGGCCAACCAGGTGAATTTTGATGAGGTGGCTCTGAAAGACATTTTTCAATTTGGACTGAATGAGCCAGCCTCATCATTCATGCCTGGTGGTCGCTGCTCTCTCAACCTGGCTCAGTTTATTGACCTCGCCCTACTGTACGCTGGTTCCTCGTTTACTGTGGGGGAGGCAGAAACTGAACCAACGTTCCATACCACGGCCCCCGTCTTGAAGCCTACCACGGCCCACTTCTTGAAGCCTACCACGGCCCCCATCTTGAAGCCTGCCACGGCCCCCGTCCCGAAGCCTGTCACGGCCCTAGTCCCGAAGCCTGTCGCGGCCCTAGCCCCAAAGCCTGAAACGGCCCTAGCCCCGAAGCCTGACACGGCCCTAGCCCCGAAGCCTTACACGGCCCTAGCCCCGAAGCCTGACACGGCCCCAGTCCCGAGGCCTGTCACGGCCCCAGTCCCGAAGCCTGTCACGGCCCCAGCCCTGAAGCCTGACACGGCCCCAGTCCTGAGGCCTGTCACGGCCCCAGTCCCGAAGCCTGTCACGGCCCCAGTCTCGAAGCCTGGCACGGCCAGCGAGTCAACGCCCATGCCCGCCACGGCCAGAGAGCCAGCGCCCATGCCCGCCACGGCCAACGAGCCAGCGCCCATGCCCGCCACGGCCAACGAGCCAGCGCCCATGCCCGCCACGGGCAACGAGCCAGCGCCCATGCCCGCCACGGTCGGCGAGCCAGCACCTGTAGCCTCGACTGTCCCCATGGCCACGTCCCCTGTTGGCCGAGGACGCAAGAGAAGGAAGAGGGCCCCTTCTCCCCAGTCTCGTCTTGTGCTCAAGACCGCAGAGGTTCCCTCAGAGTCTTCCACGACTCTGCCGGGTTCTGCTCCGCCCCCAGAGTCTTCCACGGCTCTGCCGGGTTCTGCTCCGCCCCCAGAGTCTTCCACGGCTCTGCCGGGTTCTGCTCCGCCCCAGAGTCTTCTACGGCTCTGCCGGGTTCTGCTCCGCCCCCAGAGTCTTCCACAGCTCTGCTGGGTTCTGCTCCGCCCCCAGAGTCTTCCACGGCTCTGCCAGCCTCTGCTCCGCCCTCAGAGTCTTCCACGGCTCTGCCAGCCTCTGCTCCGCCCTCAGAGTCTTCCACGGCTCAGCCAGCCTCTGCTCGCCCCTCAGAGCCCTCGCAGCCTCCGCCTCTCGAGTCTCCCAAGGCTCCTCCTCTCAAGCCTCCCAGGGCTCTTCCTCTCGAGCCTCCTAAGGCTCCTCCTCTCGAGCCTCCCAGAGCTCTACCTCCCAAGCCCCCCAGGGTTCTGCCTTTCAAGTCTCTCGAGCCTCCCAGAGTGCCGCCTCTCAGGGCTTCTCCTCCCGAGTCTTTCAAGGCTCCTCCTCCCAAGCCTCCCAGGGCTCCTCTTCTCGAGCCTTCCAAGGCTCCTCCTCCCAAGCCTCCCAGGGCTCCTCCTCTCGAGCCTCTCAGGGCTTCTCCTCTCGAGTCTTTCAGGGCTCCCCCTCCCAAGCCTCTCAGGGCTTCTCCTCTCGAGTCTCAGGGCTCCTACCCCCCCAAGCCTCTCAGGGCTTCCCCTCTCGAGTCTTTCAGGGCTCCTCCTTGCCTCGAGCCTCTCAGGGCTCCGTCCCTCAAGTCTTTCATGGCTCCACCCCTCAAGCCTCTCACGGCTTCGCCCCTCGAGTCTCTCAGGGCACCTCCCCCTCTCAAGCCTCTCAGGGCTTCCCCTCTCGAGTCTCTCAGGGCTCCTCCTCCCCTCAAGCCTCTCAGGGCTTCTCCTCTTGAGTCTTTCAGGGCTCCACCCCCTCACGGCTCTGCTCCCAAAGACTCCAGAGCTTTCTATGGCTCCGCCTCTCGGGCCTCCTACGGCTCTACCCCCCGAGACGACAGAGCCTGCCAGGTCGTCGCCTCAGGGACCTCCCACGGCGCCACCTCCATTGGCTCCACCTCCTGAGCCTTCCAGGCCTTCCCCCCTAAAGCCTCCTTCGGCTCCACCTCCAGAGCCTTTCAGGCCTTCGCCCCTAAAGCCTCCTTCGGCTCCACCTCCAGAGCCTTCCAGAACCCCACCTCCAGAGCCGCCTACAGTGCCGCCTCTGACGGCACCGTCTTTCACGGCTCAGCCCGGACTTCCTGACCCTCTCCCTGTCCTGTGGCCTCTTCCCTGGCCTCCGGACCCTATTCCTGTCCGGTGGTCACCTTCCAGACCCCCGGACCCAGTCCCTGTCCTCCAGTCGCCTTCCAGACCCCCTGACCCTGTCTCTGCCCTACGGCTGCCCCCTAGATCTCCCAACCACCCACCTGTCCGCTATGTTCCCCCTGACCTTGCCTTGAAACTGCCCATTGACCCCATGGACTGTCTCATTTCCCTCTGTGCCCCTTGGACTGCCCTCAATTTTGTTTGTGTGTTTTGTGGGTTGTCTATTCAGGGTATTATTGTTTGTTGGGATCGTCCAGCACCACTTCCTCGCAACCGAGTTTGGCCGTCAGGAGCCATCCGTTTTAGAGGGGGGAGTACTGTCACAAACCCCGCTCCTCTGCCCCATCCCCACATCGTCGCACACACAATCACTCCCTCGACCTCACTCCCTCGCTCTGCCCCCTCGAGCTTTTCACGCTCTTTTTGCTCGCTCGAGCCCTCACGCCCACTTTGCTCCTACTCGCTCACATGCTCGTAGGTTATCTCCCGTCCTCTAGTTTCTCACGCGTTTCCAATCCCCCAGAACATTATGACCACCTGCACTCGCGTCATCTGCACTCCTGCACATTAGTTTCACCTGCACTCGTCTCATCACCTGTCATGGTTTACACCTGCACCTTCCCCTATAAATACCACAGCACATCCGTTTCACGGGTGTTGGTTATTGTATTTAGTTTCCCGTGTCCTTGCCCCCCGCTAGTCTCGCCTAGTTCTGATACTCCTCTTGTTTACCCCTTAGCTTGCCAGCTCCCCTTGTTCCTCTGTCGTTGATCCCGCTAGTCCCGTCTTGTTCTACGCCATAGTTGTTAACTGTTTTCCCGGCTTCGACCTCCCGCTCTCGTTGACCACCCTCTCCCAGATTTGCCCCTTCCTTCCTCTTGATTCCCCGGCTCCGACATCACGCTCCCCTTTGACGCCTCTTCACTGGATTTGCCCTTTTTTGTACTTTGCACGCTTTGTGTTTAATAAAGCTGTTTTGTATTCGACATTGTGACTGTCTCTTCTTGTGCGGGTTACAGCCATTCCCATATGAACAGCATATTTGAAGTTTGTGTGCAAAAGACAAGGCAAATCCAAAATTGGATCAATCAATAGGCTTTGTCGATTAATGTAAAGCTGACCTATGGCTTTTTAGCACATAAAGTGAGCTGTAAACATATGAAGCCTTATCAGTTCATTTGTTTTTCTAATATAAATGCTTTGATAATCATTGAACTTAAGCTGACTCAACAACTTTTAACGATTGAGAGGCTAACGTAAATAGGTCAGAAAAAAATAATGCATGACAAAACACACTGATTTAGACACTTTTTCCCCAATAAAGAATTTTTATGTAAAGTTAATTTTAAAAAGACAAATAAATACAGTTTAGTAATTTCACAATCATACTGAGTACGAACATGGCTGTAATTATCTATGACTGAATCACATTTTGTATCACCTTTACACAACAGATTAATAAAACAAGTTAAAATAAAAATAAAAAAATTAAAATAAAAAAACTTCAAATATTGCCAAAAGTCAAAGGTTTTTAAAACAAGTCAGATTTTCAAGGTGAAACCAGACTCAGGGAAATCTAATCTTTATATAAAGCTCATACTGGCATTAGCATTAAAAGTGTGAATCTTGCTAAAGCTGGGGGTGGAGAAATGTGTAGGTATAAGCTCAAAGTGTGAAGGGCTGTGTATTAAACTCCAGTCACCTTTTGAGTTCTTCTCTGCACACAGAGTTCTTTTAAAGTTCAATCAGTGGATCTAAGCTAATCTCTACTGCTGAATTGCATACAGTTTTAACTAAAGGTCCAGCAGGCATTGAGTTTGCAATAACTTTTAAATAGGTACAATCAGAGACTATTTATCAGAGTCAGGCCACTTCTATTTAAATGAATAAGAGAAATTGGAATGCCCAACCAGGAAGCTCTAAGCACCCAACGGTCAACGGCTGTAGAAAGGAAGTCCTGCCTTATATGTAAAATCAATCACCTTTTAGATGCAGATATCGCCTGCAATCAACTCGCTAATGCATATGCACATTAATTCTATAAGACGGGAAAATTGTGTGTTTTAATATGAGGTTAAGAAAATAAATTTATGATTCCAATATTATATAATTTTTTTTTTTTTGCTGATTTTAAATGTGTTCTTTGATTGTAATTTTGACCAAACTTTTTGAGATTTCTGTGTTTCCCCATTCAAGCAGATTGGAGCTGCACTGGCATGACTGGAAATAGCCTCCCGAGGGTGTTCCAAAGATGGCCGTCAGGGGACTGACTTGCTAGAAAACATCTAGGTTACTGTTGTACCTCCATTCCCTGAAGGAGGGAATGAGACGTTGTGTTGAAGAAGCGACACTAGGGGTCTCTCTTGAGAGCCTTGTGCATCTCTGAACTTGAGAAAAGGCCAATGAGAAATTGGCAGACAGAATGTGCATGTCCCACCCCCGGACATAGGAGTATAAAGGGAGGGAAATGCATCTGTTCATTCAGGATTTTGCCTGAGGAGCCGACAATGAGGTTCGGCCGTAACAGTGGCACGGTTCAGCAACATGGCCGGGAGGACACAACAGTAACCTAGACGTTCCCCGTCTGTCACTCACTTCGATGTTGTGTCCAAGAAGCGCCATGCGCTGAACCGTGTATGTGCGCTGCTGACACAGTTGTGGGCAGGCAGTTGCGTGCCAAAATGACAAGCCATGTCAGACTGCAGGTACACTTCCCCAACACCCCATAAGATCGTCATAACCTTCTGGTTCCCTATGTCCCGATATGGGGGGAACAAGGTGACGTGCCAAGCAAGGGAGCAAGCTGCGCCAGGCGTGCCTTTTCTCTCTCTATGTTTCTTGCATAGAGTTAAAGTGGCTGGGGCCATCTTAACGCTATCACACGCATCGGGGAAGGTGTTCTTTCCCAATTCCTATTCTTTCAGGGGGGAAAGACCCTGCGGAGACCACACCTGCCCAGGCTGGGGGAGGTAAAGAGTGGTGGAATACATCACATGGCATTCTAAGTCGCATGTGAAGAATGGCACGGTGGTAGATCCTACCTCATTGGGAGGGAGGAGTTGCTACAAAACATGGAGACCGGGGGGCAGTGAGGACTGCCCAAGGGAGACGCGGGTCCGCTCGCAAGGGACCGTACATGGAAAATACACACAGGGGGACAAGTCCACACAGGGGCCCGACCTATGGAGCACCTATTCCAGTACAGAGTAATTTGAGTACTCACATTGGGTTTGGTCGGGGAATTCCTCCGCTGAATTTGCGGACCAGAGGGATAGGGAGGAGTCATCCAGGTGCAAGCGGTACACCCGGTCAGTTGTTACTGAGTTCAACTGGCTCGGACCTGAGAAAACACGGGATGAAACCGACTCAACCCTGTGATTGTAAAATCTCTTAAAGATATTGGGTGTTGTCCACCCAGCTGCTCTACATATGTCTGCTAAGGAGGTGCCTTTGGCCAGTGCCCACGAGGATTCCACACTTCTCGTCGAGTGTGCTCGAACCCGCAAGGGGGCGGGCATGGCCTGGGTGTGATAGGCCAATGCTATGGCATCAACCACCCAGTGGGAAATCCTCTGTTTGGAGACAGCATTCCCTTTCCACTGTCCACCAAAGCAGACAAAGAGCTGCTCAGAATGTCTAAAGCTCTGTGTGCAGTCCAAATAGATATGCAAAGCACGTACCGGACACAGCAACAAAGAGGCTGGGTCTGCCTCCTCCCGGGGCAGCACTTGCAGGTTCACTACCTGGTCTCTGAAGGGAGTCGTAGGAACCTTGGGCAAGTAGCCCGGTCGCGGTCTTAGTATGACATGAGTGTCTGCCGGACCTAACTCAAGGCAGGTGTCGCTGACAGAGAATTCTTGCAGGTCCCCGAACCTCTTGATGGAGATGCTGGACGCAAGTTAAGATTGCGTGAGCATTTTGAACGGGAGTTTGTGCAAGGCCCGGTTGAAAACTCGCAAGTCCAAGATCGGTCGTAAGCCGCCGCCTTTCTTGGGTACGATGAAGGGCTGTAGAAACCCTTCTTCATCTCGGCTGGAGGGAGAGGCTCTATCGCGTCTTTGAGTAAGAGAGTCGTGATTTCCAGACGCAGGGACTTACCGTGCACTGCGGTAAAGCGGACGCCTGGCTCACTGAATTGCATAACCAAGTCGGATGGTCCTGGCCAGCCAGCGTGATGGATTGGGAAGTGAAAGCCACGCATCCATACTGGGGCACTAAGGGGACAATTGTTTTTGACATACCCGGTGGGGCTTCGCAGCGGGGCGGAGCTGGAAATACGGCGTCGGGGGGCATAAGCTTCCTGCGTGGTGCTCTACTTGAGGGTCATGGCATGCAAGGCGGAAGCAGACTGTCCTGTGGCGCTGTAGGATTTGGAGGTCAGTGACGACGTCATCCTAAAGGTCCTGGAGGGTAACACTGGGCGATCCCGCCAGGTTGCGGTGTTCTCGGGACACAGGTGGATCGCAACTGCTCTGTCCACCTGGGGGACCGCCGAGTAGCCGTGGACGCTCCGCCGTCGAGGGTAGTGAGTGCGGATGAGCGAGGGGTTCGATTATGGGCAGTAAAAGGTGCCCTCCATGACCTCGTCAGCTCATCGTGCACTTCCGGGAAGAAAGGGACCAGGGGGGTGTGGCTGTGAGCGGCGCGCAGACCCAAGGAACCAATCATCCAGCCGCAAAGGCTGTGGGGAGGACGGAGGGTTCCAGTACAACCCAACACTGACGGCAGCCTGGGCAAGCATGTCGGCCATCTGGGCGTCAGCCTCTGTCTGGGCGTGCTGACCCGAGGGTGGAAGCCCAGTCGAGTCTTTCATGTCATAAGCCGGAACACTCTCTGATGCAGCGGCGAACTCATCATCCAGCTCAGGGGGCTCAAGAGGATAGGCAGACTGGCCGTGAAGCGAGCCGCTGTCACCCCGAGACCGGGTAGAACTCAGCGAGCATTTCAGGGGGCGGGTGGTTCGTGGGGAGCCCGCTGCCATCCCCAAATCGCCTCCATCGCCAGCCAGGTTGTCCTCAATCCCGTGGGAAGAAGGAGCGAAGTGGGTGGCGGCTGGAGTGGCAATCCTTTTTAGGAAGGAATTCCACAACTGCAGCGTTGCCATGGTAAGGTTCTCGCAGTGAGAACACGAACCATCCACAAACGCTGCCTCGGTGTGATTACGGCCCAGACACACGAGGCGCCGCATGTGACCGTCAGGAGCGGAGAGCACTCGACCACATCCAGGAACTACACAGGGGCGAAAGGGCATCTTTATAAAGATGTGTCCTAAAAAGGATGTTCAACGCCGCTGTGTATTGCTCTTTTAGAGAATTAAACTCTTTTACAAAAATTATTAAATGTATTATTAAAGTTGATAATACAGTACTTGGCCGACTGTTTGTGTCATGTGTCAAAAGCAATTTTCTGCTTTTGTTTATGCATTTCAAAATCTGTCAGCTTTCCATTTTTTCTTTTTGGAATCCCCAAAAATCCAATGAAATTGCAGACAGGAGATATAAAACAAAAATGAAATTACGAAAAAAACAGGGATGAGGAGAAGAACGTGTGAGAGAGAGAAAGAGAGAGAGATGGAGAGAGAAAGGGCAGAAATGACATCCAAATATAGCAGCAGGCGGAGCAGAAATGCCTTCTGGGGATTCCGTCTCTGATACCAGTGAGCCAAAAGTAAGGTGTATGTTAGTAAAGCTAAGCTGTAGACAACATTTCCCAGAGATAATTGTTCCCCTCATTAATATTCATTCGAACCAGATTTCCTTAACATCAGTGACATGTTTTGGCTTTGATGTGCCAGATTGCACACCTTTACGGCACTTTTTCCCCATGCCCGAATTTACAAAAGAGGTGTTTTCTGGCAGGTCTTTAAAAACAGAAGATTTGCTGTTTGTCTGCACCCATTTTGTCTTCTTCCATTTAGATGTCTGGTCCAGCAGTGTTTTCCATTTAGCAGGGATGGTTTAATCACGCGTTAAAAATACAGGCTCTTCTGTTGGCCAAGCATGACATTTCAATTGTGCAGCCAATAAAAGTACGACATGAAGAGGGCTGAGATGATGGACTAACCGCAAAGCCTGGAGATCCAGGTTACCATGGTGAACTACCCTTTCTATGCATGCAAGGTCAAGAATGAGAGGCCTGCTGATGCTGAACGCTCCGGCTGTAAACACAATAATGGACAACGCCTATATTGAGTTATTACAGAATGAAAATCAGTTTTACTTACATCTATCAAAATATGATTTATTGGTCCAAAGTGATTACTTCTGATTTATTTTATCAGATTGTTCTTTTTTTTATTAAAACTGGAAATTGGATCAGGAAATGATGCAGGTTGTATTTGAACCTGTGTCCCCGTGAGCCAATAGATCTTATTGTGTTGTGAGTACATGCAGTGCGCACTATTACCTCCTACTAAAAATAATTTTGAATTTTAAAAACAGTTTTAAAAAGTAAAAAAAGTACTCAGTACATTTTTGCAGATCATAATCTTTCATCTTACTGGACTGAAGCCTCCTTTTCACTGTATCCGACAAATGACAGATGACAGATGACAGACTATAGGTCAGTCATTTCAAATGGAGTGTCGCGTGACTGCTGTGTGGAGATTCGATTTGAGCTTTGGGTACATTTAAATATTTGTACGACTAGACCATATGTGACCTCCCGACTGAATGTGATGTATTCATTCAAAACTATGAGCACAAAATGAGAAACACTGAAATTTTTTGTCCTAAATTTTATTCTAAACACCTGCTACATCTACAGATTGGACAGTAATGAAGTCAAAAAATATCATTCACGTTGCAAATATACAGTATATATATATATATAAAGTTTTTGAAATTAAATGTGTAAATGCCATTTATTTCTATGGAAATGTAAAGCCCCTTACCATAACCAGTTTCAGCTCCTGAGGCTTCCTGAGCAGCGCATTCCTGAGGTGGGCATTATGCAAATGTGTTACATGACGTAGCTGTATCACGGAAGTAATGGCTGGACTGCAATCCAGGCATTTCAGGCAGTTCAGGAGCAGTGTTTTCTGTGGGAGAGCGTAACTCCCTTTTGGCGTGGACATTGTGCATTTTAACTGCAGAAATTGTACATGCACAAACAGCTATATTACACACTAAAGGAAAGGAAAAATCCAAAAAAGCATAATAGGGCCTCTTTAAACAAGCTGGTAAATGTAATTGGTTATGTAAGAAAAACTTTCATATAAGGCATGTGCTATAATAAAAGTTCTTAGATGTCATAATATAGCATTGTGTGAGGAACAGAGCAAATATGAACTGATAATTAGCTGTTTTACTCTTGATTTGAGTGAAAGTCTAGAGTTGTTGTAGCACTTTTAGAGTTTATTCCACCAGGACATGACCGTGTTATGTCCAAAAGGCCACATAAATATTATTTTGCAAAAATGTAGTTATTGTAACATGATTCTATGACCAGGTTGAGAAAGCCACTGGGGAAGAAACAGGACAGTCGTTGAACATAGTAACAAATTGAATTTAGCATCCCCTCTCACACAGTCTCCTCTCTTGATTTAATTCTAGCTAGGAAAAAAGTTACTTTTTAATGCTTAAGCACAATTGAATGTGAATCCTTTTTTACTTTCACTCAAGTATGTTTTTGGCTAGATACTTGTAGTTTTAATTGAGTAAAATTTCCACAAAGTATCCATACTTTCACTTAAGTATAATTTTAGAGTACTTTTACACCCCTGATTACCAATACCATAACATTATATCTGACCATCAAAACTTTCAAATATCATTCATCTTGAGAACTGAAAATGGCAACTTCAAAAATTAAACTCTCAACTTCAGCTTAAGAAGTGTGTTTTGATATTCAGTAACAAAAAAATATTTGGGGGTTTTGATTTTTCTGGGTTTGGAGATGTGCTTATAAAATATTCAGGATGGATATGCAGCAACAGATCCCTGCTGTCATGTGTAAGCTAGTGAATGTTATGACAAGAGCTTTAAAACATTTATGTGTGGAGTATAGTGTATAAAAGACTCATTAGGTCCAAAGGACCAGGCATATCTTTCTGCTTCATATGGTAACTAAGCTAACAGTGAAAGCAAAGGAGCATCAAGAAGGTTTAACTGACACATGCACACCAGTCAAATATTGTTACAAATCCATCTTTGGAAAGAATCACCCCTGGCCATTCAAAATATGAGATTTATCTCTAACTGTAGCTGCAAATGTTACAGAAAATGGTGGGTCTTTTAATATTTCGAAGTATTTTGACAAAAAAAAAAAAGGAGTCAAAGTTGCCTATCAACACACAAGTAGCACACAATATTGTATTTCACTTTCAATCTCTCCAAAAAAATGGGTGTCTACTATTCTGAAAGCATTCAAATGTCCCCTTGCATGTTTTCAGAGGCAGCTTTAAATAAATAAAAGTTTGACCCGCATAATCTGATCAGAGGAAAACATTAGACTTGTTAGGAGAGTAAGTCATTTAGACTAATGTATACATCTCCTGATTGCTACTTCATCTTCTGCAGATATATGACAACACATAAGTTCATCTATTATCTCCTACCCCAAAATCTTCCCCCCACCCCATCTGAACCCCACTATTTGCAATTCTGATGGGATGGATTGTAATTAGAGACCAAATAATTTTACACAATCAGACAAGGGCACAGTATGGTGAATCAGCAAATCTGATAAATTATCTTTTCATGGCAATGTACTCCCATTAGGGCTGTGTGTTGGTATGCTTTTTAGAGTCGGATGGAAAGACCCCCAGCTTAATTCAAAGCACACTTTCCCATTAGCGTGCGTAATGGACACTTCTTATGCAAAGTGGCCGCGAGTGAGGACGCGGCAGCAGAAATGGGATTAAATCTTGCTAACTCCACAAGATTTAACGGAGGAAGCACAGTGGGACAAGCGGCATAACTCTCACTTTGTCTCGCTCTCGTTTTCCTTTCAAGAGAACAACAGTGTTTCGAAAGCCGTCACCTAATCACTCTGTGTTTTAGAGGCCCTCTGGGAACATGCTTACCTCAACTAATATGCTCTAATGACTTTGAACTAACTTTCATTTTTGCTGCTTTGCATTTTAGAGTCCTGAGGATTCGAGAGAGAGGATTATGATGATGGAGAGAACAACAGAACAGAGACCAAAGGATTTTGGAAATGGGAGACTTATTTGTTGGAAGATTTTTTTTTTTTTTAAAGGACAGCTCACCCAGATATTAAATATCTGTAATCATTTACTCACCCTAATGTCGCTCCAAACCTGTATGACTTTCATTCTTCCATCAGTCACAAAAGAAAATGTTAGGCAGCATGTTCGTGTTCCTTTTTTGCATATAACATAAGTGAATGCTGACCAGGGTCTGTCAAGCTCCCAAAACAACAAAAAAGCAACATTAAAGTATGTACATAATGTATCAAAAAAATAAAAAAAGTAACATACAGTAAGTAGTCCATATGACTCATGCACTATATTACAAGTCTTCTGAAGCCATATGATAGCTTTGTGTGAAGAAATTTAAATTGTTATTTACTAAGAATCTTTTTTTTTCATTATTGACCTCAATAATTCATTATTGACCTTTATTGTTTGGCATTATACATGGTGTCACACGTTTTGAAATGTCATAATTGTACATATTCAAGAAAGTAAATGAGAATTGAGGGTTAAGAAAAAGGAGAAGATGGTCAGCGAATAAAGCTATTGTATGGTGCTTTTTGTAATCTTTGGAGCTTTACAGCCCCTGGTCACCATTTACTTTAAATGTATGGAAAGGAAAAATGGAAAGTGTGAACATTCTGCTAAACATCTTTGTTTAGCATCTCTTGTTTTTTAGTAAACTGTTCCTGAATAGAGAATTGTTCACATCACATCAGATATCGTAAAATGTCACACAAAATAATAAAAAAACAATATGCTGGACCAACACTGAACGTTAGACATAAAACAACACCAAATACGTATAACAAACTCGTACCACAAGGAATACTGTCTTCAATGATCACTTGGTCACTCATGTATCCTATGGTCAAAACAAAAGACCATAAAAGCAACATATCAAAATCAACACATATCCAAAAGACATCCAAATGTGTTTAATTGGAAAAGCTCAAAGCTGTTAAACCCTGTAAACATGTCATGGGTTTATCCACTGCACCGCTGCAAAATAAACACTTGGCAAGAGGCACAACAAGTTCCTGTTAAGCATAAATCTACATCTGGGTTCCCCTCAATGCCACTGTCTCTTTAAGTAGATGGCTGTGGTTTTAACACCACATTTCATGTGTTGTGCCAAAAGCTTAAAGGGAGCTGTGATGAGTCGACCATAGTGGAAAGTTGTCTGAACACAGAGTGGGATTTCTCCATCTATAAAAGCAACAATGGCATCTTTTTTTAGCGGCTTTTTCATCCCACATTCATAATAAATGTCAAATGCTGCGGATGGCTTAAAAAAAAAATGGCTCCACATTTTGCTGTGAAGCTTTTTATAATTTTTTAACCACTGTTCTGACCAGGAACACTGTCTCTTTCATATGCTAAGATGCAATAACAATAACTCTGCAAAACTAAACAATTAGGGACCATTTACCATTAATCTTACATAACCACTGCCACTTCAGTCATATTATATAACCTCATGCAGGCACCACAGACTGTTCATCCTCTCCACATACACCTGGCTCAACAGTTCTGGAAAGTTCACAAACGGCAATGGCTGAAAGAAAAACAGAAAGACAAACAAGCGTTAAATGAAAAGCTTTGAGCAGAGGAACAGAACAAGAACGTTTAAAGCTGTGGCAAGCATTATCCAAAACCAGAGGCTGGCCTAGCTTGCTTGAAAGAATAAAAATAGAAATGTAAGCCGACTGCTGGTTAATAGAATAAATATGTTCACGGTGTCACTGAAATCTGGATGTGGAGAGGGCTTTGTCACAGAGGCTTGCCCTTATAAAGACACAGCGCTTTGGCCTCTTCAATTCCATCTGTGCTTGATGAGAATTACAACTCCTATTTAGATGCAAATACAATTAGCTCTCCTACCATGCACATAGGGCCCTTAACAAACACAAGTGAGGTTTTTCTATTTGGCTCCAAAGTGGGCATCTGTGTCCCTGTAGAGCGCAGGCAGAGGAGGGAGAGGAATGGAGTGTGGCGATGCCTGCCAGTGCTGGTTGGCACGATGTCAAGAATTGCTGGGTAAACACTTCTGATGCCTGGTAGCTTATCACAATATGCCACATTATGAGGTGGCACCTCTCCACTTCCACCCAGCACATGATCAACAGTGCCAGGCAAACAGACGAACAAACAAATGCACACATGCAGCGTTTCAGCAGATAAATATTTGTTCTGACAGCTTGACACTCTGACAGCTTCGTTGGAAAACCTGTATCTCAAATTTCACATAGAGCCTTTTACTTTGATAATTCATGGCGGTGAAGTGTGGATATCAGGCTTAGCACATAATACAGTCATTAGCAAAATCCCGGATTCATTAACATGGAGACGTTAATGCAGTGACAAACGTGAAATATCTTGTTGGCAAATTTCCAGCAGGCACTCATGTTGGCCCCCTTTGATCAGCACATGTGTAGAATCAACGAAAATATGAATGCGTGCCCTGTAGTCCACCATGCGCTGCTGAGGTTAATGATATTATAGCACCCATTTACATATTTGATTATGTTCCTTGTAAATGATAAGTGCTGTTCATTCAATTTGCTTCATTTTGTAGCTGGCCCGTTTTCAATGGGAGCCCGCCAGCCAGGCTGTCGGGGAGTAGAGACAATTAAAAATGCATTCATCAAATCTGTAAAACAGATGCTAACAATCAGGTGCTTTCTCTCAACAAGATCTCTTCAATCTTTCATTACCATTATGCCAGTAAGACATAATTATCCTGTTGCCAGCTCGTGCAAGCTTGCTTCTTATTCCAGAAGGTTGCTAGAGTGTCTGAAGTATCAACAGCAGTGGGGCCTCTTAAAGCACATACACATTCAGTGAAATTAAGCATTTTCTCATTAGCCCGAGGCTATTGGGCTTATAAATTATTCATTACTTCCTCACCAAAGTACATTAATCAATTATGACGATATAAAGAAATTAAACACAGGGAGAAAGACACGACTTTCATATTAATATGCAGACAGATAGTACTGCTACTGCTTGAAAATCAATGCTTGTATGAGTAATCTGCACGGTTCAGTGGCAATATGAATGTGTAATCAGGTGTGATCTCGGTTCAGGATTTAGAACAGGAGCTTAAGCCTTTATTGTTCGGGATACAGATTATCTGCAAACGAAAAATTTAAAAAAGAACTCTCGAAATAAGTAAATAAGAGAAACAAATAAAATCACTTTTGTGAAGTGAAAAGCAAGTGAAAATTCTGGCATTGTGAAGTGCAGACAGACCACCGGGGATTGTGGACGAGCGAGCCATGCAATTGGTTTGAACCCTGTGGCACACAAATTTGTTTTTAATGCATTTTTTAAAGTTTTACTAGCATTCAAGGACACTCAGGGAATAAAACTCATCCATTCAAAGTCTTGACCTGATTGGTATTAACAGCTGAAACAAATCTGCTCGGCTCTATCAGCACTCCCTAAGCTAAGAGACACAACCCTGTCTCCTATGAAAGGACAGCCATGGCGCGATACACATTCCTTGCCTGTTCGACAAATAATTTGCAGTGTGCCAACCAAATAACTATCTGCCCTGCAAATGGTTACCGTTTTAAAGTGATTTAACTATTTGATGATTTTTTTCACTATGTACATAACACTTTGCATTGTGAATGACAGCATTGTTCTCGACTTTTATACCTGACCACTGATCCTGCTTGATTGGCTACAAAACTAGTGTGACATAAAATAAGAAACAGCCATTAATGTTGCAACATAATCACAGTTTTAAAACATTAAACCACTTGCTTTTTTGTTATTTGTGTTGAAACAAGAGGTAGGTGTGCTACATTTTGCATAATCATGTGGCATAAGACTTTTTAAACCGTTATAACACAACAGCACTGAGAAATTGTCCTCTAACTGAATTAACTCTAATTTACCAAAAAGGATCATTCATGAAAAAAATTTACATCCAAGATTTCGCGGATTTCGCTGGATCACAAGTCTTCCCTACTGACTACATTCAGCATGCCATTTGGAAGATTAAGATTTCTTCGGATGCATTTTGGCATTAATTCGTCCAGCGAGGTCTTTCAACGTGCTATGGAACAGATCTTTGCTGGCTACCCGTGTGCAGTCATAGCCGATGACATCATTGTAGGTGGTAACGGCGAGCAGGAACATGATGCAACTCTAAGGAAAGTGTTGGACTGTGCTCGTGAAGTGAACTTGAGACTGAACCCTTAAAAGTGCAAATTCCACCTAAGTGAGGTGAGCTATGTCAGTCACATTTTCACAAGCAAGGGACTACAACCTGATCCAGCAAAAACAAAAGCAATCACAGAAATTCTGCCACCAGACAATGTAACTGCACTGCAGCGCTTTCTGGGTATGATTAATTACTTAGGAAAATTCATACTGAACCTTAGTGAACTGTCATGTAAAAACACAGAGTGGTGCTGGTTTAAACAACATCAGAATGCTTTTGAAGATCTGAAGCACAGGATTTCTAGTCCACCTACCTTGAAATACTACCATGATACTATGAAATACTATGATGTCCAGAAACCTGTCACACTCACCTGTGATGCTTCCCAGTTTGGACTCGGAGCTGCGTGTCTTCAAGAAGGTGCTCCTGTGGCGTACGTTTCAGGTACTCTGACGGAAACAGAAGTGCAGATCGGAAAATAACTTCTGGTTGTGGTATTTGCGTGCACCAAATTCAATGACTACATATGTGGTAAACAAGTTCACATCGAAACAGACCACCAGCCACTGGTAACCAACATTAAGAAGCCCATCCACACAGCTCCAGCAAGACTGCAACACATGATGCTAAGATTGCAGAAATACAATTTCACCATCACATACAAGAAAGGGAAACATATGTTTCTTGCCGACACATTGTCATGTTTCCCTAGAGACTCACCACACGAACACACTGATGACAGAGCTAACTTTGAAGTTATGTCAGTTCAACATATATCATCTTCCAGACTGAAAGAGCTGCAAACTCACACTGCACAGGATACGATCCTTCAACACCTCTGCAGTATTATCAAGTCAGGATGGCCCTCTAGACAATCAATGCTGACAGCAGAAATATGTGGGTATTTTCCCTTCCAGTTCGAGCTCACAGTCGATGAAGATGTACTCATGAAGTGACAGAGGACAGTTGTTCCAGAATAATTATTCTGCGAGTATATCGCCATTATTTATAGAGGTCACCCAGTCCTTGATGCAACCATTTGCACCAAGCAGGGCACAAGGCATTGTATTCTGGCATTCCCTAACCAAAGACATTAAAAAGGAGGTTCTGTCATGCTCAGTCTGTAACCGTATGTAAGAGCCTCTTCACTTACACCACATCCAAGATCTTCCATGGTCAAGTGTAGCTACGGACCAAAGCATTCGACCGAATCTGACTCGTCAAACAGCACTGTGATGAAACAAGATCATATCTTGTGGAGGTTGAAGGAAAAGAATACAGACGAAACCGAAAACATATCCTTCCTGTCACGGAGCCTCCACCACAACAGTTCGAGCATAGCGATATGTCATTCCCCTTTGTCCAGACCCCCTCTGCTGAATATAAGCACAAATACCCCACTCCAAATTAAGTCAAAGAACAATGCACCCCACAAGGAGCCGAGAAGAAACCACTGAATGAACATTCAACAATAATTCTTTCCACAGCTCCATAGGTGACCAGAGCAGGTCGCCTTTGCAAACCAAACCCTAAGTACACAGAATGAAAAAACAAAAAGAGACAGAGACAGATAAAACAGTTGCGTAATTCAGTAACTTTCAGTAATATTAAAAATGTGCGTTAACAAATGTTAAATCCATCCATATTCAACCGCTTATCCGAAGTCGGGTCGCGGGGGCAACTGCTCCAGCAGGGGGCCCCAAACTTCCCTATCTCGAGCCACATTAACCAGCTCTGACTGGGGGACCCCGAGGCGTTCCCAGGCCAGTTTGGAGATGTAATCTCTCCACCTAATCCTGGGTCTTCCCCGAGGCCTCCTCCCAGCTGGACGTGCCTGAAACAGCTCCCTAGGTAGGCAGCCAGGGGGCATCTGGTAAGGAAAACCACCTCAACTGACTCCTTTCGACGCAAAGGAGCAGCGGCTCTACTCCGAGCTCCTCACGGATGACTGAGCTCCTCACCCTATCTCTAAGGGAGAAGCCCGCCACCCTTCTGAGGAAGCCCATTTCGGCCGCTTGTACTCGCGACCTAGTTCTTTCAGTCATGACCCAGCCTTCATGACCATAGGTTAAATGTTAAGTGTTAATAGACTTTCTTAATTTCAGCTCAAGTAATTTATTAAATGCATTTCCCATATACTGTAGATAAAGACTTTATTGAGTTAACTTACAATGTAAGGAACTTTTCATTAAGGAATAACTGTCAAAGTTAAAGAAGGAGGATGTAGAACATAAAAGTGATCTTTAGCTTTATGGGCTACAGAGCTGGCTCAGGTGTTAGAGCGGGTCGGCTGCTAATCGCAGACCATTTACCATTTAAGTCCTAGCAGACTAAGCTCTTAAAACTTGCTAATAGGCATGAGCAAGTGAGAGCGTAATGGGTGAAGAAGTTTGCTGTTTGTGTGTTGAACTTCTGCATCTCAATCAGTAAGGATATAATTTGTTAAAAGGAATTTTTGCCATCATTCAACAAAAAACTACAAATTTATATACATATATATTGTATCACACTTGAAGGTTTCAACAAGTGTGTGATTTGTTTTGGGTTCTTTATTCAGCCAGCATCATTTGCATGATCATTCACAGTCCTAGTCACAGCTTGAGCTCAGTACAATACTGTCAGTCATGTCAACATAATGTGTACAACTACTAAGTCTTTTTCTTCTTTCTTTTCTCTTTAGGTCTACTCTGGGATTCTCTTCCTGGCTACTGCCACCTACAGGATATTCATCATATAGCTGTAATTATACTACAAATATACATGCATATGCTGAATAATTAAACAACAATTATTAATAATAAAACAGAAATTATTTCTTCTAAAAATATATTATTATTATTAATATTGGGGGGGTTAGCTTTTTATTTTTTTATTTTTATTAATCTGTCAATATATTTTATATTTCCCCACAATACATATTGCTGTCCGTAAATGTCGCTCTCTGTCCCACTGCAGTCTCCAGTCGGCCTGTATCCCTCTCTGAGGCTTGATTAGCCTGATTAGGGTGTGTGGAGTCACGACCTGGCCCCGCCCTCCGCCTTGTCATATATATATATATATATATATATATAAACTCAGCAAAAAAGAAACGTCCTCTCACATTCAACTGCTTTTATTTTTCAGCAATCTTAACATGTGAAAATATTTATATGAACACAAGAGCACTTTTTGCCAGTCCTGTCTGGTCCAGCGACAGTGGGTTTGTGCCCATAGGCAACGGTGATGCCATTGATGTCTGGTAAGGACCTGGCTTAAAACATGCCTACAAGCCCTCAGTCCAGCCTCTCTCAGACTATTGCGGACAGTCTGAGCATGGAGGGATTGTGCGTTCCTGGTGTAACTTGGGCAGTTGTTGTTGCCATCCTGTACCTGTCCCACTGGTGTGATATTCAGATGTATCGATCCTGTGCAGGTGTTGTTGCACGTGGTCTGCCACTGCGAGGATGGTCCTCCTTCCTGTCTCCCTGTAGCACTGTCTTAGGTGCCTCACAGTATGGCCATTGCAATTTATTGCCCTGGCCACATCTGCAGTCCTCATGCCATTTTTATAACTGTGACCTTAATTGCCTTCTGTCTGTAAGCTGTTAGTGTCTTAATGACCGTTTATGGTTCATTGTACAAGCATGAAAAACTTTGTTTAAACACTTTACAATAAAGATCTTAAAATGCTTAATATTTTTACAAAAATTTATTTAAAATACAGTGTCCTGAAAAAGGGACGTTTCTTTATTTGCTGAGTTTATATATATATATATATATATATATATATATATATATATATATATATATATATATATAAACTATTTTACTAGAGACTAAATCAGGCTATATACAAGAAAAACACGTGAAAATCATTTTGATCTGTTTCTTCAAAGTGCCTCATCTACTGTACATCTTTGTTAGGTCACAGAAAGTCGATGCCCATTCGTGTTGCCCATTACTGTCCAGAGGCCATATCAGCATGTTTATCCCTCTGCTTTTGGAAACACAGTGATAAGTCCATCCCCAGTTAAAAATTATAAGACAGAGGTGCTGGGCTGAAATAGAATTGGAGGGAAAAGGGCTCCTTAATATCCCGTTGATATATCCCTGCAGGTAATGTATGTATCATAAACCCTTTTCTTCCTGCTCAGCAGACAACTGCTGGGATTCATCAGTAAAACCTACAGTACTTACAACCTGTTCACACACTGAACTGACAATATCATTGTCCTGATAGGTTAATTCACTTCTCATCATATCGGTTTATTGAGTATAACACCATCTCTGGCTCTGCGTTGGAAATAAATATTTTTTTTTAATGTACTGATCTCAAAAGCATGTGCATTGAAAGGAGCTCTACTCACTGCATGTTCATTGACAATCAGTGACCCTGCTGTGAGATTTTCATTAAAAAATTCACAGATTTGCAGCAAATTAATGTCACTTCGAGTAATACAGCAAAAGGTTATAAGGAGGGTGGCTATATTTGCTCTTACACATTCATCTGGTCATAAAGTATGTGTACAAGCTTGTTCAGATCCTTATGGCACTGGTCAAATGCATGACTTAGAATTTCATGTTCATCTATCTCCTTCCCAGTCTTACCACTTTTTGCTGCACCTGTCAATTCCTGCTCCGACACACAAAGGGTTGAATGTTAAAAATGTTACAAATATATTTATTTTTATCTTTTCGATTATTTGTCTCCTTTATCTTATTTATGTATACATTTTGGTCGGTTTATACGTATTCTTTTTTCTTCCTTCACCTGTACTTGTTTTTATGACTCAGTGATTGTATTCATACATTGTTTGATCTTATTGTACATTTATATAGATACAAATCCACAGTTTTAGCACCATTTGTGGATTTTTCGGATGGTCCTTTACCCACCATAGGCACATTTTCCAATTTATATAAATGTTAAATTAGCAATCTGGAACAATTTCTCAGTGACACCATCTGACCACCTTAAATATGGGACAAATCATGTCCCGTAATGATTCGATACAGGACACATAATTTTATTTTTAATTATGGGAAGATCCTGTATTTTACGGGACAGATGGCAACCCTAGACTCACACATATATGTCACATCAAACAGAAATATTCAAATCAGTAGACCGTCAGTACATGCTCATACTCAGAAAAGGGTGAGATCATTACTTGCCATTTGCTTGATTACACAGAATGGGGCAGACAGAATTAGACAATTTTTTTGGATTGGAATAGATTGATGGAGAGGTGGAAGGTAAGAAAGCAGGCAGAGTTTACGCACCCGTGTTCCTCTGGGACCAACTGGCCACAATCTGTGAAACGCAATGAGCTTGAATGGCCAAAATGGCATTTTAAGTAATAATTAATATAATCCTCCATCTAAGAAAATCATCTCAAGTTAGTATGCTCAATATTGTAGCTGTGTATGCAAAAAACAAGCAAACACACTATTTATGTTTAGGTTTACCACAACCTTCAATTTGTGAAGGCCTAACCCACAGGCAATAAAACAGCAGTGGTTTTAATTGGTGACACCTTATATAGAGGGGTAGGAGCCAGTAAAAGCAAGTCTTAGTTGAGATGCCATTTCAAGCCTTTTGGGGTTCACAATATTTGCCTTTTGTTACAGAACGAAAGCACCAGCTAATACACAACACATGTAAGGCTTAGAGTGCAATCAGCTACCAATATTGTTAAGATTCGAAGGCATCTAAAAGTTGTTTCAATTCAATCAAAGAGAACGGGGAAAGGGATTTTGCCTTCTGCAAACCTCATTCTTCCTTTGTGCTCACTGGAACAAAGGAGTCTTAATTTCCTCTTTCAGACTTTGAATAATCCTGCTCTTGGCCTTGAGCTGTTTCTTCAGATCTTCCACCTGAGCCTTCATAAGGTCTTCTGGCTTTGGACTGTGAACAAGAGGCTACGGAGAATATTAAGTGCAACTTGCAGCCATTTCAAAATCTCAAACACGCTTTGAGACCTAAACAACCCATAATGCAACCCTAGATTTCACTTATAATAACATGTACAATGGAAATATCCATCTTACCTTCATTTGTGCCCATGAAAAGCAGTAAAATTTGTAACCATGCTTATAATATACTTGACAGAAACTCATTCAAGCTGTAAAAACAACATGTGCTCTTTCAATTTTTGTGAGACATTTATAAGAAGCCATTAGTTGTTCTTACGAAAAGCTGACTAAAATTGTTCCAGACACTATTCTGCTCCTAATGGCACCTCTGTGGCTTTGTTAGAGTTTCAAAAGGTAATGGGGCTCTAATGAGAATGTCTTAATGAATCTCCCAATCTGAACTGAATAGTTTGTATATTTTTTTTCTTTCTTTTCTCCTCAGAACCCCCCGGTGAGCTCCATAATTACTATGTAGTGAGTAGGGCATTCTTTACACTGTTAATTCTGTGTGGCCTATGTGTCTCATTCCCCTCCTGCCTGCATCATTATTGTCATACTGTCACTCACCAGGTGGCGGGCGTTCAACCACACACCTGGAGTGCAGTGGAATCTGGGTTTAACCAAACACAGAGCACGAATGCCCCACAAAAACAACATACGTGACTGCTGTCTCTGTAGTCATAATTTTTGGTAGAGTATAATGGAAACGTCATGTCTGTGTACAACTCTGAGGGACAAATTAACTAAACAGAACATTTGCAGATTTTTCAGTGCAAAAACCTGTATCTTATTTACTAACCGCTCACAATCTAGTTTAAACAGTTGCTATTTGCACTGGAATAGTGCAGCACCATGCATATTTTATAAGTCAATGTCTTTTCAGAGTAAACACGCCTACCTTTTATGCAAAAAAGCAATACCAAGTGCATTTCGATTGGTGCAATTTACATTAGGTTATTCTAGGCAGTCAACAGAATTGTGCTTAAATAAGACATTTGAGTACATTTTCAAATTGATCATGGCACTGGCAATTCATCAAATTATGATGAAATCATGGAGAACACCATAACTAGGCATAATTACAGATGCAATGTGGCTTTAAACATTTTAAATAGCTGATTAAAGTACCTCACAAATCACAAATGTGGAATTGTGGGGGAAAAAAATAAGACTTTCTTTCTTCCATGGAACACAAAAGGATGTGGCAGAGTGCTAGTTTCAGTCACCATTTTTTTTATTGCTAACATACTGCCTAATATATCATTTTGTGTTCTGTAGGAAAGATGGTCATATGGTGAGTAAATTTTTCATTTCTAGCTATTGCTTATATTCAAAACACCATCAAAAACAATAAATCTGTCACTATAGTTGCATCCACACACACAAAACATGCAGAGCTCAACTGGAAGAAATTAGGCCCTGACCAGCTTGACACTTATCAGCAGCGATAAGGAAAGGCGAAGAAGAGGCTGAGTTTCGACAGATTTTGGACAGGCGATCCAGAGGGGCCGAGCAGCAGAACTCGTTCTTGATGTGACAATACATGAGATGGAGGCTTCAGGAGTCTGTGCACTTTCTTCACACTGAGCTCGACTCCCTGAACCTCTCCAGCTCAGCACGACACTCTAAACTTCTCTGACAGAGCGGGCAGGCAGTGCTGGCTTCCTGACGAGCTCTTCGAAGCTGCTAGCGACAGCTGTCAAGCGCCATGCTATCAACCACTTCTCGACTGATATCCCTGCAACATCCTATAAATATTGCTTCTTAATGTTGCTGCTGCAAAAACTCATTTGCCTCATGCTTATATTTGGATATGTAAATGCTGGCTTTATAGAAAACTAACTTACAGGCAGACAAGTTTCTTTTCCCCTGAATGTTGTCCCATGCAATCAAAAGCTTGAGAAAAAAATTATGTCTAGAATGACTGAGGAATCAGGTACAGAACAGAGGGGGAATATGCAAGATGTTCTACATCAGGGAGAAAATGGAAAAACAGTGAGCAATCATAAAGGAAAGTGGAAAGGGGTGCAAGACTCAACATTTTTGACTGAACTTCCTTTTCTAGATGAGTTAATAAAGTATGGAAAGTGATGACATGTACTTCAATATGGGTTGGGAGCAATGTTTTATGATTCTGAAATTTTTGAAAGAAAAATATTTATTTATTTAAGCTTCTGCATTATTTCTAAATCACAAATCAAATGTAACAAAATTAGGTGACATTGAGCATGTAAACTTCTTCCCTTGCTTCCACTGTGCACACAACGTGATCTTTGGAGAGATAACATGGACGATCAGGTTTTGCACAAAGTTTTGAAGTCCATGCCGGTCCAGGTTTATACAGTCATTAAAGTTAAAAGGGGACTTACAAAATGGCAAATTATGACATTAATATTTAGTTCTAAATTCAACTTATTATTTAAATGGTAATGCTGATAATATAATGTGTGACTAATATTTTTTGCATTAAGCTAGAATAATGTGAAATAGAAGCATTTTCACAAGTGGCCTCAGAATTTTGGACCCCACAGTATGAGCATTGCTAAACAATCACAGTGGACTAATGGGGAGAACATGTCCAATTTTTTTACCAATTTATAGTATAGGGCTGATTTGTTTCAATTACAGCACATATTTGAGCACTTTATGTTGCTTGCCAAATATCAGTCATCTGACATATATGGAAAAACTGGTGAAGTGCAAGATGAAAATGAAAGCTCTGTGAATAGAGGAGAGGTTTTTGAAAGGTAACTAACTGCAGTCAATTTGAGACCCATTTCCTATCTGAGACATTTTCTAAAAGTTCCACTGGCGATTTGTTCTGGGCTCTCC
This sequence comes from Xyrauchen texanus, assembly GCF_025860055.1. Taxonomy (NCBI): domain Eukaryota; kingdom Metazoa; phylum Chordata; class Actinopteri; order Cypriniformes; family Catostomidae; genus Xyrauchen; species Xyrauchen texanus. The sequence continues at coordinate 21,768,782 of NC_068317.1, forward strand.
CATGCTGGGTAAAAGGTTCCTGTCTCTTTTCTTCGGGGCCCAGATTCCTCTCTGCGCACACCCCTGACAGCCAGTCAATGCACAGGGGCCAAGGGAGGCGTGTAAATTGCCACTCTCAGACTCCAAAACCCAGAGGGCATCCATTTAGCCCTTCAGTACAACCCTGTGTGTGTTTGTGTGTGTGCGTGGGGGGGCACGTGTGCATGCTATGGTGATTGTGTGTTCGTGCCATATAGCACACCCCTAAAACATGTCAATACAACAGCGTTCAAGCCACCTCTGATGCCAAAATTAATCATTCAATTAATGATTCATAATGACATGCATATGCCTACACTTATCGTATCAAAAACACATGCCAAACAGAATACACAGACACAAAAAAAATATTTTGCCCAAGACAAAAGTCTACTGTATCATGCACATAGTCTTTGAGATCACCTAGCAGTATGACTGCATTCAAACATGTAATTATTCGGGTTTGTTCTCTATTTTGCATTTTTTTTTTTTCATTTGTAAGAATTGTCTGTGGTATTGAACAACAATGTTGTAATTAACATGTGGAACTTTCCACGTATGTTAATGTTTAATATGCTGTAGTTTCATGTTGAAACATAATTTCCGAAAATGAATGTGTTATAACATGCCATTGTAAGTGCTATAAAAAATGGCTTCCATGCAGTAAGATAAAATTAGAGCCCTAAACAGATTATATAATGTCAAGCTGACAAATGGAACAACCTGCTATATTTAGCAGCTAAGTATTTTAATGATCATTCAACACCCAGCGTTGTAGACCAGGCAGTGTAGTGGTGTGTTTTGTTGGCTGTAAAAACAGCTTCTCAATTTTTCAAGCCGTCATTCTGCTCTATTAGCAAAGCCTAACACAATTAGTTATGAGTATGCAGTAATAACATGCAAATTGTTCCCTCCCTATTGCCCCTAGGCAGTGGTCTTTGCCTCTCTAAACTCAATTCTTTCTACATCATTACAGAGGCATGGCATAATTCATCAGAAACAGGGGTGGGGGGAAACACCTTGGCCCAATAGCTTGTGCCTGGCTAGGGTAACCAAACGGTGACTGTTAACTGCAATGTGACGGTAGTATAGCAGGCCATGTTAACCAGGCTTTCCCCGACACCATCCCCACTCAGTCACTTGTACACATTTCCCCTGGGTAATGTTAGACACTGCATTTGAGCCTGCCAGAACAATTAACCCTTCTGTTAATTAGAAGGAAATGTCAGGCGCACAGATGGCACAAGCTGGCACCCAGCCATCCCGCCAACTGACGCTGAAAGGGGCTTCCCCGCTGCTGACAGCTGCTCTCCCGTATCCCAAACCAGTAGATGTCAAAACCCTCCAGCTGGGGAGGCTGATGGGAGGTTTGATAGAAGGGGGGCATGAGGAGGTGTTGTTCCACTCTTTGACAGCTATAGGATTTTGTTGCTTACTGCCAGACATTCAATAAAATGGTAGTGAACACAAGAGATTACTTCCTTATTTGTATTTAAAAATGGGAAACATCTTTATACTTTTTTCTAATTGGAGAAGGTAAATTCCCTTTCATTCTGTTCTTTCCTAAATATCTTGATTTATTACAATATTTGACAATATAAGTTCAAAGACACATTTACATAAAAACATCCAAAGAAAATCCACAATTTATTTTTCCATTCTTTTATGTAGGTAATGAGCAGAAAGCAACTGTACTGTAACTTGCTTTCTGGAATGCAAATACTGGCGAGCGGGAGGGCTGAAGAGGGAGGCAGATGATTGGCTGGATTGTTAGTGGCAGTAGGCTGGAGCTCTCATGCCTGCACTCTAGCCACAGTGTAGTATATTGATTTGTTTGCTTCCCTAATAAGTGGAGAAGATGAGAACCTGGAAAAAGTCTATAGAAGAAAAAAAAAAGTGTCCGCCCACAAAGCAAGTTCTCTGAAAAGTGGAATTACTCTCTTTTAATAGCAATGATATTTCAGCTTCATGCCAAAATATTGACAAAGACAAAAAAAAAAAGTAAACAAAAAGAAATAGATGATATGGCAAGCAGATACATTTATATTAATATTCATGTTAAAGGGATGGCTCACCCAGAAATGAAAATAATGTCATCATTTACTCACCATCATGTAGTTTCAAATCATGTGTTTTTTCTTCTTCATTTGAATACAAAAGGACATGTTAGACCAGCGTTGCTCAACACGCTAATTGTACGGTCTTTCACTCAAACATGCACGCTCTCTCCCAATCTCACTTGAGAGTCACTCTTCACAGCGTGAATTTGTCAAAGCTATTTGAATAGCTAATCAGAGAAACAGAATATGCTCGTCATGATAACAGTCAAAAACAGTTTATCCTGCAAATACACAGTTATGCTTATTAGTGAACTGCTACTTTACCACAAAATGCTAAAGAGGGTGAAGACTTGTTCTCTCTTGTTTTTTAATGTATCTCAGGTGACAGTGACTTTGAACACTCATGGTGTTTATTAGTTGACAGTGTTTGACAGTGACAACAGAACTATCCATGTTTTCTATATTGCAATCAATGTGGTAGAAAGCAAATCTTTCAAAAAATAAAACTAAACCATGAGACAAAAACTAAACCATGAGAAAAAAAAAATACTTTTAAAATGTATCATATTACATACAGTATATATATATATATATATATATATATATATATATATATACTGTATATAATATATACAGTATACCATTGTGGCAAATCAGGTTCTCAATGTGGAAAGAAGGAACCGGGTGAATAATCCACATCAGACATTTAATAAACATTTTTCAGTGTATAACAAAACAAAAATGCACACCGCTTTTCAGCCAGCTATGTATAAACATAAAGACTGACACACACACACACACACACACAGACAGGCTTCGTGCATCTCTCTCTCTCTCTCTCAAACTGCAACTCCACCTTATACCTCTCCTGGCTGATTGCGATCATTCTCCCCCAGCCATTCCTCATCGCTCGGCCACAACCCCCTGCTCTCCATAACTATATAGTAAACTATATATACTAAAGTACCATACAAAAGCATTACATTTTTCACAAAAACCTGTATTTTAAAATGGGTATTTTAAGTATTCTCCTTCTAGTGTATCAGTAGGAAATATACATTTTAGATTTCAACATCATCTTTACAAATAGAATTGAATAGAAGAAGGACAGCCCTACAACAGATGGTATGGCCCCACAGAACCCGGATCTCAACATCATTGAGGCAGTCTGGGATTACATGAAGAGACAGAAGCAATTGAGACTAAATAGACTGCATAACTGTGGCAAGTTCTCCAAGAAGCTTGGAACATCCTATCTGACAAAAACCAAGAAAAACTGTGTCCAGGTGTACCTAGGAGAATTGGGGCTGTTTTGAGGCCAAAGGTTGTCAGATCAAACACTGATTTAGCATTATTTATGATACATTTTGTATGACATTAATTGATAAATGAAAACTATGTATGGCATTAAATTATAAGACATCCTGGCTATGCAACATTTTTACAAGTGCCGAAAACTTTTGCTCAGTACTGTGTATATATATATATATATATATATATATATATATATATATATATATATATATATATTATTATTATTATTATTATTATTATTTATTTTGTAATTTTTATAGTATATATCTGTTCAGTGCTGTCTGCATTAACGTGTTAATGCGATAAATTTAAATTGTATAACATGTTAATTTTTTTATTAACCGTGATTTTGACATTTTATTCAGCTAAATTTATTTAGAAACCCAATTCGGATTAATTACATTTACATCGGCGGTGGCAGCGCTAAAAGCAGAACAAGATGTGCTTTTCATAGCTTTTCATGCTCATCATTTGTCCTGAAACAAATGATGAGCATTCCATTTTCAAAGTGAAAAGACAGCCTGATGACAATAAATATTGTGGAGGATGAGTGTTTAAGAGATTTAATGCATGTTGCATTGAATAGTAGTTCTATCAATCAGTCAACATCCCACTTAGACTTTAGTAAATGTATAATGTTACTATAATTGGTGCTATTTTTGGGGAATTTCTGTCTTTGTACTGTGGATTTCGGAAAATGTTAATGAACCCCTATTGTTACATATTGTTTTGTTATATTGTATTGTTCTTTCCAAAAAAGGAAAAATGATATATATATATATATATATAAATTTCAGCACTTTTACAATCTGAGATTAATCGCAATTAACTATGAAAAATCATGAGATTAATAAAATCTACTGACAGCTCCAATATACACCGATCAGCCATAACATTAAAACCACCTGCCTAATATTGTGAAGGTCCCTCTTGTGCCACCAAAACAGCGCCAACCCGCATCTCAGAATGGCATTCTCAGATTATATTCTTCTCACCACAATTGTACATGAGTATGAGAGGTTATCTGAGGTACCATAGAATTTGTCAGTTCGAACCAGTCTGGCCATTCTCTGTTGACCTCATCAACAAGACATTTCAGTCTGCAGAACTGCCCCTCACTGTATGTTATTTTGTTTTTGGAACCATTCTGAGTAAATTCTAGAGAATGTTGTGTGTGAAAATCCCAGGATATCAACAGTTACAGAAATACACAAACATACAGTTTATAATATATAATGACACAAACAAACATCTCCTTTCATTTTCCACAGAAGAAAGTCACACAGGTTTGAAAAATAAATCATGAGGGTCAGTAAAAAAAAAAAGAATATTTTCTTTCTTTCTTGTGAACACTATCCTTTGATAACAAAAAAGGATATAATCACTTTACGCAAGAGGCTGCCCCTCATGGGTGAGCATTGGAGAGTGACCAGAAATACAATTATTATGAAAAGGATGTGTATCTGTTTCTCACCTATAGCGATCGTATCGCTTTAGAAGACATTATTTTAACCACTGGAGTCATATGGATTACTTTTACTATGATAGTCTTTTAGGAGCTTTAAAAGCTTGATCACCATTCACTTGCATTGTATGGACCAACAGAGCTGAAATATTCTTCCAAAAATATTAATTTGTGTTCTGCTTAAGGAAGAAAGTCATACACAACTAGGATGTCATGAGAGTGAGTAAATGATGAGAGAATTTAAATTCTTGGTTGAATTTTCCCTTCAATATGAGCTCTATATTTTAGGTTTCATAATTCAATGTAGTCAGTAGACGCATGGTCTAAGTTAATGCTGTTAAGCCTATAAATAAATACACGTCATGGGCAGGTGCATAGTACACAATACAACCGAGAAAAAATAAAGATAGAGAGAGAGACCTGTTGTTTATAATGCAAATCTTTATTTGCTTACAGTGTTTTGGTCAAATACCTTCTTCAGGCATTCTATTCAATTCTATAAAGATCCTTCCAGTTGCAAGGAAAACATCACTGTTATCATCATTAATTAGGATTATAATATTTGTTCATCACTTTCCACCTTGGGATTGTGATCAAAACATGAACATAACTGCTGTCATGAAGACACAGGGTGGCTTTGAATGGTGCCTTTTGATTCAGATGCCCAAGTCTGTATCTCTGTCTCTAAATGTAAAATATATCAGCCTTTAATTTGTGATTTTCAGAGGAATCACCCTTTGATTTCGACCGCACGCTCTACATGTACCCAGCATACTCTCTGGTTTAATTGGAAATAGGTAAATAAAAACCTAGGAACAAATACTGTCAGCTCTGAGCAAATGTAATAAACCCTATTAGAGCAAACACTGTACTCTATAGTAGGGGTAGTAAGACCAAATTCACAGTATGAGTAATTTTTTACATTCAAAACTGTATATTAAATGATATAGTAATGTTTTGCTGTAAATGTAACAATTGAATGATAAAAACAGCTTCAAATATTGTAAAACTTGATTTTTAAAACAATAAGACACAAAACTGTTAAACTGATACTAAAAAGAAAATAGTACAAACTCAAAATAATGACCGTATTAGCCACAATCAAAGTCATTGTAAAATAGCCAATATGCACGCCTGTGCCCACATGTAATTTAAATTGTACATAAATGTAGCAAGTTGCAACACTGCTTGGAACCATAATCACCAAAAATACACTAGGTAAAATAACATGAAGCATTCTTACCTGTTGTTAGCCACACATATACTGTATATCTAGAAGTGCAACGACATGAAAGGTTTGGTAAAATCTCAGCATGTGTTGACACATTTCTATATGCGTATAAACAAAACTTTCAAAATAATAATAATAATGTAGTAAAAAGATACTAAAATTTATTAAGGAATAACAAGGACTCAAATAACTTTACAGAAGGCTAATGCACCAAGAAAACTGACAGTGTAAAAGCACAAACCAAATATGGCAGACACACACTATATTTAATTAGTCTCTCCTCACCATGCTTGGTGTTGTTTTGGAAAGCTGGGGTTTGACATTGGCCATGTAGGTGAATTATATTGGTGTGTATGTGGGTGAAGGGTACAGGGAAGGGGTCACTCTTGGGAAAAAGGAAATCAATGCTGATGTAAATTACTCACAGGTCAAGCCCATAAACCACATGGATCTTTCTCTCACTGACCTGGTTCAACAGAGAGCTCTCTCTAACACCAGCAGACCGGCCCTCTCTCTTTCTCAGCTTAAAAAATTACATTTCTGTCATAATTTACTCCTTATGACATTTCAAACCAATATGACTTTCTTTCTGCAATGGAACAGAATGACAACCTTTATTGCATGTTTTGTTCATTCTGCATAATGAAAGTGAATGGTGACAGAGGCTAACATTCTGCCTAATATCTCCTTTTGTGTTCCAGAGAAGAAAGAAATCATATGAGGTTGGAACATCATGAGGGTGAGTAAATGACATAATTTTCCTTTTTGGGTGAACTATCCCTTTAATTTTAATGGTCTCACTCAAAAGCACAGCTACAACAAGAATGATGCTTTTCAACAACTTCCAGATGACTATGCCACTCATCCCATCAAGTGCATTAGTGGAGCAAACATGTACACAGTTGTTTTTTTGGGGGCAAAATACACAAGAGACAGGGTCAAGATACAGCCATTAAAAGGCAGGGCAATATTTTATGCATGATCAAGAGATAAGACTCTTTGCTATTATTTTGCTCAAATTCTTGGCTTTTTAGGTCAGCCAGATTCCTTTAATGCACAAGTCAACAAACAAGAAGGAACACTGATGGATCTTGAGCACTTAAAAAAAAAAAACTGTAGGAATTACCATTTACACAATAGTGCCACAAAAGCACAAATTTACCTCTACAAACAACCGTGTTAAGGATTTCTCCACTATTCAATTCTATAAGGGAAAAAAGATTAAGGTGAAACTAGCTTTGCTCAGTGCACTTTGCAATTCCCCCTAAGTAGATTAATGCTAACAACAAAATGGAAACTGAGGGAATTAGGTGAGCTCTGAGTGTGTGTGTGTGTGTGTGTATGTGTGTGTGTGTGTGTGTGTGTGTGTGTGCTTCATCATATTTTTGTATCACTGTGAGGCTAATTAAGCAGAGAGATGCAGGACAGCTCACTCATTGAAGGTGCACTCTTGATTTTATTGTTGAGCAAAGCAGGATGGGGCAACCACACCGGCATGCATTGAGGGGAATTAAACTGCAAGATAGAAACAATAAAAGCCTTCTGGAGGAGCGAGGCATGGAGCACTTGCTTAAAAGACTAAACGGAAGGGTGATCAGGAATCTCAAGAGCCCCCCATTATGTGCTACGACTCATACTGAAAATCTTACTGGCCACCGTGAAGAGACAATAACTGAGATTAAGCCTCTCTCTTTGAGCATCAGGAAGAATTGCTGCTATATCGGTTGCTCTGAAAAGCTGATGCATGGAGCTGCTCTTCAATAGTGTTATTTTTTAATTAAACACAACAGCGCAATTTGATTTGGGAAGTGCTTATCAAAAATAATTGTTTTTGCTGTACGCAGCTGTATTTCCGATACATTTAACAGAGTAACAATTATATTACAAATCACAGTCCAGGTGCTACACCATCTGAAAACAAAGGGATGGAGTTCAAACCATATTTAGTGGTTGATTGCAATTACTGTGTTAATTTTCCCTTTGACCTAGAATGCATGGCGGTTTCTTTCAGAATTAACATCTTTAACTCAACATTAAACTAATACTTATTCACGTAAAATGTAACAATGATAGCACTTGCAAACCCCAAAATGTGGAAGACGAGAGAAAAGATGAACATGAATCAACTAACAGACATATGATAGTCTTTTCACACTCAAATCATCTTTTTTCAACACAAAAAGCACATCACAGATGTAATTTCCTGAATAGGCAACTGGCAACATATGCGCACCAAAGGCTATTTCCTTCAGACCTGAAGCATACCGACTACATATAAATGTGTGTATTTCAGTTATTCAGATAAATCAGAAGGGTAAAATTAATAAAGAGAATATAAAAACAACATTAGCTGATTAAGAAATGTAGGGGGAAGTGGTGGTTCTAATTTAGTAGCAGGACTGAATGTCCTGAGAAAGGTCCTGTTTGTGATTCGTCAATGCAGCTCTCAGCCTTTATGAAAAGCCATGCAATTTATGGTAATGAGCTTTTTGAAGGTTATGACCACAGTAAACTAATTTGTTAGAGGAATGGCAAAAGCAGGCACAAACACTACTCAATCATTAAAGGCTGTGTGGAGAAAAAAAAAATATTAAAGTAATGGTCAACTACCATGCAGAGAAAAAAAAGCAACACAACACAAGCCCAGTAAGCCTGTACTGATATACTGTATAACAGGGCAAAACATGGATGTCGCATCACACAAATTACTTTTCAGGACCATTTTGAACATTAATATGGTAGAAATAAGGGCTGAAATTTAACAAGGAGCGGGAAAAGCCGTCAGAGCTTGGACCACCGCCCAAAGCTGCAGCGACTGAAAGAAAAATAACCTGGCTAACCTTATTTAGAGGTAGGTTCCAACACTGACATCTTAGATTAATGCAAGAATTTAGGTCAGCAGTGGCGTTCCAGTTTATGTTGGTCTTGTTCTGCTAGGCTCTGTCAGAAATAGTCAGGATTTTACATAATTCTCTACCTTCTGACCAGGGTTTTCAGATGGGGTGGGGTGCGGAAGACTTGTATGCCCTAAATATGGCATCCAAGAGCGCCGTGAGCCAATAAAAGTATTTAATAAATGCCAATATTGTTGTCTCTATAAAATCAAAGAACACCTCTATAATATGCTGTTTGAACTATGTCAGCACAGAATATTGAATCCTTTCAAGTGCAGCTAATCCTCCTGCTATTACTCTGCTATTACTTAATATTTGCTATTTATTTAGCATAGAACAGTGCCTCTCATCAGCAAACAGTGTTTCTGCATTGAGGGTGCATTTAAATATAGGTGGTAGCATCAAACACTTTTCTGACCTGATATATTAACAAAGGTTTACAAGGGCATTCAACTACATATGTAGGTTTGCCTTTATTGCTGACCTTACAATGCACTTAGTATCCTGTACTGGAATAATGCGGTCCCAGCTCCTCAGCACAATTTATTCTTACTAATGACCGCCAAGAGCCCATAAATCAGCTTAGGTTCCTTTAAACTGAGCTGGTGACTCGGGCATAGCACAAATAGAGACCACAGCCTGATGCATAACCTTGTATTGGCACCTCTATTGATTTTAATTTGCCTAATTAGTTCATTATTTCAAGCATCAAACAGAGCATTTATTACAGAGAGCTTTACTCCAGTGACATAGCATTATAGACAAATATGGTAATGAAGCTGATCAATTATCACTCAAAGGCAAGTCATTAACAATGGAATTAACATAACCTCCGATAGTGACCTGGGCAACCCCGCCCGAGCAGCCAGTCATCACTCCTATCTAAGCTGCTCGGAGGGCTTGGGTTCGCCACAACTCATGTGAGCTTTGCCTGGAGGACGTTCAATTAGTGCACACCAGGCTGCGGCACCATATACTGAGCTGTGATTCCACAAACCCACCTCTCCCAGTCTGAGCCCTTCTGCCAGTCTTCATCCCCTGTGTTTATCATCCAGCAAAACACACTGACAAAAGAAAGCATGGCATTTTCATCCTCTAACACTGCAATGGGGGTGTGTGGGGCAGTGTTGAGGAGCACATATGCTCATTATAACCCATTCCACTCCACGGGCACAGTTGGCACAGAAGCCAACTTGAGAGCTGTATTGGCTAAAGGTACAGCAGCAGGATCTTGGCATGGGCTCGCGCCAAACAGTCATGAATAAATCCCTACTATTCACACAGCAAAAGCACTTTAGAATAGATAAGTATCTGTAAATGAAAACACTTCACTTGGGCTGTTGTACATTTATACTTGCCTTCTACAACACCTTGTCTCAGCCTTCTTGTCTACAGTCCATTCACTGCCTGTCTGATGTATTTTGTGCATAAAACTGGAATGCAGTCATGTCGTCAAGAAACAAAATTGTGTTCAAAAGTTACCCAGTTGATATGATGTGCACTTGTGAGGAAGAACCATCACTGGGTTTGCCAGGTTAGTGGTATTAAATCTCATAAGAGTTTTGTTTGAGGCACTTAGTAGCAATCAAACTAAATATCCATGAGCAAAACTGCAAATTCCTCTTTGCTTTCTGTCTGTAAAATAACCAGTACTTTTTACTTTAGACATAGGAAATTCTGATCAAAAAGTGCTAACACGTTTTCCACCATTTTATCTGCTTGATTTTGACTGACGCAGCATAATTTAAGTATTTCCATGTTTCTTGTTGATTTGAAATATGTGACTCTGTTTACACCTGGTAATAAGATGCGTCTTGGGTGACCCGATCATATATGGTCAGGTGAGACACATTGCCTTTTTTCACCTGGTCGCTTAAATGCCTCTCCTGTGAACCCTTGCATTTTGATTTAAAGGGATTGTCTTTCATTTCATGACAGCATACAAAAATCACTATGTCACTGTGTTAGTGCACAACAATAAACCAAGAAAAAGTCATAAAAAAGAACTAATAAAACCGGTGCACTGTTTCTCACAGATGCACCTGAAATTGCACAAACACAACATTGAGTAGAATTATCAGTTATTATAGTGGTTTACCTGTATTAAAGGGGCTTCAGTTGTTTGTGCTTCTCATTTGTGTTGATATCAGTCACACTGAAGAAGATCCATAAAGTTCTCATGCTAGTGTATGTATCTGCTTTTTGAAATGTTTCGATCCGATGGTTATGTCCTTTTAAAGCCACACCTAACTGTCAAAATGTAAACTATTGTTTTAGCGCTGTGGTTGATCGACAGGTGAGGGGTGGCACTTCACTGCTGTCCACAATGCAATCAGGATGTATTCGCATCTACAAATTAAATGCAATGTGGTCCCTCGTTCTCTCAGGCTGGGGAGCCCCCGGCCTGACGTACACCCCCACCCTCTTTCCCTGGGGGAGGGCGCGCCTTCCGCGCTGTCTGCCGGCAGGTCATCCCCATCAACCTGGACGAGGGAGGGGACAAGGGGAGGGAAACAGAAATAATTAAAATGGGGGGTACTTCCTGTAACAGTGTAGTACCCCCCAAAAAACTGTAAAATTTAAAAGAGGATAAAGGCCAATGCAGAGCGACAGTGAGAGAGAGAGCAGAGAGAGAGGAGAGAGAGATGAAAAAAAAAAAAAAAAACTCTTACCAGTTCTCCGATATGCTGCAGCTTGTTCCTCGGCCACTCCTCCACCCTCTATCGGACAACAGCCGCGCCTCTCCGGGCGGATCCGAGGCAGTCCTCCAGCCCCTGGCTGAAACCCCGCCACGTTTCAGCGGCTGGTAGGGAACTCCTCCGCCCCTGGCAGCGGCCCTGACCGCTCCAGGCGGTCGGTTAGGAGCCCCTTCTCCCCTCCCGGTCAGCGGCCATCATCCTCTTCAGGCGGCTGGGCTCCTCGTCCCCCGTCAGATGGCCGCGGCTGCTCCATTGGGGTGGACCCGGCCCCGCCCTCCGCCCTGCCACACCTTCATTTGTGGTTTTTGTGATCGATCACAAAACGTTTTAGCTCTGATCCCATTTAGATCCCATTTAGACCTGTATTTAGTGCTGACCATATGTGATCGGATCACCAAAAATGAATCTTAATACCAGGTGTAAATACATAAAAATTAAATGTCAGTCAGATGGGTTCTTCTTGTCTAAGTGGACAGATTTTGATTGGGACAAGTTGCAAAATGGTCCAGACTTTATGCCAAAGTAATAAGTCTGGCAACAAGAGACTAACAACACCTTGGTGATGTTTAGCATTCAGACATGATGGGATAAACGGAGATGGGAGATGAAAAAGAAGAGGGGGCATTTAATGCAGATCAAAGGAAGGGCTGAGGAAAGGAGAGCAGTTTGATTAGAAAGAGGTATTGGAGGTGTTCAAGATGGAGGGGAGGATTGAGCCAGGTCTTGTTGGCGGTGGCCGGAGGGGCCCCGAGGAGCCACGAGGTCAAGTGGAAACCACTGAGTCGCATCAGTGTGGCAGGGCTGGAAATGAGTCCCACGCTACAGTGCTGGATCAAAGCCCAGCTTCGTTGATCCCTCATGCCCAAAGGCCATGAGTCAAGGTGAAGCCAGAATTAAAAATCCTGTGCTCAAGGGCGTAAAATGAGTTTTGAAAAATTAATGAGGGACCGTCCCATGACTTTGAGGTGAGGGAGAAAATTGAGAGTGTGTGAGTATATGAGTGAGTGAGTGAGGGAATAAGGTAAGGGAATATAGGCATATGACTCACATCCAGACCAAGCATGTGTTGAGCACGTTGGATCACTTATGTGAGGGGGCTAATGTAGGATTTTCATCTCCTGGATCTCAGCTCGCAGACAGCTGCTGTCCTCCTCCAGGCATGTCCGCTGATGGTCCAAATCCTGCCAAAATCAAAAGGCAACATCTCCAACTCTTCCACACTGCTGTAAATCCTATCTGTTTAAACGACCACTTTAACCTGAGCTTTGATATAAGCTTTGAAACATCTGCTCCAGGTTGGGTGTAGAAAACCTCTTGGCCAAGAGCTAAGCTTTTCACAAGGTTGCTGGGGTTGATTAAGCCTATGCGTATGCTGCACAATGATAAAACACAACATGGCTATTACTTCAAGTAATTACAAAGGCTCCTATGGATAAATCTGACCTGAAATCAATAAAATGATTTTTAAAACCCATATTGTATGGGTTTTGAACTAAGAACATTTTGAATATTTATTTTAATCATGTTTATGTGATGGCAGTAGGCAGTCGTACTTTAAAAAGCCCATTGCTTTAAAAACAATTACAATCCTGCAAAATGGGTTAATAAATCTGGTTATCCACTGCAACCATTCAAACAGGGCATTTTGGTTCTCATATTACCAGGTTTGAAGCATTCTTTACATTATGAGAAGCAAATAAGCAGCTTTTAATGCTATGATTCTATTCAATTGGCAATTATGAACATTAGAACAATGGTTACTGCAGTCAAGGGACAATAGCAATATGCCTCTGGGACAGCAGAGATGCAGTCTTCAATCTAATTCTGCTGATTGTTTAAAACATCAAGGAAGAGAAATGGAGTTCATACACAACCCAGCATCAATATTGTGTGGTTTCGCTAATGAACTCTTCAGTAAACTGAATAGTTTATACTGTTTTGTTGTTTTTCTTTGCATTTAGAGGTCAGTTGCAGTGATAACAGCTAATATTGACAGTGGTCTAAATATTAGCAAAATGCCCAGAACTGTTATTGCATAAGACACATTCTAAGTGCATAACTTATCATCCTACTTTATGTTTAAACTAAATGATCAATCCTACCTCTTTCTGGGAAAATTACTTTTAACTAGGTTACAGTAGGTTCAATGACCATTCAGGGGGGTAAATAATTTACAATACATACTGATAAATTATTAAAATATCTATTAGTGCTGCAAATGCTAAATAGTTAGTACATACTAAGGGAAGGTAATGTGAATGTTCACATAAGTTACAGACCATGTTGTTCCTATTATTGCAGAAATTATAAATAATCTGTATGAGACTCTTTTTCAAATAATTGTTGAATCTCAAGTCTTTGTCAGGTATACAACAAATAGCTTTAAAAATAAACACATTATTTTTCTGATATGTGAATCCATAGAGGTCAAAGGAGGTTTGGAACAATTGTCTTCTTGAAAACCTGAACCTTGAGGATACTGAAAAGGGCATAGAACAGCATGAGTACCTTACACAATGGTTGATTCTTTCATAAAAATGGGTAAACATCTTTAAAAAAAATAGCTCATGAAAAGTCTTATCAACAATAGGCCTATAGTGTGCACAGTCTCAGATGAATAGACTGTTTCAAGTGTGACAAAACTATTTAAGTATATAGTTTAAGATCCTCTCTTTCCTTAAAGCCCTGATTTCATTAACAATGACTATTTGAGTATGTGTATCATGAGAAACAAAAACCTCCAATAATAAATGTATTATATGAGATTCTTGCTATTTGATTTCTATTTGCTCTTCTTCTGTTTGAATTGAGACTATCAGTCAAATTTATCTGAATGATTAAAGCATTTCCACTTTAAAAACTTTACTTATTTTGCCCAAATACAGTGAACAAAGATCTACTACAGAATATTTTAACAGGACATTAATCACATTTATTAGATGTGGTAACTTAAACATAAATTGAATGAGAACTTTCAATTTACAAGATCCCCGATTACAATAAACTGTCCTACTGTGAAGGGACTGGTCTGTTTTTAACTTACACACTGCACTTTTTCACTATACAAGGTTAATATATATATTAACAGACTATATATACTTCAGTCTGTTCGTCATTCATTGAGCGGAGAGCATCTCTTGTGGATTCTAACATGCAGGGGAACACAAATGTAGCCAAAATATGATGTATTCATTGTATAGCATGATTTGGAAAGTATTAAGTTAATTCATTAAAAAGATCGCCACGAAAAGAACAGAACGCGATCGAGTGTCTCGTGATCAACCCGATCAAAGACGTCCTCATTTTTACATTAAAAAACAACTGAAAAACAGCGCGGACCAACGCAAAAACGTGTTCAGTGTGAACGGGGCTTTCAATAATAATAAAAAAATAATACAAGTAGCTGTATAACTTGTATGAAAACAGGGTCACTATTTCATCTAAATGTGCGTCTCTATAACCTTATTACATGCCTCACGTCACACACAACACGTCACCTCTACTTCAGCGTCGCTGAATACATGCTGCCCATTAAAGTCCGCCCTCTGGTTAAAGACGATTGGTTAAAACGTGCTGTCGACCAAACGCTACTTATTTTGATTGGACAGTTATTTCTCAGACGCAAGCGCACGATAGTTGGGTTGCATGAAGTGACTCCTCTCCCACATGCAGTTCGTAATTCATGTTTGCCTCGCTAAAATCAGATTTTAAAGCCACAAATTACGATTGGAGGCATGTGATCTACGGAGCAGAGGAAAATGCAATTTTCAATTGGCTCAACGGCTTTAAGGAGGGGTTAACTGAGATAACCCGGAAACGAAGGAAGAATCTCTCCTCGCAGACTCAAGACTGTCAGTCTCGCCATGGGTAATTATACAAAATATATCTGCTATACTCAAATCTAAAAAGGAATTCAGACATTGTGGGAAAACATATGAAATCTGTATATAGTTTAATGGAGCACAAGGTACTGTTTTCTCTCGCGTCTAATATCAGATTGTTATTGTGCTGGTTGACGCAATAAAGCCTCAGCTGACAAAAGTTATATTCAAAATTTCTCAATTTTCGGTTTGTATCACGATTTTAAGGTCACGGTTTCGGAATTGGTCTGTATTTGCTTTGTTCAGAAAAAAAGGTAGTTGCCTAATCCAAAGATTAATCTATTTGGTAAACATTTCACAACATTACAACAGTAGCCATAGTTTAACCATGGCATTTGTTGTAAAATCATCGTAACCACAATATAAAGATGATTACTGTCATGGTTACAATATATAGTACAATTATGGATACTATAAAGAAATGACAGTATTACTGTTATAAAACCATGGTTAATTCTATCAAAGCAATTATTTCTGCTCAGAAAACCATGGTGACATCAGTCTTGGTTAATACAATATTATTATAGTAAAACCATGGTTTATTTTTTGTCAGGGTCCTTAACTAAAAACAAAACAAAAAAAAATCTCTAATTACTAAATAAACATTTAACTTATTAGTGCAGATATTACACTACATGCATCAACAAGGTGCACTTCAATTTAATCTTAACATATATTAAATTATTTGGAAACTGTACAAAACTATAAAAGGAATAACCTTGCTATTAAAATGCATACGAGAAGGAATATTGTGATAACGCTACTGCTGGAGAATTGTAATAATACGTGGAAATCCCACATGAATTCCTTGTATGCGTAAAAAACGTACTTGTCAATAAAGCTTTTTCTGATTCTGATTCTGAATACCCCAAGCACTTTAGTTATTGTTTCATGTCTGTTTGAATTAGCACTGGAAGGGAGTGTGTGCCATTTCAGCTCACCTGCGGCTCTTTCCTTGGGTGATGTCGGCATAAAAGATTAATCATGTATCAATGTATTACTTTAACTGGGGGGTTGACCCATATGAAAAACAGGTGGAGCATATCCATCTACAGATCCATTCAGATACATTAGCGGAGGTTGGACGTGTCTGTTTGACACTTTGTTTTCTTGACCAAAACTTGTGCTCCAGATGCGTTATTAAACTTGAGATGAACCGACCACGGTGCCAGTGCTTCCCGAGCCATGGAGCCTATAAATAATAAATATATATATATATATATATATATAACACGCAATTGTACTCTGCAAAAGCCCAGGTTTGAATTAACTCTCAGAAGTGTTTAAAAAAAAAGAACATGTCAATTTTCTATTTATTTATTCAAATACATTAATAAACAGTCAAAATAAATGCATTTTTGTTCTCTAAATGTAGGTTAACTGTACTTTTGCATCATTCTTAATAAAAAGAAAAATATAGACAAAAAAAACTAGGATAAGATTTGTCTGCAAAAACTTTAAAATCTCTGAAATAGTGACATTTTTGCAACATACAGGACAGGTATAAACACTCAGCATATAATAGTTATCATGTTTATATTGTATCCTGTTATGTTTTTGTTGAGAAAAACAAGCATATCCACGAGCTCAGAAATGAATAGTGTTCATTTAACTTGAATCAGTTGTGTTCTCTTACATTTAAGCCTTCTTGTCTTTTTTAGCCTACATGTTTATATCACATTAGATGAAGTCGATTAGGTCAAGTTACTAGAACTATGTATAATGCGTTATAAATGTCAATTCTATTTTCTCATTCTTCGGTTACTGTCAAACAAGACTACAGAGGCAGCACACAGTATGAAACTAATCCATTTATTGGAAAGAAGTTCTGAAGTCATGCCACATTCAAAGCTTAAGGGAATACAGGTTCAATATAAGTTGAGCTCAATCGAAAGCATTTGTGTCATTGTTGATTACCACAACTATTTTGATTCATCCTTTTCTTTAAGTGAAGCACTTACAGTGGAAGTATATGGGGCCAATTTCTGGAGTGTTTAAAAACACTTAAACCCGTATAAGTTCTACTAACTTAAAAAAATATTGACTGAATTTACTAAAACTGATTGCCTTTACTTTTACAATTATCTTTTCTCAGAAACTATAAATTAAAAATAATTTTGTTCAAATAAAAATATGCAATTACTAATGTTTATTTGAATTATCCTCAAATAAAAATAAAAAAGTTCCCCAAACTTAATATTATACAACTTAAAAATATATATGTTTTTGAAATCATGAATATGCATTTTTTTTTAAGCCATATTAATTTAATAATTAAACCAAATACACTGGTGGCCAACATTTTGGAATAACGTACAGATTTTGCTATTATGGAAAGAAATTGGTACTTTTATTTACCAAAGTGGCATTCAACTGATTACAATAGTCAGGACATAAATAATGTGAAAAACTACTATTACAAGTTGAAAAAAAAAATCAGAACTTTTAGTTTAACTACTTCATCCATGTGCAGTAATGACAGCTTTGCAGATCCTTGACATTCTAGCAGTCAGTTTTAAAAAGAAATCTGAAAAGTCTGGGCAGGTGGGTGATTACTTTCAAGAATAATACAATTGGTGGGCCTGGGTAGCTCAGCAAGTAAAGATGCTGACTACCACACCTGGATCCAGGGCGTGCCGAGTGACTCCAGCCAGGCTTCCTAAGCAACCATTTGGCCCGGTTGCTAGGGTGGGTAGAGTCACATTGGGATAACCTCCTCGTGGTCGCTATAATGTGGCTCTCGGTGGGGCACGTGGCACGTTGTGCGTGGATGCTACGGAGAATAGCGAATAGTCTCCACGCGCTAAGTCACCACGGTAACATGCTCAACAAGCCACGTGATAAGATGCACAGATTGACTGTCTCCGATGTGGAGGCAACTGAGATTTGTCCTCCACCACCCGGATTGAGGAGAGAGCCACCATGAAGACTTTGAGCACATTGGGAATTGGGCATGCCAAATTGGATAGAAAACAGGAGAAAAAAGAACAATGACATTTCCAGATTCTAGTGAATTGCAGCATCTGTGAGTTCTCTGACCATTGTTAACGGGGCAGCTGGTGAATATCCAACATTTGGCTCTTAATCTTTAGCCCTGAAATGCAGAAATAGAAAAACGTGGCAAAATACACACCTACATAAAAGAATAGTTTGCACAAAAATTGTCATTATTTACTCACTTTTTTCTTCTACTGTCCTTTAAAAGGATACTTCCCCCAAAAATGAAAATTCTCTCATCATTTACTCACCCTCATGCCATCCCAGATGTTTATGACTTACTTTCTTCTGCAGAACACATCTAGAAAAATATCTCCGTTCTGTAAGCCCATACGATGCACGTTAAAAGGTGTCAGAGCTGAAATACTCTTATAAATATTTGTTTGTGATCTGCAGATGAAAGTCATATACATCTGATATGGCATGAGGGTAAGTAAATAATGAAAGAATTAACATTTTTGGGTGAGGTACACCTTTAAGTTTCAAAAACGGTTAAATTATTTAGAAATGTGTGAATAAAGTAATTTACACCGCATGTTTTGAATAATCTTGAGGCGTCTTCTCTCAGCAGCACAGGAAGTGTGTGGACACTATGTTGAACCTGAAAGTACATTTTTAATCTAGTGTTTCATGTTTAACATGTTGAATGTGTTATTCAGCCTAAACATTGTGAATTATCCAAAACCCAACCCAAAATCATAGTTTTGTAACATTCACAAAAAGTCTGAAGATAGGAAAGCACAGGCCAAGATGGCATCTGTTGGCGATTTGGCTCTTTCCAAGCAGATTTTTGGGGAAAATCTGCAGGATTTTGTCGATGGAATTTAAACATGGTAAAATGTGTTAAATGAACCTGACTGGAGAATACTGTACTTTTAATGGTTGCTAAAAGCATCACACAGTTAGCCAAACTATTAAAAAAAAAAAACATGAACGTGACTGGGAATTTTTAGAACATTTAAGAAATGTTCTTAAGAAAGCATATTCTTCATGCGCAGATTTTGTCTGAGCTTATCACAAACATATTAGAACCTTTCAGTACACTCACCATTAATGGGATAGTTTACCCCAAAATGTTCTCATAATTTTCACACCCTCAAGCCACCCCAGATGTGTATGACATTCTCCTGCAAAACACAAACAATGATTTTTATAAGAATATCTCAGCTCTGTAGGTTAATTGAATGGGGACCAAAATGTAAGCTCCAAAAAGCACATAAAGGCAAGATAAAAGGTAATCCATACGACTCCAGTATAAATCTATATTTTTTTAAGTGATCCAGTTGGTAGGTGAGAATTGACCAAATTATGAATTTTTTTTTCAGTATAATCATACATATCTGGGATGGCATGAGGGTGAGTAAATGATGAGAGAATTTTGGTTAATATGTCTTCTGAAGCTATAGTAAAAAAAGGACTTAAATATTGATCTGTTTCTCACCCACACTTCTATCTCTTCTGAATATATGGATTAAACCACTTTACTGTTTTATGGATTACTTTTATGCTGCCTTTATGTGCTTTTTGGAGCTTTAAAATGTTGGTATCCATTCACTTGCATTGTATGGACCAACAGAGCTGAGATATTCTTCTAAAAATCTTGTGTACGGGAGAAAAAAGTCATAGACTTTGGGATGACATCAGGGTCAGTAAATGAGAGGTTTTATTTTTTAGTAAACTATACCTTTTAGTTTGGGACAAGCTTGAATAATTCTGTATAAAATCCAGGTATGTTGAACCACAGAACAGCATTAAACAACTAAGACCACAATAATACCTTTAAGTAACGAATCAAGAGAATCTCAGCAAGTTCACCAGAAGTCTTTTCCGACTCCAATGACTTCTGATGAGAAATAAAGTCATCAGCGAACTGTGCTAATGAACTTCTGCATACTTGTGTTTGGTAGATTTTGGTTTGTAAAGCGCTACTCGGCAAACACCTGAAACAGAGAGATAAAAAAAGGCTGGTTAAATTCACGTTGGATTGAAATATATCCCTACAAATGATCAAACTTGTGCATGTACACAACAGTTTATGTTGCCAATTTAGATCAAATAAAGGAATATAGTAAACAAACACACACGTTACTTACCTCGGAAACTTGTACCATGCAAACAACAAAATACATCCACCTTGTTCAAACAAGGGTGGGAAACTAGTCCAAACAAGTCCTTTGAGCCCTCAATATTCTTTAGGCTAGAATGGGGAGCAAAACAAATAGTATATAATCTATCAGTTAATTACACAACAGTAACCTTAAACTTAATTTAATTTAAAGAATCACAGGCTAACTCCACTAAATAAAATGTCCTCATTGTTAAAATGCTAGTAAATGTAGAAATTGTACCTATGTAGATCCACCGAGGAGCTGCTTAGATAAGCACACGCTGCTTTGAAATAATACCATGTAGATGGACAAACACTCTTTAGATAACTGTCGCTGTTCGTTTTGTATTCTACATATCCTAAAATATCATCATTAAACCGAAGTTAACCAGCAACTTGCTGAATGTCTCCTTCCAACATTAAGAACTGTTTGGGATATTTATGAAAATACATCTAAATGTTATATTTGTGTAGTTCCCATATTACAAAAATAATAACAGATGTTATGATTGACCATAAGATTACTTTCTTTTGAATCCACTCGGACAGCAGCGAACATGTTGATGGAGGAAAAGTGCATGCTCAGAAACAGCATGTGTTTGAACAGAAGTATATATTCCTTCTCCAAAATAAAACTCCTCTAATTAGAAGCTGCATGCACGTAAACCTTAAATACATGCAAACTGTTTTTTTTTGTTGTTTTTTTTAAAGTAGATATTATATCCAAATTAATATGAATGACAATAAATGTGTCTCTACGAGCTCATTTATTTACATTTTAATGTAGTTGCTTTGCTTTGCACATCACATAGAAATGTTAATTGATTCTTTCAATACACAGTAAATTAATTTTGTTTATTCAGGCCAAATCCTTTTTTATTGGCGTTATGTTGTATTTTGTAATGATAGTGACAGGGGAATGTAGTGATGGGTAATTTATGCTTGATTTACATGTCATTTAAATGTAAGGATGCATAAAACACAGTTATTTACTTATTTTAATTTAACTTATGGGTTTACACAGGTTTTTATAACATGAAATGCACTTATTTAACAATAAAATCTTTAAAATTAATACAAATGTATTGATAAAGTGAAAGTCAAAATCTGATAAAATTCTCTAGGAGTTTTTTTTTTTTCATTTTATGTATGTAAAGTAGTGGTTAAGTTATGCAAAATGACAAAATATTTCTTTCTTTAGTCAGATATTTTCTTGCAATTATAAATTTTTAAATGTATTTATATGTATTTGACAGTGATATATCACCATGACAAAAGCAATTGTTTGTAAAATTAGATAAAATAATGCTACTTTTGTCAATAAAGGACTTTAAATTGTAACTGTAGTGGAATACAGTTACTTATATTTTGTATTAATAATCCTGTTACATGTATTCTGTTATTCCCCAACCCTGTGTGTGTGTGTGTGTGTGTGTGTATATATATATATATATATATATATATATATATATATATATATATATATATATATATATATATATATATATATATACTATCTGACAGCAAAGGAAAATGTTAATGAACCCCTATTACTACTTCTAAATAACTTCTTAATAGATTAGATCTATTTCGTGAAAGAAAATTCAAGGTTTATACAAGTTAAGATCAAGCAACATCATTTGTGGCATAATTTTGATTACCACAAAACTTAACTGATATCTCCCTCCTTATCTTTTTTAAAAAGAAAAGCACAAATCTTG
Organism: Xyrauchen texanus; assembly: GCF_025860055.1. Taxonomy (NCBI): domain Eukaryota; kingdom Metazoa; phylum Chordata; class Actinopteri; order Cypriniformes; family Catostomidae; genus Xyrauchen; species Xyrauchen texanus. Next base: position 21,791,169 of record NC_068317.1, read on the forward strand.
GTTACAGTGTGGCACTTACAATGGATGTGAATGGGGGCTAATTTCTGAATGTTAAAATACTCACTTTTTCAAAATGATAGCCACAAGACATACATAATATGCATATAAACATGATTTAAGTATGATAATATTACTAACTAACCTTTTCTGTGTCAAGTTCTAGCCAATTTTACAACTTTGTTGCCATGACGATGTAATGCCAATAAACCCTAAAATGACTCAGATAAAACATGAGTTTTAACAGAATAATTAAAGTGCTTTTTATAAAATTATAAGCTTTGCATTTCTGCCTTTTTAAACTCCCCAAAAATTGGCCACTTTCACTTCCATTGTAAGTGCCTCACTGTAACCCTGATTTTTGCTTTTACTAAAGGAAGGATGACTCAAAATTCATTTTTGTGTTAATCAACAATATGCCACAAATGCTGTCGATTGAGCTTAACTTGTTTTGAACCCGAAATATTCCTTTAACAATAATCATGTCATATTTTCACTTTGCTTTGAAGTTATTTTCTTCACTTTTCCATTAAAAACTTTTTAACCACAGTGTCTGCCAAAATACAATAGTTAATGCAGGATGGTATTTGATATTGGCCTCTGCTGTTATAAAAAATTAAATAAAGAAATAAGTATAATATATAGAATAAATAAAATTACTGAAATATTCTGAAGCCTTTCTTATACCGTTTGAAAAAGATCTGATTATAATTTAATAGGAATTAAAGTAGTAAGTAAATAAATAAAACTGTAGTAACTAATGAAGCTAGGCTGAAACTGTGGTTACCATGGTAAATTTTAAGTTTTAAAATGATCGGAGATGCTGTCATCATGCAGAATTAGGACGTCTGATTGCTGTTGATTTGATTGAGCTCTAAGTGGCCCATATAGCACACTTAACATAATGAATAGAGTTAAAGTCAGACTGCAGTATGATCTCAGTCCAGGTCAAAAGGTTGTCTATAGATTTGTGGCAGTGTCGCATTTAAATGGATTAAGATTTTCAAAAGCAGGCTATATTATTGTTGTGTTTTGCCGATGTGTTTAGAACTGAGCTTGAGTCTTTATCCCATTTGTGGGTAAAATGTTTACCAAGTTCCTCCATCTATATAAACAGAGAGCCTTTTAATATTGCATTACATGACTGTGCTGGGCCAAATCTGGATGAGGGTGAGAGGAAAAACAATTCTCAAACAAAAACAGTTTAACTCAGGGCAGTGTTTCAAGATGTGTTATACTATATGGATGGTGTGTTTTGCTACTGCTGCTTCTAGTCAAATGATACATTTTTACAAGAACACAGCTATTAAATGCTTTTTATGCAAATGCGTTATGTGATATATAGGTGATGAAAAATTGCAGGATTAATGTATTGAAACCAAGATCAAAACTGGACTGCCCTAAATATGATTCTTAACAATTTTCTCATATATTAACTGTTCTCTACAGTCATTACTGCTGCCTCTGTCTTTAAATGTTTCATGAGTTTTTTTTACTTAGTACTTAAGGCTTTAAAACTTCCACCTTCATACTCACAAAATCAATACATTATTTTAATTAACATTTTGAGCAAACAAGATTAAGCAAGGCATAGCTTTGTGTCAGACTTGTTTTAAAAGATGTTTCTTGGATATTAAGTTTTGTTAGGCTGTGGCTCTTGCGATTCATTTGTAATTAGGGCAACGGGGCAGTCTGATGAGACATTAGGCCAGACCTTGAATCCAGAGTGCTTTTGCAGACATTCATATTTTATGATACAGCAGTAGAACAATTAGAACAGTCACAGGATGGGTATTTTAGCAGTCCTGTAATCCCATTTCAGGATGACATCACCTTGTAGATTCAGAAATTCTACATCCCCATCAGTTTTCTTAATAAAATGGATATGATGAGTTAAAAGTGGAATGCAAAACTAGGAGACTTCTGTCAACCGATGAGCATCAGGGCTATGTAACTTTAATCACACATATAATTATATAGAGCAGGGGTGTCCAAACTACGGCCTGCGGGTCCAGTTTTTATTGGCCCGCGGCAAATTCTGAAAATATAATTGAATATGGCCCACACAAGAAGCTTGAGCTCAACTCTGTTGCACTTCTCAGTTTCAACACTAGATGGAGCCAGGCAGCCAGCCACAGAAACGGTGCTTCTCAACCGTTACCGCTAGAAAAACTTTTACCGCGAGTCACCAGAAATGGCAGCACCCAAGAAACGAAAAATAGCAAGTGAGTGTAGAAGATTTCAAACACGGTGGGAAAATGAATATTTTTTCAAAGAAATCAACGGAAAGTGTGTCTGTTTGATTTGCAATGAAGATGTTGCTGTGATGAAAGACTATAATGTCCGTCGGCACTATGAAACCAAACATCAGAGCTACACATCGTACACCGGTGCCGAACGAACACAGAAAGTCAAGCAAAGCAAATGGCAGCTAGTCTGCAAGCTCAACAACAGTTTTTTTTCCGTGCTAACAAAATACAGGAAAACGCCACAACAGCAAGCTATGAAGTCGCTAAACTTATTGCCCAGCACGGCAAACCGTTCTCAGACGGTGGTTTCATAAAGCAGTGCCTCATCAAAGTCACAGAAATAATGTGCCCGGAGAAAGTGCAGGATTTCAACAACGTGAGCTTATCCAGAAATACAGTGGTGCGGAGAATCGAGGACTTGTCAGCTAACGTGAAACTTCAGCTGAGAGACAAAGCTGGTGCTTTTGATTTTTACACGATAGCATGCGATGAGAGTACATATAGGTGAGTTACAATGTTACGACCACCTGTGCCACCTGCAGGCCTGTCGTTCCAGTGCACGGGCAGTGCAGTTCCAGTTATTAACCTGACTCTTTGCAAACGCACACAACTGACATTGTATTTGAGTCATACCACACTTTTTACTTTAATAATAAACAGTTCTTTATTCATTTTAAAACCTAAACTGTTTGTTCCTGTTCCTTTTTATGTTGAGACCTTGAGTAACAAGCCAGGTCGTAAAAACGCAGTATTCATGTGTCAATATAGTGTGTAGCCCGGCCCTTTGTTTATTTTTCTGTATTTGGCCCTCACTAAAAAAAGTTTGGACACCCCTGATATAGAGGAAGCGTAAGACTTAAAGGTGAACTCAGTAATTTATGTATGTTGAAGTCGCTTACATTGGCTTTCACTGACACCTAGTGCCCTGGATGCTGCATCTTTCAAACACATTCGTTTTCAGTTACAAATGCCATTGTAGAAATCCACACCATATAGTATAAAAGGGATTTTATAAGGTTACTGATATGACTGAACTCTTCATCTCACATGAGTGGTCATGATTTGCAGTGACAACTTGCTTTACAGGAGTTTAGATGTTACGCTAAAGAGAATAAGGGTGTGTTCACACTTGGCAGATTTGGTTTGATTAAAACGAACTCTGGTGCGATTGCTCTGATAGTGCGGTTCATTTGAACAAGTGTGAACGCTGTCACCCGAACCTTGGTTCGCACCAAATAAGCGGACCGAGACCGCCGGAATAGTCGGTCTCGGTCTGCTTCCAAACAAACTCTGGTGCGGTTCGATTGATATATGAATGCAACATGGACCAAAGACGTCTAAACGGACCAAAAACAGGAAGTAATTTCCCTAATACTGACCTCAAGCATACCTGGTTCTTCTCATCATAGGAGTTATGTTGCCCATTACGGTTCAGTACAGGTGTCGGAACCGCCGTCAGCCATCCTTCCAGCATATATTCATTTGTGTGTACAATGGAGGAATTTCTGGATCTGTTTTGACTCGACACATTTTATTAGCACTTCTTTTGTTCTCAGCTGGTAAAAATACCCCCATATATACATATATAAATATTAGGGATGCACCGATCCGATACCTGGATCAGTATCGGCTCTGATACTAAAGCTTTTAGATGGATCGGGTATCGGTCCGACGAGCCTGATCCATTTCCGATACTGTGTGTTGGACATGTTCGTTACTGTCAAGCTCAAAAAATTACATAAAAGAACCATAAAAACACATAGTACATATGACTCAAGCATTTTATTCAAAGCCATTTGAAGATGTGCGATAGCTCTGTGAATCACAAAAGGCTGTGTTTTATGAGTAAATATATCAAATTCTCACACAGCTCTAGCGCGTCAGTGAATGGCGCTGCTCTGTTTACACACACTCACGGCTATTTTTAGCCTTCACGCGGCGTGCAATAGTTGAGCGCTACTCGCGAACAACATCTCAGATGTAGATGCTCAAAAGTTCGGTTCACTTATAATATGCATTTAGAACGGCACTGGGTGTGCTTTTTTTTACCAGAATATGAATAAGAAGTGAATTAATCTACTGTGAACTTGGCTACAAACAGACACGCATACAGGACTTCCTGGAGAGTTCAGAATGTCAAAATAAAAGCGTGAGGGTTTAAAAGTTAAAGGTGCATGATTGAGATATATTACTATTATAATATATTATTATTTGTTTACAAATGATAATAAATATTTAAGTTGAATGGGTTCCAAAAAAATTACTGTGTGAATGAAAAGTGAGCTGATATCTTACAAATAAATTTAACAAAAAAGATCTGAATCATTTAAAGTCCAGATACAAGTTGAATTGTTTTTGCACAAAAAAAAACAACAACAAAAAAAACAGCTTTTCTACTGATCACTTATACTGGAATTACTGTTCATTTTGCTAATAAAATTGTTCTTAATAAGCTACACATTTATATTGCAATAATATGTAGTTAGAGGTTTGTGTTTCTTTAAATATTAAAGAGTACTCCCAATTAGTTCCACACAATAATGTACAAATATTCTGAACTGATTATGCAAAAAAAAACAATACTGGTATCGGATCAGTATTTTCCGATACTGACATTTCCGATTACGGAATCGGATGACAAAAAGTGGTATTAGTGCTTCCCTAATAAAGATATAAATATAACTAGCGCATTTCCCCAGCAGCCAGCATTGTTTTGGATGATCGTCAAGTTCCGTCAAAAAATATACGTCATAAAAGCTGTCAAATCAGGTTGTGACATTTTCAGATGCCTTTGGTTTTGTATCATTAGGTTCGGTGTTAAAAACACTAATCGAACCAGGTCTAAATGTATAATTTTCTTTTTTGGTCCAGACCAAGAGAACCAAACTACAAGTGTGAACACACCCTTAAATCCCTTTGGCCACCCAATTAAGTCCATATATATATATATTATATAAAAAAAAATATACCTTTATTTTTTTTATAACTGTTAATGTATTCATTGCAATTTAGAATATACGAGTCAAAAGTTGAATTGGCAAATTAACATGAATTTCAGAATTGCTTAGCATTTTTAATGTCCTGCTTTTACTTTAAAGATCGCAAAAATTTGATCTGGCATGATGTCCACTGTTATGTGCAAAATCTGGTGATCCATGTTATCCCAGCATGGTCTGAGAATGTTTCAAAGCGCATATTTAATGGAAGTAAAGAAATATGTAATTGTAAAGAAATATGTCATTTTGTACAAAATGAGTAAACTTATTTAATTGAACAAATTTGCAAATTTTATTAGTGACCTAGAAATAATAGAGAATCTTAAATTAAAATCTTTCAAATTCCAACAATAATTTTATTTCCAGATTTAGATTTTGAATCCCAGATTCAAAGAAAGTATTGGCCTCCTAAAAATCCACTGGCTGCAGGAATTCCATGGCCTACTGCCTTGTAATGATTAAGCCCAAGGTGACTCTGTGACCCAGCTTATCAGTTGCAGAACTGCAAGCCTGAGCCTCCAGTGGGCTGCCTCAGGAGAACATGTTTTATAGCCTGTGGTGGTGTCAGGCATTTGTCATTTAATGCTGCTTGACTCTGCCGATATAACCTTATATGCGTGTTCCACATCCATTTTGCAGACTGAAGATGGGCTCCATTTTCTAGGAAATTCAGCTTATTTGTTGCAGTGGGGTTGATTTCACATCATAAATAACAAAGTAGCCATATTCTTTTGAAATGGTAACACTGTAATAAGGTTGTATATGTTAACATTAGTTAATGCATTCGGTATCATGAACGAACCATGACCAATGACCAGTTGTTTTCAGCATTAATTAAACTCTGTAAATTATAAATATACTATTATTCATTTATTTAAATATACATGTATTTTTTTTTTTTACCAGACTATATTCTTTTTGGCAATTTACAGTAAAAAAAAAATGTCCTTGCGACAATCCATGAGTTAACCTCAAAGTAAACGTGTAATTCTCAGTGAATTTGTATGAAACACAGCGCTCTATTTAGGCCAGGTCTTCTGAGAACAGTAGAGGTAAACACAGCCATTGATTACGAATTTGGCAGATTACATAAGAATCATAGATTTTCAGATCTCTGGTTAAAGCCCTGTACATTCAAATGCTTAATTTTTATAGGCAGCTACATTGACAAAAGTGTCTTGTTGTTATATATTTGGCAAGTCTGAGAGAGCATGTCAATAGTAATCCTGATATTGATAGCAGGCCTATAAGACATGTTACTTGCCCGAGCTAACATCTGTGTGATCCTCTACATCATAATTACATTACTATTGACAGGCCCTTGACAATAGTCACATTACTATTGATAGGTTGCTGTCAATATTATGTTCTCAAATAAAACATATTCATAACTTGTATACTGTTCAATAAAAGCATATGACGAGAAAATGGAAAAGCTGTATCCTCCAAGTGGCCTCACGTTTTGATTTTTCACATGGCCAAGTACCCAACTCCCCCGCCCCCTTTCTTTTGTTCCTTCGGCTAGTAGATCTGAACATATATGCAACCTATGAACAGGAGCTAAGGTCAAGTGTTTGACTGTATTAAGAAAGGATACATCGCTATAGTCCCCAACAGTTTTTTTTTTATGTTTTAAGGTAATCATTCAATTGGTTTTTCTGTTTCACGTTCATTCTTTCTTATTTTTTTCTTTGTCATAAACAGGTGAAATGCATTGGGCACAGTTGAATCTGACCTGAAATAAGAAAGATTTTTAGACATATCCTGAGATTTCTATAAGCCAGTTTATTGCAGATATTGTCCAAATCATATCAATGATACACAGAGGGCTAAGTGGTGGTCACCATGGCTCCTGGCTCTCATTTTTTACCCATTGCATTTAAAGTGATAAACTCGGCCTGATACAAAAGCATTCCATGAAAAATTGCCAAACGTCACAGTTCTTAGATCCCATATAAAAGCCGTCAAAGTAAAGTAGTTCCACATTGCGGATGTTTACCGCCTTTCCAAGCCTGTGCTGTTGGGATAATCTCCTGTGATGTGATTTGTCCTCCAACTGAATCTCGATAGGGAACAGCATAAGACCTACTGTGCCTCTGCCCTGCACAGCTAAAAGGGAATTTAGGATGGGTTTTACATGTGAAAAGTGATTTCAACTGAAATGCAAAAATGCATAACCATTCACTTCTTCTGCTTGTAGCTGGAGCTGGAGGTGACAAGCCTTTCGCAGAGGCCAGCCCAAGCCCTTTATCTCGGGTTTTGAGAATCAGTCAGCTGGATGCTTTTGAACTGGATGGTGCACTGGAACAGCTTGTTTGGTCACAGTTCACCCAATGTTTCCTGCATTTCAAGCCTGGGCTCTTAACCCCTGTGGAACCAGAACTGAAGGCCCTTCTCCAGCTTCTCTTGTGGAGGTTCACAGTCTACTCCAACAGTGCCACTGTGGGCCAGTCGCTGCTCAACATCCGGTACAAGAATGCTTTGATCTCGGGCCAAAAGTACAGGTCCATGAGCCGGCAACAGAAGCTCTGGTTTGCTCTTCTAACTGTAGGTGAAAAGTGGCTCAAAGAGCGCTCTCATAGCTTGTTCCTCAGCCACCCTGCAGAGTCCAACATGCACAAAGCCCGTAAAGCACTTGACATCATCTCAGGTCTCACCAAAGTGGCCAGCCTGGTCAACTTCCTTCTTTTCCTACAGAAAGGCACCTTTCCTACTCTGACAGAAAGGTTGTTGGGAGTACAACCTGTCTTCAGCCGACATCAAGGCCCACGGGACATCAACTTCCAGTTCCTGAACCGAGAGCTTTTGTGGCATGGCTTTGCAGAGTTCCTCATCTTCCTACTTCCTCTCATTAATGTGTGGAAACTGAAGGCCAGGGTCTCTTCCCTGTTCTCCCCTCTGAATGAGCTGAAAGGTGGAGACTGTTCAGAGGAGACCTACTGCACAGTGTGTGCCATTTGTGGGGAGTGGCCAACCATGCCCCATTCCATCGGCTGCAACCATATTTTCTGCTATTACTGCCTCAAGAGCCACACCATCGCAGATATCTACTTCACCTGCCCTAAATGTGGTGCAGAAACAGGGACTATAGAGCCAGTCAGACTTCAGATAGAGATGACTGTGTTGCGTCAGAGTTGAGTTCTCAGAGGAAGACTATGCCTCAAACAGACTGTTGATTGACTTGATCTCAAGTTTTCCCTCTGTATGTGTATTTCAAGCTGAACGTTTGAGTGTATCACAGAGATTGGTTGATGAAAGCATACGGCTCGTGCCTTTTTCTGAAATGAGAGTATTTGTCGCCATTAAATATGCAGAATTTTGTACAAAGCCTGACTAGAGACAAACTTGATGTAAAATTCTAAAACAACATAATTTGTGTCACTAATTTATTCACCCTCATTAAAGTTTGATCGAAACTGTGTATCAGAGGTCCACTTTTCTGCATTCTTGGATGGAGCGCCGAGCAAATGAATAAACATCCAAACAGCCCTTTGCTCAACTGCCTGCACGATCCAATTCCCCTCATCCCCTATGAAGTGAGAAATTTGCACAAGATCAAGGAGAGGCCATGATAGCACCAGGGGGGTGGTTGGGTTGGATGCAGATTGACAGACATCCCATCATAATCTCCTTGGCCCTTCTTAAGACACCAGTAAACTGGAACAAACCAGAGTAGGACCAATGCAAGTTTCAGGCATATTATGCACTAAGCGTAATAATGACTGCAAAAATGGTTATTTATTCTGCTGTTAACTCTCTCCAGTGAGCCATGCCTCAGGCCAAACAAACCCAAATGGACAAAGGCCTGCTGGAAACTCTAACACAACATTGCCTAAACTGCCCATTATGAAGGCTATCAGTCAGTTCTCTGGGCATGATGGGTCCTGTGTTTTGCTGGATTTTGTAAGTGCTGTGCTGAAGTTTACTGTGACAGAATTTACAACTGGGAATGTGGCACACGCCCTGTTGTAAGTTTATTCATGTATGGTCAAATACACAGGTCCACCAAGGAGTGTAGCTCTTACTAAATGCAATGCTATCCTAGTTTACGTATGCTCTGGGTTAACAAATGTTCAAAAGATGTTTGAATATGAAACCGTATATTTATAACTTTTGTGTTTGTTTTTCAAAGGATTAAAGGTATTAGCCGCCACTGTTTTGGAAATGTCCTCCAGTAATGGCTGCCTATTTAAAATGTACACAACATATGGTTCTGTATTTTTTTACACATAGATCGGGTCCAATCATTTAACATCTGTCCCTTTAGAGTTGGTTTATTTCAGAAATAAACATGCGTTTTAGGATCAAAAGCATCCAAAACATTATCTCGTAAAACATTTTATCTGATCAGATACACAAGATTATTGTATTATATTTTTTATGTCTGCACCAAAGAAAAGATTAATGAAATTTAAAGCAAGCGCTCATATGACCCTAGATTATTTTGACATTTGGTTCATGTTAATGGGTTATCTAAACTTATGAATTGGTAATTAGTTAACAACATTAGTTAACATGAATTAACGATGAACAATACTTTTACTGATTTTATTTATATTAGTTCATGCTAATTTCAACATACTCTAATCATTTTGGGCCCACTTTATATTAGGTGGCCTTAACTACTCTGTACCTAACCATTTAATACAATGCACTTATTATGTACATGTTGCGTTTTAATTGCTTTCATTTCATTATATTTGTAGTTACGCTGTTAGCTTTAACCATACCCTTACTCCTAAACCTACCTGTACCTCAACAGTAGCGAATGAGGGAATTTTACAGAACAGCATGTAGTTTCACAGTAAATGCATAGTCTTGTATGTATTTAAAGTTAGTACATAGTAGTTAGGGCACTTAATATAAATTATGACCTATTTTTTTAATCAATGCACTATGAATTAATATGAACAAAGATTAATAAATGCTGAAAAAAAAATATATACTGTTCATTTGTTTGCTCATGATAAATGTACTAATGTTAACACATGGGATCTTATTGTAAAGTGTAACCAATGATTTAAAGGGATAGTTCAATCAAAAATGAAAATTCTGTCATTTACGCACACTCGATTTAAACCTGTAGGACTTTCATCCATGGAACACAAAAGATGTCAGGCAGAATTCACCAATCACTGTTCCTGCTCATTACAAAATTATACATTCTTGATACTTTGATGTCAGGCATCAATTTCTCTGATTAACAGGTTTAAAATTAAAGTACTTTATTTTAGTCTGTGTAATACCATTACTTGGCTTTTGTAGCCATATATTGCTTAATTAAATAGTAACTTACAGTGAACTGAAAGACACTCTTTGAATGTTAGATATCTGGGTTTAAATACAATGTATGGGAGCTAGTTTGTGTGTCCATGTGCGAGTTATGAAAAGGAAAAAAGAAAACAAATGATAAAATAATACATCTGAGAAAAAGGGTTAAAGCAGTTCGTTGACATTTCTTGCCATACGCTCTAGACTTTTCACTAAATTTGATCAGCTAATGTTCATAGTTAAAAAGCAAATGTAACAGCTTCTGGACAAACTTATCGTCAGTAGCCAAAATATCTATGTTTCTTCACTGTTGGAAGGGCATGTGTACTCTAAAACAGGAATGTAGGGAATCAATGAGGTAAAAAAAAGGATATTATATAGATATCGACACCCACTGCTTTTTGCGTTACAGGATACCTTTAAAATGCATAATTGAACTAATGCATTGAAGAATCATCATAAAGCCCACAGAAGGGTTACGCTTAGGTCTTCTCCATCTCTCTGTCTCAAAGGGCTTCTCAATTCCGGGCCGATGCTAATGAATGCAAGTCTGGCACTGACATTATCTGCTGGTAACGTCTAAGGTGGAGGGAATGAGTTTGGCACGGTAAGTGATAGCTTCGCTGACTCCTGTGGAGAACTACAAAGATAGACTGCATACCTGGGAGGAAAAGCCAATACCTGTTTGCCTCCACAGGCCCTCCACTCATTGGCTGTGCTGGAATAGAGTGGTTTAAAGAGAGAATGAACGACAACAAGGAATTAAGGGGGATTATGGGCCAGTCTGCGCTGTAATGAGCCCGAGGTGAGGCGGTTTTCAGCTAAAGTCTGAGCAGGCCTCTCATTGATGTCTATTGCAAAAAATTGAAAATAATCTGCAGACATCCTTCCAGATCCTTCCCCTTGAATTTCCTGCGGCTTAAGACAAATCGAAAGTGCTTTGAAAGTTTTGATAATCAAATAGCAAGTTTGATTGAAACCTTGCACGTGGAAAAATGTCATCTAAAAGTTTTTACTTGTGCCTTAATGACGGTTATCCCATCTCAAGGAAATTTTACAGGGAATTATATTTGGTAGACTAGAGAATGATACCTTCTTTACCAGAAGTTGTCTTGTAATACAGTTTCTCAGACTGTTAAAATTGTTATACATACTATTTAAAATATCAAAAGGTTAATATTTTGGTAACACTTTACAAATGGATTAGTTTGTGAATTAGGTATTGTGAGCAAACAATAATATATATTTCAGTTATTTTACAGCATTTAATAATCTTTGTCAATGTCAGTTAATAAAAAATACTATTGTTAATTTGTTAGTGCATAGTGCTTTAATGTTAACAAATACAACTTTTGATTTAAAAAATGTATTAGTAGATAATATATATTAAATGCTGTAAATAAATACAAGTATTGGTCATAGTTAATTTATTTTAACTCTTTGTTAACAAATGGAAACTTATTGTAAAGTGTTATATAGTTATATATTATGCAGTATCTAGAAAGTACATTGTGCAGAGGATGTCAGTTTTCTGTATACATAATACAGAACACACGGATGGCCTATACAAAGTACACTGTATGCAATACTGTATGTCACAGTGAAATGCACTTTACTTGGCCAGCCATTTCCAGTGTAATGAATTCAAGACAATGTTTAACAGCTATTTTCTCAGACTGCCAATAATTAAGTTATTTTTACACAAAACAGAGTAAAAAATGCAAAATAACCATTTTAACAGAAGATTAAAACTTGCCATCACTCATGTGCAACATGAGTTAGTGTGACAAAAATGTAGCATAATACTGTTTACAAAGGAATGATGGTACTGAAATAATGCCTAGTTTCATTTACATATGTGTGTGTGTGTATATATATATATATATATACACACACATATACAGTACAAGTAAGAACAGCCAAGGAGAGCAAATTTTATTGTTTATAAGACACATGCTGAAAATGTATGTGCATATCACATGAAAGGTAATGACAACATACAGATGTTCATTTCCATGTTTCCATGGAAACCATACTGCAAAAAAAAAAAAAAAAAGTGTCTGTCTGTAAACTTCAGCTGGAAATCAGAGAACCAGACACATCTGCAAAAATTAACCTCAGCTAAACACATTTTCTTTTTTTAAATGCCCCAAAATGGAAGTACTGATCAGCAGGAGAAAAGGGAGAATTGATTTTCATGTATGTTATGGTTTATTTTAACATCTCCTGCCCATCTGCTCTAACATAATCTTATTATCCTCAATTTTTTACTGAACAAAAAAAGAAATGTTAGAATGTGACATGGAGGAAATAGTTCAAATGCTTGTTTCAGAAACTGTATGTGTGATCCGATATTAGAAAATTCCACATATTGTTTATGCTGGAGACCAGGGCACTGCTATTAACCAATGAAATACATACCTTTCTATGCTTTTTTTATCCATCAAAGGTAGTTTTTCCAGAGGTCAATGTCAAAAAAGCAAAATGAAAGTCGACTGCAAGATATCTTTCAGTCATCAAAGCAGGGACTAGTCTTTAACAGATTGGTGACACTGCTTGTATGAGGACTGACTGCCCTCTATATGCCCCAACTGATTGCTTTGCATTCATAACAGCTGTGGCTCTGCACCAATTTGGAATCCTCCATGATCCATACTGCTCATACTTACTGCTTGAACCAAACATATACTAGAAATTATTATTTGTTCTATTTGTATCCTGTTTGATTTTAATAAAGATTCCAAATACAATGCAGATTCAATTAAGGAATCTGCATTGTATTTGTTCAGTTTGAACACACACACTAATTTACAGGACCATTTGTGAACTGCAACATCACAAATAAATTAGAAATATGTAAATATGAATGAAGGTGATGTTTCCTTTGCAAAAATGCAGTGCACATCATAATGCTTCTTTTCCCCTCTGTGTTGTAGGGTTTAGATAATAAATTAGAATCTAACTCATCAAACTCGGTTCCTGGAGGGCCACAGTCCAGCAGAGTTTAGCTCCAAGCCAAATTAAACACACCTGAAGCAGCTAATCAAGGTCTTGAGGAATGCTTGAAGATTAAAAGAAGGCATTTTGGAACAGGGGGGGAGACTAAACTCTGCAGGGCTGTGGCCCTCCAGGAACTGAGTTTGACACCCCTGAATTAGCTCATTAAATAATTACTCAAAATAAATGCATATATAAATAAATAAATTCACTGCAAAAATTATTTTCCTAATCAGCATCTTGTCTGGTTTTCAATCTCAACATCCCAGCATCAAGATACATTTACTTGTGAAGCAAAATCGCATGAGATATTTAAACTCGTTTTCATAAAATATTTATTGAATTTTAATTTTTTCTAGTTTTATGCATAAATCTAACACAATGTATTGAGGTTTGTTCTTAAAACAAAAAATACAATGCCAATGGGATGAAAAGAATAATTAAAAAAACATTCTCTGAAATAAGTCTGTATCTTACACAATTAAATGTATTATTGTTTTACGAATTATATTATTATTATTATAAGATTATAAGATTACTTTTCTTTGGAAAACAAGACAATAATACTGATTAATACAATATTTGTGTGGTTATTGCAACAGTTTTTTTGTTTTCATGTACATTTATATCTCAAAGCAGTGTTTATGCCTTCACTGCATGCATTTATGTATTTATCCATTGAGAGGCACACAGCATGACCTACAGCTCCGCTCAGAGCATCTCTGGGGCTGGTATCCCCCCAGGGCCTCTCATCTTTTACTGTGCTGTGACAGAAAATGGAGGCAGCGAGCGCAGAGTGCTGCATTAAAAACCCTTTACCCCATGGTGATTTATAGGCGTCCGCCCAGCCAAGCCTACAATGCCACACCATCTTTCCTGTGAGAGGCCATTTATGAATTTCAGCTCTTGGGGTTGTGGGCTCGATTTTACCATGAGATTGTCCCACATCTGGTATTTTTGCATTTTAATAGTAATTTTCACCTATTCAATTGTAATGCAGTGCCGGTGAAATACCATGCTTCGCCACCAGCTCAATAGCTGAGAAAGTACTACAATTACGTGATATCTTCTCGTTGACACCAGGTAGTCCTGACAATGAATATTTGAAAATGGCAATAGCAGAGTGTAAAAGGACTGGTCATTGTGTAAATGAGGACGTCACACTCTTTTATTAACTCAAAATACAATCTATAAAGCTTGTAAACACTCTCATACAGGCTTTAGCTCTGTAGCACTCTCTCTCTCTCTCCCTCACCCTGCGCTCTGGCGTACACTCCTCTTATTGCTTCTCCCAAATTACTGCAACAAGAAACAGTTGTTAGACCTAATTGTCACACAGGGATAAATCCTTACCGCTTCCTATCTCCCTGGATGGACACTCAACCACGCCCTCTCCACACACCTCCACAGCCCAACTCAGGCCAGGGAGCCATCCGGCCTGCCCACCACTACCCCCCCCCCCCCCCCTTTTTGGAGAGGAAAAGTGCAACAGCCATCTGCTGGTCTCAACGATCTCAGGACAGCCTGCAGATTTTGCATAAGCACTGTACAGTCTGAGGACTCGGTCCATGAGCCGCTGTGACATAGCTAGAGCCCCAAACAAAGCGAACGGAAGAATCACGAATTGGTGTAAGCTGAATGGTGTGGAGAAGCCAGTTTTCTCATGGGACATTGGGGTTAAGGGGATTTTCCAATAGCCCTTTGTCAAATCCAGTGTCGAATAAAACAAGCTGTCTAACCGATCTAGAAGTTCATCAGTAGTGCCTCTGGATATGCATCAAATTTAGACACCGCCTTTACCTTAATATAACCCACACAGAACTGGACTCTTAGAAACATCACTCTTAGAAACCAGCACTAATGTGCTGGACCAGTCACTGTGGAATTCTTCTATTACTCCCATCTCCCGCATTGCATCCAATTCTTCTCGAACAACTTTTTTCTTGTGCTCGGAAAGTCGGTAGGGACGAGTATGTACCACTACCCCGGGTGTAGTCTTGATGTGCTGCTGTATGAGTTTTGTACGACCCGGTAGAGGCTGCAACTTAGCAATGTCTGTGAGTTGAGATGGTGAGAGGTGGTCCCCACAAGTGACTGGGGTGAGACGATTGGTTTTTAAGTTCACCCCCGGCCCAAGCTCCACCCTCTCTGGAACCACCATCGCCAATGTCACAGGATTTCTTTTGGAATCCCCACAGATTATTCTGAAGAGTGCCTCTGCAACTCTGCATGCTGAGATGTTGCACAAAGGCACTGCTTCCAGATATCACGTTGCATAATCCACCAGGATTAACACAAAGCGATGACTGCGTGCCATCCATTCTAATGGATCGACAAGATCCGTGACAATTCTCTCGAATGGGACCTCGATTAATGACAGAGAGCACAATGACACTCTTAAGGTGGCCAGTGGATTCACCAACTGACATTCAATGTTGTGCTCCTCCGCCAGCATCCACTTCCAGTAGACATCACAGAGCTGTTGGACAAATGCAAATGGTCATCCACAAGCAGAAGTGCTGTTGATGTTCCTCAGGGCTGTGGCCTACCCGTGGCATGATGGCTTTCCTCAAGTCCTCACATACCAGGAGGTTCACTGCAGGCAGGTGTCGGGCCACAAGCTGGCATTCCCCAGACAATAGCGGCAGGAGGCAGGTCACCCACTGTGACGTCGGCCATTTCCAGGTCTCCGCCGTCTGCTCAAGCAGTTCGAGGAATGCCTCCAGTTCATCCTGCGGGCCCATTTTCATAAGGGTGATGGGAGGCATGGAGATTGCTGGATCCGGGTCGCGGTTAGGCCTTACCCCTGGTGTAGCAACTCCGGAATGCCTACTGGTCCTCCGCTTGAGCTCGGAAAATTGCCTGGAAATGTTGATCTTGTTGCTCTCGATGTAACTCAAGCAGGGCCCGGTGTTCTGCCTGATGAATGCTGGCGAGGGATTGGATTACTTCGGTTAACAGCAAGAACTCCATGACGGCATACTAGAGGTGTAACAGCACTGGTCATTGTAGGAATGAGGTTCAAGTAACGTCACACTCTTTTATTAACAACAAATGCACTCTATAAAGCTTGTAAACACTGTCATGCGAGCTTTAGCTGTGTAGCATTCTACAGCATTCTTTGTAGCAAAGAAACAGCTGTTAGACCTTATTGTCACCCAGGGATGAATCCTTACCGCTTCCTCTCTCCCTGGACAGACACTCAACCCCACCCCCACCACACAGAGTGTGCTGAGCCCCTTGCTCTATTCCCTATATACATATGACTGTACCCCAACCCACCACGGCAACACCATGGTGAAATTTGCTGATGACACCACAGTGGTGGGGCTCATTTCTGGGGGGAACGAGTCTGCCTACAGGGATGAGGTGGAGCGGCTGCAGTGTGGTGCAGCAATAACAATCTGCTTCTGAACACCGCAAAGACCATGGAGCTCATTATAGATTACAGGAAAAAGAAAACAATCATTCAACCACTTATTATCAACGGGGACTGTGTGGAGCGGGTGGCAGACTTCAGCTTCCTGGGAGTCCACATTGAGGAGGGTTTAACCTGGAGCAAGAATACCTCTGAGCTAATAAAAAAGGCCCAGCAGAGACTTTATTTCCTGAGAGTACTCAGGAGGAACAACATCACACAGAGGTTGCTGGTGTCCTTCTATCAAGCCTCCATAGAGAGCTTGCTGACATACTGCATGTGCGTGTGGTACACCAGCTGCACAGTCTCTCACAGGAAAGCGCTCCAGAGGGTCATCAACACCGCACAGAAAATCACTGGCAGCCCTCTCCTCACACTGGTAGAACTATACAGTTCCCGCTGCTTTAAAAAAATACAGAACATTTTAAATGACACCTCTCACCCAGGCCACCACCTGTTCAAACTGTTACCGTCAGGCAGACGGTACAGATCCATCAGGGCAAAAACAAATAGACTCAAAAACAGTTTTTACCCACCTGCAATAACTGTAATTAACGCTGCTAAAGTGAACTGAACTGATTGCAGGATTGGTACAATAAGTATGACTGTGTATGTGTATATGAATGCCTGTTCAGGCTGCTTTATTCTTCTTTTAGATACTATTTATTTACTGTTTTTTAAAAATTATTTTAGGAATGATGCACTGGCTGGTTAGCACTTTAAAATCTTTTCGTTGTACATGTGACAATGACAATAAAGTTTTCTATTCTATTCTATTCTATTCAGAGGTGTGGATAGGACCAGGCATGCTTTCCATTCAGCAACTATGGTGTAGTCTTGATTAAGCAGAAATATAAAGCAATTCTCTCTAGAGAAATACTGTTCCTTCATCCTCGAGTTGGGCCAAACCTTAATCGCAATATTAATGAATTCATACTGAATGTGAATGAATCTGCTCTTGTGTGTGCAAGTTACCACAAGGATGATAATAAGACCGGTATATGTTATTCATACACTGCTTTGTGTTTTTCTTCTTTTCTTCTACTTCTGCTTTTAGTATTCTTGAAACACATCTATCTGTCTGTCCACAGGTTCCATGTTTTCAGCCAGCCGTCAATAAACGTCATGCTGCTGTCATGGCAACGTGATATCATAAATTGCGCTGTTTCCAAGTTAATTTTTTCACACAAATATGCGAAAAATAATTATAATAGTTTTTTTTCAACACTGCATTATATCACAATATCATACAAATATGTAAATTAGAAGACCAGAGGAATTACTTCACAGACATGCAATGTTAAGTGTTCGAGCTGTATGGAAATACATTTGTCCACTTTGCTGATATGTATTCAGTTTTATCCTCATTCTGAGCATTATTTAGCTTTAAAGGTTTTAACTTAGATAACTTTTTTTTTCTACTGTCTTTTTGCTTTGTTGCTAACTCTGGATACAAATAACTGTTAGTTATTTGGTTTCCTGTGCCACTTCATCCCATACACTGAAATCGACTCGGTTACTAACGTAACCTCGGTTCCCTGAGAGGAGGGAACGAGTATTGCGTAAGTAGCTTACGCTATGGGAAAACTCAGTTTCTCGAGAAATATTGAAGTCTTTATGTAAAACGCATTGCAATGAGCGAGGCAGCTCGGTCATTGGCTGTGCTGCAGCAACTTGCTCGAACCAATGACGGGGCGACTCTGAACGCGCGACCAATGGAGCGGCTCGCGCTCAGCGCTCAGAGCCCACCAAGATGGCCGTGGCTTAGGGCTGTATATTAGGCGCCCCGTCATGAGAGTTCTTTAGGTTCAATCGACTGAAGCGAAACTGACCAAGCACTAGCACGGCAGCTTACGAAATACTCGTTCCCTCCTCTCAGGGAACCGAGGTTACGTTAGTAACCGAGTCGTTCCCTATCGAGAGGTCTCTCCTATTGCGTAAGTAGCTTACACTATGGGAACACCATGTAAAACGCTGTGCGTGCTGACTTCGCTCTATAAAGCCAGAGGCAGATGCCTGAGCCTTAAAGCAAAGTGATTATTCCACGAGCCGGCCAACGGCGAGCTACATAATGGGATAGTATAGAGCGCCCTTCCAAGGTGGTCCATGGTGGGGCGCTCATAGTACAAACACAAGCACATATCTTATGTACTGAGTTTTCTATGTACTGATATGCATAAAAAATCCTCTGAGTCAGTTAGAGACGGACCTTGTAAGGGAGGAGATAATGCTCAGCATATACATACTCCAGTCCATTCTACAGTCAGGCTGATAGAATGTTGGAATGCATTTTTCTATGTACTGATATGCATAAAAAATCCTCTAAGTCAGTCAGAGACGGACCTTATAAGGGAGGAGATAATGCTCAGCATATACATTCTCCAGTCCATTCTACAGTCAGGCTGATAGAATGTTGGAATGCAATGAGGGGACCTGTAGGTTATAAAACCTGATAAATGTCGAAGGGGAGGCCCAGCACAAATATCTTCAATGGGTATCCCACTCGACCACGCCCACGAGGAGGCCATGATCCTCGTAGAGTGAGCTCTGACACCTAAGGGGCATTGAAGGCCCTTGGCTTCATAAGCTAGCGCTATAGCATCCACTATCCAGCGCGATATTCTTTGCTTTGAGACTGCGAGACCTTTAGTGCGGCCGCCAAAGCATACGAATAATTGTTCCGTCTGTCTGAACAGGGCAGAACGTTCCAAATATACTCTGAGCGCCCTGACCGGGCAGAGTAAATTAGCGTCGCTTTCGTCTGCTGGGGACAATAGCGCTGCCAGAGATATCACCTGTACTCTGAAGGGTGTGGAGAGCACTTTAGGAATATACCTGTGCTTTGGCCTAAGGACAACTCTGCAGTCGTTAGGTCCAAATTCCAGGCAAGCAGCGCTTGATGACAGCGCGTGCAGGTCGCCCACTCTCTTGACTGAGGCGAGCGCCAGCAAGAGCGCAGTTTTGAGCGAGAGCTGTTTAAGGTGCACGGTTCAGAGAGGTTCGAACAGGGCACTCTTGAGTGCATCCAGGACCGTGGCCAGGTGCAAGATCGGCACCGAGAGGGGGCGAGGAGGGTTCATCCTCCTGGCGCCTCTTAGGAAACGAATGATTAGGTCGTTTTTCCCTAATGAACGTCCTTTATCAGGATTGTGTGACGCCGCTATGGCAGCCACATAGACTTTGAGCGTGGAGGGTGTGCGGCCCGCCTCCAGCAGCTCTTGCAAAAAGGCGAGTACACTTGGTATCTCGCATGATTTGGGGTTCAACTCTTGGTATCACACCAGTCACTGAACACTTTCCACTTTTGGGCATATAAGCCTCGTAGAGGCGCCGCGCCTCAGTGATGGTTCTCAAAACTCCACTGGGGAGGTTCTCGGGAACCCGTTGAGGGGCTATGCATGGAGGGCCCACAGATCGGGGCGGGGATGAAGAATCATCCCGTTGGCCTGCCTGAGGAGGTCTAGCCTCAACGGAATCGGCCATGGGGCACATTGCATCATCTGCATCAGTTCTAGAAACCACGTCTGGTTGTTCCAGAGTGGGGCTACCAGGAGCACTGCACATTTCACTTCCCTGATCCGACTGATGACCTGAGGTAGCATCGTGATCGGAGGAAAAGAATACAAGGGGCGGCTCGGCCAGACTTGGGCGAGCGCGTCCGTGCTCTTTGAGAAGAAAAGGGGACAGTGCGCGTTTTCTCTGGAGGCGAAGAGGTCGACCTCTGCCTCGCCAAAGGTTTGCCATAACCACTGAACCGTCAGGGGGTGGAGAGACCATTCTCCTTGGAGAACCTTGTCTCTGGACAGCATATCCGCTCCCTGGTTCAGGGCGCCTGGCACATGCGCTGCTCTCAGCGAGCGCAGGTGGTGTTGTGACCATAAGATGAGCTCCCTGGCTATAGAGTGCAGGGAGCTCGACCTGAGTCCACCCTGGCGATTTATATACGAAACTACCGTCATGTTGTCCGTTCCGACCAGGACGTGTTCGTTTTTCAGGTACGGAAGCAGGGCTCTGAGAGCCAAGGCGACCGCTTTCATTTCCAGACAGTTTATATGTAGGCGCTTTTCCGGGTTTGACCAAAAGACGGAGACAGGCCTGCCCTCGTAAAGGGCCCCCCATCCTATTTTGGAGGCATCTGTCGTGATAATTTTTCTCCACGTATTTACACCCAGACTCACGCCGGTTTGATACCAGTTGACGGCTTTCCAGGGCGTCAGGGCTTTTATACAGCCGTGATTCGCTTTGATCAAAAAGATAGCACGCTCTTTGCAAAATTGATTGTCAGACCCAGGCATTCTAAATGGCTGATAATCCAAGATCTGTGCGTCGTTAACTGACCCTCTGATTGTGCTATGATTACCAATCGTCGAGGTAATTCAGTATTCGCACTCCCCGCTGTCTCAGGGGGGAAAGTGAAGCGTCCATACATTTCGTGAATGTACGGGGGGCCAATGATAGGCCGAATGGTAGTACTGTGTACTGGTATGACTGTCCCTCGAAAGCGAATCTCAGAAAAGGCCTGTGATGAGGCGCTATCGGAATGTGAAAGTAAGCGTCTTTCAAATCCAC
Organism: Xyrauchen texanus; assembly: GCF_025860055.1. Lineage (NCBI taxonomy): Eukaryota > Metazoa > Chordata > Actinopteri > Cypriniformes > Catostomidae > Xyrauchen > Xyrauchen texanus. Next base: position 21,812,666 of record NC_068317.1, read on the forward strand.
TGATAGAAACCAATCCCCGGGGCGAACTTGCGTGAGGATATGTTTGGTTGTTAACATTCTGAACGAGCGAATCATTAAAGCTTTGTTCAGATGTCTGAGATCTAGGATGAGGAGGAGGCCACCATCCTTTTTCGGGGATCTAAAAATAGCGGCTGTAAAAACCCGCCTCGCTCATAGAGGGAGGAACAGTTTCTATAGCACCCTTCTCTATCAGTTTGAGCACCTTGGTGCGTAGAACATGTGACACATCTTTCCTCACTTTTGTCTCGACCACCGCTGAAAAGCGGGGTGGTCTGTGAGCGAATTGAAGTGAGTAACCGTGTTTTATTATGTTCAAAACCCATTTCGGCATGTCGGGGATTTGTTCCCAGGCTTTTGCTCGCACAGATATGGGCTGAATGCTGGCTGGGGGCATGTCGCAGTGACGTATGGGCCCCACCGGCAAATTGCCTTGTGCTAACACTGAGTTTACAGCTCTCAGTGGCGCAGGTGCTTCGGGGAAGAAAGGAGAGGGTCTCTGTCGAGGAGCCTGCCGGCGCCCCTGCAGGAACCACTCGTCCAGCCGGCTGCGGGCGGGTTCTTCCGGAGAAGACCAATCGAGCCTGAGGTCTTCCACGGCTTTGGACAGGATGCGGACGATCTCAGAGTCCATGCTGGTGCCCGTGCTCGTGTCCGCTGATGTCGATGGCGCGGGGTCTAAACTCGAGCCCGGCCAGTCGTCGGATGCAGCGTCAATAGAGAGGCTGTCATCCTTTTCATCGTCATCCCTTGACGTGCCGAAAGAGACGAGTCCCACCGCTCTGCTGGAGGGGTGCTGGTCCTCAGGTAGCGGTGAAGCACGCGGGGACTGGGCCGGCGTGACGTCACTGAAGTCTACGTGCTCTGGCAGCCTCTGTGAGCGGCGCTTTTTCTTGCGCGGCTCGAACGGAGGGGGCGGCAGCACGGTGGAAGCAGGCTCGTTTGCGGCGAAAGCGGCAAAGCGAGCGCGCAGCTCGGCGAGACCCAGGGAGTCACATTAGGGGCATCCGCCCTGAATGAGAGCAGCTTCTGCGTGGTCCGGTCCCAGGCAGCGAGTGCAAATGATGTGACGATCCCCATCAGGAAGAGGGCCTCTGCACGAGGCGCAGGCTGAAGGCATTTGCAACAACGCCTTGGAAAATTACTCTTTTACTAAAAAAGCGTCGCAGAGGCAAGCGCTTGCAGTAAAAGGATATCGTTGCGCGCCGGATGGCGTAGCAGAAGGCTTCGAAGGTGGCTGAAGGCGCCGGCGTCCTCTTTAGCGGTCCTGCTTTAGGCTTTCCGACGGCGGGCGAAAGACTCCAACAATCCGGAGGATCCAGTGAAGAACAGGTCTTGAAGAGTGCTGAAGGAGATTAAATCTAAAGAACTCTCATGACGGGGCGCCTAATATATAGCCCTAAGCCACGCCCATCTTGGACTCTGAGCCCATTGGTCACGCGTTCAGAGTCACCCCGTCATTGGTTCGAGCAAGTTGCTGCAGCACAGCCAATGACCGAGCTGCCTCGCTCATTGCTGTCTGCTGTGCAGCTGCAATGCGTTTTACATAAAGACTTCAATATTTCTTGAGAAACGGAGTTTTCCCATAGCGTAAGCTACTTACGCAATAGGAGAGACCTCTCGATAGGGAACTGAAGTGCAGCTTCAGTTTTTTTTGTTTTTGTTTTTAAAGCAGCATTCTAAAACCAATGAAAATTAATTCTAAGAATCATAAACAAGTCTATTTTAATTCAGTCAGAGTGTGGGTCCATACCATTATTTTCCAAATAAACCTCAAGATCAGTTCTACCAGCTACAAAATGACAGATCATAGAGAAGGCATCTAAATACTGAGGTGTTATTTGCTGTATATACTTTTGGGCATCAAGCAGTTCCAGTTCCCACATATTTAATTTTTTTTAATGTAAATCTATTCAAAAGACACTTTAGCTTTACTATTAATTCTTTACCTCTACAGTGTTGAAGAAAACAGAAAGCAGAAAGACAATAACCACGATGAACATGTACTTTCAGTCTGTAGTAGCTATGCCCTTTTTATGCAGTGGTTTGCTGGGGAAACAGCATCAAAGGGGCAGATGCCTACAGGATAAATAAACTGCTGAAGAAGGAAAGGTCTGTCCTGGAGACTAACCTGGATTCACTGAAGGTAGTGACAGAGTGACAACTTTGCCCAATTATTTGATATCATTGTACGTTATTGGAGCACATTCAGTAACAGACTACTGATTCCTACCATCAGCCTGTTTAATTCACTCTTTTAAATTGTGTTTTTAATATAATAATATAAAGTATTAATATATATATATACTAATACTGTGTTTGCCCCCTTTCACCTTCAGAACTGCCTTAATTCTACGTGGCATTGATTCAACAAGGTGCTGAAAGCATTCTTTAGAAATGTTGGCCCATATTGATAGGATAGCATATTGCAGTTGATGGAGATTTGTGGGATGCACATCCAGGGCACGAAGCTCCCGTTCCACCACATCCCAAAGATGCTCTATTGGGTTGAGATCTGGTGACTGTGGGGGCCATTTTAGTACAGTGAACTCATTATCATGTTCAAGAAACCAATTTGAAATGATTTGAGCTTTGTGACATGGTGCATTATCCTGCTGGAAGTAGCCATCAGAGGATGGGTACATGGTGGCCATAAAGGGATGGACATGGTCAGAAACAATGCTCAGGTAGGCCGTGGCATTTAAACGATGCCCAATTGGCACTAAGGGGCCTAAAGTGTGCCAAGAAAACATCCCCCACACCATTACACCATCACCACTAGCCTGCACAGTGGTAACAAGGCATGATGGATCCATGTTCTCATTCTGTTTACGCCAAATTCTGACTCTACCATCTGAATGTCTCAACAGAAATCGAGACTCATCAGACCAGGCAACATTTTTCCAGTCTTCAACTGTCCAATTTTGGTGAGCTCTTGCAAATTGTAGCCTCTTTTTCCTATTTGTAGTGAAGATGAGTGGTACCCGGTGGGGTCTTCTGCTGTTATAGCCCATCCGCCTCAAGGTTGTGCGTGTTGTGGCTTCACAAATGCTTTGCTGCATACCTCGGTTGTAACGAGTGGTTATTTCAGTCAAAGTTGCTCTTCTATCAGCTTGAATCAGTCGGCCCATTCTCCTCTGACCTCTAGCATCAACAAGGCATTTTCGCCCACAGGACTGCCGCATACTGGATGTTTTTCCCTTTTCACACCATTCTTTGTAAACCCTAGAAATGGTTGTGCTTGTACCTGCCTCCCAGTAACTGAGCAGATTGTGAAATACTCAGACTGGCCCGTCTGGCACTAACAACCATGCCACACTCAGAATTGCTTAAATCACCTTTCTTTCCCATTCTGGCATTCAGTTTGGAGTTCAGGAGATTGTCTTGACCAGGACCACACCCCTAAATGTATTGAAGCAACTGCCATGTGATTGGTTGATTAGATAATTGCATTAATGAGAAATTGAACAGGTGTTCCTAATAATCCTTTAGGTGAGTGTATATTATAATAATGCTTGTACCACATTGAATAACACGTGACATTTTTTACTATATGTTTATGCTTTGTGCTGTTTTTCTATAATATGTGTCATAATGTATTTCTCCCTTGTAGTGTGTTTAACATCTGAACTTAATGTGTTGCTATTAGGGCCGTAGCAAGTGGAGTGAAAGATGGTAATGATTCTAGGGGCCCAAAGTTCCAGGGGGCCCCATAAAAAATTAGAAACTGTATTTTTTTTAATAAGTAAGGTGCCCAAAGCAATATTCAATCAGTGGGCCCAGGATTTCTTGCTACAGCCCTAGTTGCTACAGCAACAAAGACATTTTCCCCTGTTGGGATTAACAAAATATTCAATTTCAGTTTCAGTTCAGTGATGGAAAGAGTTATGAAAATCTTAACTTAAGTATTTCCAACTGAAGTACTGAAATATGACTCAAGTAAGAGTAAATAAGTGGTTTGCTGAAAAATGACTTAAGTAATTACATTATAAATGACATGGAAATTATATTATATTAGGTAATTATATAATATAATAATATATATCATATAATACTTAATATAATAAAATTATATTAAGTAAATACTGTATACTCAATTCAGTTTTTAGTTAATGACAAAGCCCCATTTCCTGCGGTCATTATAAGTCTACTGAATAATATACATCTAAACCTTAAGAAATAATTTAAACATGCTAATTTGGTACTCAATAATTTGCTTTTATTATTATTATTATTATTATTATTATTATTATTATTATTATTAGAACAGTTGAAAGTTGCTGAGGTATTGTGCACACTTGCATTTCTCTATAGTCGCTTTACAATTGCAGGTAAAATATTGGCTTTAAAAATGGCCAAAAAGAACCATTTATTTACTGTAATTCTTGATAAATATAATGTGACCATGGTGAACACAAGCACCTGAGAAGCATTCCTTTCTTTCAAAAACAAAATGTCAAAACGTCTTGGTGTTCTATATATGGAACTGAAGTGTTTAGCAGCCTATATAATCTATAGTATATTATGTAGTATATAATATTCGATCTAAGTGTATCTTTTTTTTTTTGTAGTCTCTAAAAACTATTATGGACATTGCAAATATGGTTTCTGCCTCTTTAAGAAAAGTGCATGTAAAAAAATTCAGATTCTGAAAATTACATTCAGAATTTTAATTCAGAATATTACCTAAAAAACATGATAGTGATAAAGAACCTGAAATGTTTGTGGCATTGTATCTTTTAAAGGCATTGTGGCATGGGGGGCGTGGTTACGTGTCTGTCTGCGGAAGAGGGAAAGTGGTGTGGCTCGTCACCTGGGTTGTAATTACTCTAACACTTGTCTCTCATTATAGTGATGGCGGAGGGAGATCTGATAAAGCAAGCCAGAGCCTTTGAGGGGGAGAGAGAGTGTCCGAAGGAAGTAGTGTCTGTGTGTCTGCCAGCGCCATATTGGGGCTGCATTTCAATTTGAGTCTGCTACTGAGAGCCTATTTTTGTTTATTTGTGTGTATGTGTTTATGTGTGCTGGCCACTTAGGTTACGAAAAGAGTTTGAACTGTATAATGGCCCGTTTCTTTTGGCCGGGCATTCACAGCGACGTACACGAATGGTGTACGCCGTGCCATGAATGTCAGTTGGTAAATCCACCGGAAACCCCAAAAATGACATTGCACGTTTTGCCGTTGATCGAGGTCCCCTTTGAGAGAATTGGCATGGACCTCGTAGGGCCATTAGAGTGGACTGCATGTGGCCATCACTTTCTATTAGTTCAGGTAGACTATGCAACATGATATCCGGCAACAGTGCCTCTACGCAACATCTCAGCGTGTAGTGTTGCGGAAGCACTCTTCAAAATTATCTCCCGAGTGGGGATTCCAAAGGAAATACTCACTGACCAAGGCAAAACATTCATGTAACGTACACTACACACACTGTATGAATTATAAGGCATTAAATAGATTCGCACTAGCGTTTAATCACCTGCAAACCGACGGGTTGGTTGAACAATTTAATAAGACCTTGAAAGACATCATTCATAAGTTCGTACACAAAGACGCTAAAAATTGGTAGAAGTGGCTCAAACTCTGTTGTTTGTACTACAAGGAAGCCTCCACAGGGTTTTCCCCATTCAAGCTACTGTATGGGCTTTGGCTGCGCAGCGTGCTCAACATCATACGGGAAGCTTGGGAGGAAGGACCTTCGAATAGCTAACCAAATTCAATACAGGCGTGACCTTAGAGCAAAACTCCACACTTTAGGGCAGATAACACAGGAGAATTTGCTCCAAGCACAAGAACGTCAACACCGACTGTACGACAGGGGCATTCGATAAAGAAAATTCACACAGGGAGGTAAAGTGCTTGTATTGCTGCCCACTTAGAGTTCCAAATTACTTGCCAAATGGCAAGGATCCTTTGAGGCCACACAACGAGTTGAAGATATCGAATACAAGGTTAGGCAAACAGATAGGAGAGAAGCACGTCAAATCTACCACCTCAACCTCCTCAAACCATGGAGGGAGGCGGTGCCTGTAGCGACGGCTCAGTCCGGTTCTGTGTTGACTAACGGAAAGTAAATGTGGTGTCTAAATTTGATACTTATCCAATGCTGCAAATTGACGAGTTACTCGATTGGTTAGGCATGGCTCAATTTTACTCGATGCTGGACTTAACAAAGGGTTATTGTCAGATCCCTTTAACTCCAATATCCAGAGAAAAAAATTGCTTTTTCCACACCGTTCGGATTACACCAATTTGCGACGCTTCCGTTTGGTTTGTCCAGAGCCCCAGCCACGTTTCAGTGTCTCATGGACAAGATCCTCAGACATATCTAGCATATCTAGACTATATTATACATATCATATATATATATAGTAATGACTGGTGGCAGCATATGCAACATCTGAGGGCTGTCCTGAGAGCGCTGTGACAGGTGGGACTCAAGGCCAACCAGAAGAAGTGTGCAATTGGGCAGGTGGAAGTTAGGTATGTGGAGTTCCACTTGGGTAATGGGCAGTTGCATCCATAGGTTAATAAAACCTGTGGATGCAGTTTTGGGGGCTGGCTGGCTACTACCTGAGGTTTGTGCCTAGTTATTTTTATATCACCAGCCCGCTGTTCGCAAAAAGTAGTTAACTTTCACCTTTTGCTGACGCTTTATGCTTCGCAGAGCTAATGTGTGCTTCTAAATCACTTGCACATTTATTAGCAACTGACACATAAGTGCAGCTTTACATGTCATACATTCTGCTTCCCACGGATCTCGACCTGTACGAAAGCATGGGAATTTTTTTGTGCAAATCTTCTGTAAATTTGCACTTTTGTTTGGGCATTGTTTCCACTCAGTGGTCTTTTGCTGCTATTGTCAAGCAACTGTTTGATGCCGAACACAACAGCGTTCGTGGAGAGATTGACAGGCAGGAATTTGCCCAATAGTTTCTGCAAGCCTCTTATAATCGACCAATTGGTGTGCGAGAAGGCAGGACTTACAAAGAGGCGTTAAAGCAAAGCAAATATGCACGCGCACACAATGAAGTATTAGACCAGATGCATATCATAATGCAACTAAAGCCGAATCCTGGACATTTTCGCAAATGTAGAAATCCCGGCCAGACGCTTTTTTAAGGTCCGAAAAAGAGGACATGTCCAGGAAAAAGAGGACGCATGGTCACCCTAGGTGAAAATGTTTAGTTTGAAGTGCCTTGCATTTTATATTGATGCATGATACAGTGTTGTCTACTCTTGTCTTCATCAGTGCTGTTTAAAATGTCATGGTTGTCTTTTCAGATGTTTGATATCCTCAAATAGCGCTTTAGAGTACAATATTCTCTGTAGAATTCAAATATACCTCATAAATTGTGTGCTCTGCTCAGTGTTATCGAGTGAATAATGCAGGACTCGAACAAGAGATTCACACTCTCCTATCTCAGGGAGCAGAGAGATCAGGAAGCTAACTTTCATATAACATTCCAATTGGCTGCATTCAATGAACTGTCTGAGAACAATGAGGAATTATCATCAAACACTAGTTTCATGAGTAACCAATATGCTTATATACTTTTTATTATTATTGTATAGCTGTTACAACACTAATATTGTGTTTCATGGAAGAAAGAAATATGGTTTTGGAAAAAGTGAGTTAAAGATGTCAGAACTTTCTTTGATGGGTGAGCTATCCCTTTAAAGATGGTTGCCTGCAATTATGGCTATAAACAAAAATGCAAAGCCTACTATGGCATACTCATACATACACATACTACTTTCAGTGTTTATGCATGAGTAAAAAAGGGTGGCAAAGGGTCCATACCAACTAATGACATCACTTGAGTTCAGCAGACCTGATCATTCAAAGCACCCTGTATTTGCCCTGTATTACAGATCTGACAAGCCCCTTTGAGCTATAAACACTTTAGAGCGGAAAATGTTTGTAATCCAGGTCCCATGTTTGGAAATCAGAAGGTCTTTTGTTTAGCTCTGATGCATGTGTGATGCAGTGGTTTGTAATTTACATATGGCTGTGCTTTTTGCAAATATGCAGTCAGACATGTGATACCAAAACACATAACAGCTATTCTAGAACACAACGGCTGTCCTCTTGTTCAACAACTTCGCAATGAATAAATGAATAACACTGCAACAGAAGAAGTCAATGCATGCACTCCGATTTTCATTTCAGAGTCTGAATATGCATAATGCTGAAATGTTTTGTGAATTTACTAAGACTGAGAAATAGGATGTTGGCTACCTAAACATGTGTCAATGAATTGTTTAAATTATTCCTAGAGAAACAGTTAAACAGATAATGACAAATCATTTTGGTTACTGTAGTACTACACAAAGATCATTAGTTACCTAACCCAAAAGTCAATAGTGCAATACAGCAGGTCTATAGTTCACCAAAAAAATAATAATCTGAATCATTTACTCACCCTCACGTTGCTCCACATCCATATGACACTTTTTCTAGCAATTAAAACAAAACAAGCTTTCTTGCAGAAAGTCAATGCTGCTCTTCCCCATACAATGAAAGTAAATGGTGACCATGATTGTCCCTGTTCCCCATGCACCTTCACTGTGTATTGGTACATTGCAATTGCATCTTCACTGTATGCTGTCTCAGGGGTTAGTTACAGAACAACCAAGACATCAGACCAGGATTCTTATTCACTGTTACTTTATTCACTCATAATATCAGCTCTATTTCTGAAAACGACCAAGCGCTTATAAAAATTCAGGCCTCTGCTTAAATACATTTTAAAATATATTTAAAGTTTTATGAAAGATGACATGTTTACTGTGGTTGCCATAGTGTTGTTTTCAATGTAAGAAACAATTAAATACAAATACTGAATTATGCTATTCATGGCAGTCCCAGCGGTACGTGGGTTGGAAGTAAAATACAAGAAGGATTTGGGCTTTGGCTGTACTTCCCTTGAGTAGACATTGAGGAGAAAAGCAAATCCAAACTATTTTACATTTATATTTACAGTGTTGCTCTTAGCAGATGCTTTATGACTAAAGAGACTTTCCAGAGGTTACTACTGTCCCTTACAACTCAAGGCATATATAAAACGTAAATAAATATTAGAAAACAGTAAATGCAACACTGTAAATCAAAGAGATAGTACTCTCAAAAATGTAAGTTCTGCCATAATTCACACACCCTCATGTTGTTCCAAAATGTATTTTGTGGAACACGTAGGAAAAGGTTAGGAAAATGACAGCCTCAGTCACCATTCACTTTAACTGTATGATAAAAAGTGAATGGTGACTTAAAGGAAAATTTCCCCCAATTTCTTTTATTCTCTCATCATTTACTCACCCTCATGCCATCCCAGATGTATACAACTTTATTTATTTGACAGACTACAAACAAACATTTTTAGAAGAACAGCTCAGTTCTGGTACAGTCAATGCAAGTGAACAGTGGCAAGAACTTTAAAGGTCCAAAAAACACATTAAGGCAACATAAAAGTAATCCATACAAAAGTAATTAATTTTACAGTGGTTAAATATGTCTTCAGAACCAATGTGATAGGTTTGGGTGAGAAACAGATAAACATAAAGTATTTTTTTGTATATATAAATCTTCACTTTCACTTTCACATTATTGTTCTTTTGTTTTTGGCTATTTGCAGTATTCATGCATATCACTACCAGGGCAGGAAGGATAATTTAGAGTAAAAAAGGACTTGAATATTGATTTCTTCTCACCCACACCTATCATATCACTCCAGAAGACACATATTAGACCACCTGGAGTCGTATTAATTCATTTTAGGCTGCCTTTATGTCCTTTTTGGAGCTTCATATTTGTTGCCACAATTCACTTGCATTGTATGGACCTACAGAGCTGAGATATTCTTCTAAAAATCTTTGTTTGTGTTCAGCAGAAAAAAAAAAAAGTCACACATCTGGGATGGCATGAGTATGAGGACATGATGAGAGAATTTTCATTTTTGAGTAAACTAACCCATTTAAGCTGCCAGTCCCTAACATTCTGCAAAACATATCCTTTCATGCTCCACGGAAGAAAATCATACTAGTTTTGAATGACATGAGAGTGAGTTAATGATGACAGAATTTTCACTTTTTAAAAAAAGAAATAAGTAATAGTGTAATCAACAAATGCTTCCTTTTTTACTTATTTTATACTTGCTTTACTATAAAGACACACATTTTTGCAATCACATTTTCTTGTATATACTATCCAAATTAATCCAAAATGTGTAAAAAAATGTGCATAAAGTTGTTAAAATACGGTTGCATTTTTTTTTTTTACTTTGATCTGCTGACTTCTCGCGTGATCATGTTGCTATATTATAATGGCATCATACATACACACATAAACATAACAAGCAATATATTATATTTAGGTTATACATTTGTTTTTGCATCTTAAAGATTTTCTATGCATACTGCACAGATTTTGTGTAATTCAAATACACCTTAGGTTCGATGGGTTTAAAAAAAAAAGCATCTGCTATTTCAGCCTGCTCAAAGAATGCTCTCCCCAAGCTGAAATACCCATGACTATTTGTTGATTTTACAAACATTAAAGCCAAAAGTTATAAAAGACATTTTCCTATTAAGCAATCTAAAGAGCTCCTAAAAGCAAGAGTTTTACTTTGAGGAAGAACATTTTTTTTAGGCTGGAGAGACAAAACAGGCAGTTTTATGACAAAATGGATCTTTAAACATAATACCAAGAAATACGTTATTTTTGTTTTTGTATAAATAATGCAAAATGATGCTTTTCGTTTGTTATATGAAATCTACAAAACTGAGTGCTGTTCTTCAAATGTTGTCAATGCCTCAGGTGTTCAACAATTCACAGGGTTTCTTTAGATGTATGGCCTCAACAAAAATGCATTGAACATCAGCAGAGAAATATTGTTTTGTTTGGGAGAAGGAAATAAGACATTTCTCTGTGAGGGATGGTATCATACAACTAGTTTTATCTGTCTTAAGCAATAGTGTCTACCAACCTTCATCTCAAGCCATCTGGGAGGTGTGGTTTTCTGAGCATATCGGAAAACATAACAGAACAATCTGCCTGGGAAGTCCCAGCGGGTTCGAAACTGCATCTTTTTGCAAGCATTTGTTTCAGAGGTGTAACTCTCTGGCTTATTTGGCTATCTCCCAGGTCTCCTTACACTCTCATTCCTTATACAGTTGTGTTTGTTGAGCACATTGCGTACATGGATATTGGTGATGTTAGGAACTATTTCACTCACAGAATGGAATAATTCTTGAGGTTACTTTTTTCTTTCCTCCATTTATATTTTATGTTATACACAGTATTGTATTGAAGTTTGAAATCCCAGACATTAAACCATGCTAGAAGTAAGTCTTGATGTGGTCTCTCTTATCATCTGTGTTTATTATGGGCTTCTTGCCATTATGGGATAGGACAATTTAGAGCGACGGGGAGTATTGTTGAGAGAGGGGGGAAATAATAAGAATAGGACATGACACAAGCACAGGAACTCTATCAGGCCATGTGCGCATATCAAGATTTTCACGTAATAATTTCTTACATTTTGGATCGTATATCATTCTGTGGTGATTTTAGTGACACTTATTAAATTTATTTGCATTCCATCAAAATCATATTAGAAAGTATGTTTTTGTAGTTTAACACACCTTTTAAAATCAATACAAAGTACACCTAGACAGTAACTAAGACTCAAAATTATATATATATAAAAAAAAGGAATTAGGGAACTGGTCTATGTCACAAATCTAGAATCACTATATTAATACAAGGCATCTTAAGTCAGAGCAGCATAAATTATTAGCAATTTTGTCAAATATGTGAATGCACACACATCTGGTGGGAGCGCTCAGGTGCAGCATGGTAAATGAAGCGCAGGTGTGCAGAACAGAGTTTATGAATCAAAGAACAAACTCTAAAATAGCTCTTATGATCAGTGGTGAGAGCAGGAGAGAAAGAGATTAAAAAGAAAGAGAAAAGATTAAAGAAGGACAGAAAATAGAAATCCGCAAACACAAAACAGCAAGCAAACCAACAAACACAGGAAAAAGAGTAGGGAAAAACCCTGAATGTGGAATGATTTGTTGTTTAATCATCTGAGAGACTGTTTAATAATAATAATAATAGTAATAATAATAATAGTAATAATAATAATAATAGAGCTGTAAGTTACCTTGGTAAAAAGGAATTGCCAAGAACATGGATATTAAAATGAATAACTGGAATTCAGATCATTTAAAAAAGCTATTTATATAAATGTGCTAATGTGCTTTGCTTCTTTGTGTGTGTGTGTGTGTGTGTGTGTAATGTATGTATCGTTTGGTAAGACTCATGTTTTCTATAGTAAATTATGCTAATTGTGCTGCCACTGTTTTCTCAGAACTGGCAATGTGCATTGTTATTATGGAAGTCACAGCAAATTAAAAAAGAAAAACAAACAGCTATATTTTCATGATATATATATATATACACTCACCTAAAGGATTATTAGGAACACCATACTAATACTGTGTTTGCCCCCTTTCACCTTCAGAACTGCCTTAATTCTACGTGGCATTGATTCAACAAGGTGCTGAAAGCATTCTTTAGAAATGTTGGCCCATATTGATAGGATAGCATATTGCAGTTGATGGAGATTTGTGGGATGCACATCCAGGGCACGAAGCTCCCGTTCCACCACATCCCAAAGATGCACTATTGGGTTGAGATCTGGTGACTGTGGGGGCCATTTTAGTACAGTGAACTCATTGTCATGTTCAAGAAACCAATTTGAAATGATTCGAGCTTTGTGACATGGTGCATTATCCTGCTGGAAGTAGCCATCAGAGGATGGGTACATGGTGGCCATAAAGGGATGGACATGGTCAGAAACAATGCTCAGGTAGGCCGTGGCATTTAAACAATGCCCAATTGGCACTAAGGGGCCTAAAGTGTGCCAAGAAAACATCCCCCACACCATTACACCACCACCACCAGCCTGCACAGTGGTAACACAGTGGCATGATGGATCCATGTTCTCATTCTGTTTATGCCAAATTCTGACTCTACCATCTGAATGTCTCAACAGAAATCGAGACTCATCAGACCAGGCAACATTTTTCCAGTCTTCAACTGTCCAATTTTGGTGAGCTCTTGCAAATTGTAGCCTCTTTTTCCTATTTGTAGTGGAGATGAGTGGTACCCGGTGGGGTCTTCTGCTGTTGTAGCCCATCCGACTCAAGGTTGTGCGTGTTGTGGCTTCACAAATGCTTTGCTGCATACCTCGGTTGTAACGAGTGGTTATTTCAGGCAAAGTTGCTCTTCTATCAGCTTGAATCAGTCGGCCCATTCTCCTCTGACCTCTAGCATCAACAAGGCATTTTCGCCCACAGGACTGCCGCATACTGGATGTTTTTCCCTTTTCACACCATTCTTTGTAAACCCTAGAAATGGTTGTGCGTGAAAATCCCAGTAACTGAGCAGATTGTGAAATACTCAGACCGGCCCGTCTGGCACCAACAACCACGCTCAAAATTGCTTAAATCACCTTTCTTTCCCATTCTGACATTCAGTTTGGAGTTCAGGAGATTGTCTTGACCAGGACCACACCCCTAAATGCATTGAAGCAACTGCCATGTGATTGGTTGATTAGATAATTGCATTAATGAGAAATTGAACAGGTGTTCCTAATAATCCTTTAGGTGAGTGTATATATATATATATATATATATATATATATATATATAAAAGAGACCATGCAGCAATGATACATTCCCATGTGCCATGAGTTTAATTATAGCCGAGTCTGTATAAAATGACAGCCGTGAGTGCAGAGACCAAATACAGGAATTAAAATTCCACACTTGAGATTTCAGTGGCAAGAGAGACAAAGATCCAATCACTTTTTTATTTAGTTTACTGTCTCACCTGACAAATGGTTTGAGAAAATTTCAACCATAAATCAGTCAATAAACATTAGCATATGACACACACAAGCTGTGCATCATCTTTTTGACTGCGTAAGTAAGTACTATGACAAGCATCCCATAAGGATAGCATTAATTATCTGTTTGGCTGATACGATATTGAATTTCCAAGTTGGAGAAATTTAAATAATTACAGATTCTGCTTTTTCATTTAATATTCCATCTGTCAGACTATTAAAGGGATAATTCACTCAAAAAATTATTTTAATTATGTCACCATTCTCTCACCCTCATGTTGTTCAAATCATGTTGTCTGTTCATGTTGTCAGTACCATGTAGGTGAATGGTGACTGAGGATAACATTTTGCTAAGCTATGTTTATTTTCCACAGATGAATGAAGCTCATACTAGCTGGAGCTTACTAGCCATTAGGATTTTCGGGCCCCTGACAACTTTGCTCTCATATCTTATTGCAATAAATTACTAAATGTATTTTTTTTTTTTTTTTTTAAGTTATCATTAATAATAAATGTGGATATAAGCATGAATACACATTCAATAAGAGACCAAAAAATTATCAAAAATGAGCTTGAAAAGTTCATTAAAATATTACATTACAAGTACATTAAAAAATTCATGCAAATAACACATTTTATGAATTACCACGGGTTGGACCATGGATGGCTTATTATTGAATAGGTCAGTGGAACTATGGTTTCTATAAAACAAATTATAACATTTGTTATGAGGGAAAAAACAGTAGCCAAAAAAATTAACATATATAATTAAAACTGCCTTTCTTCTAATAAAACTAAGTAGACTTCTTCCTCTTTTATAGTTTTAACAAGAATCTATAACTTGTTTCTATAGTTGGCGTTACGACAGTAATGGCAGGTCTTATGAGATGTTAGACTTTCTCCATAGTACTTTAAAGTAGAAAATGAACGTTTTCATTCAGGTTTTGTGGTCTATGCCGTGCTGTTTAGCACACTGCACGATCCAGTCAAGCCTGGTTTATGACGTGTCCAGTGAAAGGATGCACTTTGCTCGGAACTGCCCACAAGACTTTCACCTACTGTTGCAGTGTTGTACATGGTAGTGTGACAATAAAGTGATTTGATTTGAACAAATGGTTAGCACATTTATCGCTTAAAGGTGCTTTTGGGACAAACCACTCAAAGCCTTCAGTTTTGGGGGTTCTGCTGGGCCCCCTGTCTGTCCAGGGCCATTAGAATGTCCTAATCCCCCCATTATGTCACCTCTGCATACTAGTTTGAAACAACATAATAGTTAGTAAATAATTATAGTACATGTTGGTGAACTCTCTTTATGAACTGACAGTGAATGCCTTGTGAAATATGAAAACCAGTCCCAAAAGTGATGATGATGTGTAATGAAAACCATTAACAAGGACATGTGACCGTCTGTGGATTAACATCAGATGTCCTCTCATGGAGCAAAACAATACAACAATCCACCAATATCACGTGACACGGGATACATACAGAGCTACTGGGATAGGTCTCTGAGTCTTAAATGTCATCAAACAACTGTGAAAAGAGAGAGAGATGGTCTGTAGAGAGGGCAGAACTGAAATGCCTTTTGCTATTGTTCTTCCAAAGAACAAACCAAATCACAGAATAATGTGACCCTCCACTTATGGAGTGGTAAGATACAGGAAAAATAAATAAATAATATTCAAGTGTCCACAGATCCCTTTAATGTTTGCACTGGGAGGCAAAATAGATTTGTGAGAAACTTCAGTCAGAATACAAAAAAATGGACAATTATGCAAATAATAATTTGGATGTGCTGAGCAAAGGGATTATGACTCCAGTCAAAGATATTAGCTCTGTTCAAACTGGGCTAAATGCCTTGGCTTTGTAGAATAGTTTACTTGTCACAGAAGTGGGAAAGGCTGGCCTGGAGTTGGACTGTGAAGGGGAACTGTTGGATGAAAGATGGTGTTCTAAACATTGTACTAATCTGAGGGTGGCTGCAGAAAATTGGTGCAGTCAAAGATTGTCTGGTTCATCCATCCATCGTCAACCGCTTATCCTGTGTACAGGGTCGCGGGATTGTCTGGTTCATTTTAAATAAAAATGTAACTTTTTATACACCATGCAAGAAACTGAAATGATCCTTTTTGCTGTGTGTGTGTGTGTGTGTGTTTGATTAAAAATGACTAGGGATTAAAACAAAAGTACCTGTAGTCCTTTAACTTCAAGCCCCTTTCACGGTTAGATGATTTGCTTGGTAGATCTATGAATTATCCATTATATATGCATTATCTCTGCCAAGGGAGAAGCTTAGAAAAATACCTGCTGAAGGATTGACACTTCTAGAGATAATCCATTGCTTCTGGATAAAGACAGATTACAACCAAATAGCATGTAAAGGCATACTATGTGAAATTAAAAGTGTTCTTCTCAGTATGGATTTAGGGATAATGTGACCTCTGCCTTTACTTCACTGACAGTATGAGCTCAGTGCAATTAATTGAGACACACCAACACAGAACTATAAATGCAAACCAACCCGTTGGCCACTACGTGGAGCCTACGCCGTAGGTTCGACACAGAAGTATAATAAGCCTTAAGGATGTAATGGATAGATGTGAAGTGGGGACTCCTTGATTTACAGTCCATATTTTACTTGTGATATTGCAATTTTAAATACACTGTTATGTAACGATACTGACTGTAAGGGGTGTTGGCGTAACAGGAGAGAAACAAAGACAATATACCAGGCCCAGAAATGGTTTGCAGATACAGTTTTTAATGTATCACAACAATGAGCAACAAACATACTTGATGAACTATTTCCAGAAGACGTTATTCAAATACCATCTACAATAAATGTCATTTCAACTATGACAACAGGTCTGTGACAAAATAAAAAAAGTTTCAAAACCATGTTATTACCGTAATACGGTACAGCTGAGACCTCAAACATTACAGTAACAAAAACTAATGAGACTACTCTCTATATATAAAACATCAATAACATTTTTGGTTTAGTTTATTTAAAGTTTTAGCCATAGGGGCATCTTTTTTATTAAAACCTTGGGGTGAACTTCCTATGTTACCCAGGCGTGAAAAGCGTATTGTGTAGAATATGATTACGCCTTGAGCATCCCTTTGATATCCAGAAGAACAATCCCAATTTAACCTTTAGAAGGTTGTCCTCCTATGTTTGACACTATCCATCTGTAGAAAGGTTTTTTTTGTTTTGTTCTTTTTTTTTTTTTTTTTGGCTGCTGTGCAGTTGCAACAATTATGTACAATTACATTATTGGACAATCCTTTTTTTTTTTTTTTTTTTTTTTTTTATAATAATTTTTTTATTTAGTTTTTTTTTCACTTTACCAGTCCTTTGAGTGGGAAGCATTCTGGTCCAGGCTAACACCTTAGCGCATGGTGCTAGCTGACAGCTCAGTCTTGAAATGCTGTTCCACATACAGGGAAAGGCAAAAGCAGAGTTCTAAAAGCCTTTGGAATCAGGACAGTTGCTCAGGTTTTGGACAGAGGCAGGATTGCACCTTAGGAGGCCAAGATGTCTCTTGTGAAACACAATCAAAAAGTGTCTTCAGGATTAAAATAAGCATTAAAATATTAAAAATCCAAATAAGAACATTAAAAAGTCCACAAAAAAAGAACTGTGATTTTACCTTTAACAAAAAATAAAATCACCTGTACAGCAATTAAAAGTAAGTGAAATGTTACATAATTTCATCGTTTGAAACTATTTTTAAGCATGATTTGATTTAACCTGTCAAACAGTTGCATTACATGCTACTTGTTCATCTCAGAATAGGAATACCAAAAGCAATACATTTTTGCATTTCTTCATATTAATAAATTTGTACCATGCACAGCCAACTACGAATATGTACAACAACTTAGCTTTCTTTGTTCACAAGCCTTTTACTTTCATACCTTAAGCCTTCTGTTACTTTGGAATGAATCACATTGTCCAACTGTCTCCAAACAGAAAGTGATTCATAAAAAAATTAAACACCCTTGACAGCGTTCACATTCTTTAAGTTACACAGCCAAAAAAAAAAAAAGAAAAAAGAAGGAAATAGAAACCAACAAAACAAAAACAGTAAAGCAATGTCATTCATGAATCAGTACTCTGCCTAGAAGGAAGCTGAAAATGTATGGCAAGCGCTAAAAAAAATAAATAAAAACAAATCTGACAAAAATAAAGACAAAAACATTACACAGTAGCAGCATAACTTTGTAAGATAATATTTTGTAACCCACATATCACTAAACATGATGGAAAATTGAATATTTGCATGACATTAACAGAAGTGCCCAGAGTACAATGGAAGAAACAGCCTATCCACTATATGGCAGTGTACAGGGGTAGCACTGTTTTCAGTCCTACAAATACAGGAAAAAATAATTTCATGTTTATAAAACACGTTTTGCCCCCCTTTTTAAAAGCAGCTTTCTTTTTTAAATGAAGCAAATGTTCATACCATATTCTATCCAACTTGCACTTTTACAGTTTCAAGCATACAGTACTACTTTCATGGATGCACCAATTGTTAAATGTCTCTGGATCGTTAGGCTTCAAATTTCTAACAAATGTGGTCCAATCTGCTGCTGAACTAGACACAAATACTAATTAAAACAAACAGACAGATAACAAACGAACACTGAAAACCAATATCTATTAAATTAAGACATGGTGTACCTCAAATAAAAAAAAAACTATATATATAAAATAAAAATAAGTGCACTGTAGTCCAGACACAAGCAAGTACTGTAACAGTATAGCAATTCACAAATGAAAAATGTCCTATTCACATAATCTTCAAGAGTCTATCAAAACTAGAATTATTACCTCTTAAGAAAAGGGTGTGATGAGAGGTAAAAGAAAGGTAAGAGTTGGCACAGATCATTAGTATATTCTACAAGGACAGAGGGTGTTGTATATAAATACAGCTTGTGGCAATCCAAACTGGCAAACACAGGGGCACACATTACTTCACCTTTCTAAATTCCCTCAGTGGTAAAACCATACTCTTTTTGTAGGGCAAACTAAAAGGATATGCACGCTGTCCTGTAACAGTTATATTGTCTCTTGGTACACTACACACATCAAGGAAATGCCTCCAATAAAGCTTGACATGTTTTGGTAAAAGCCATTTATAAGCAGGCTTCTTCGCTGTTTCAACAAATGAGAAATGTTATGTACTGACCTGAGAATTTAAAGCTACTGAATTACACCTAACTAAACTAAGAGAAATTCTCTTTGAAAGTTCTGGATCATTATCCCATACAGTACATGCTAGCATTTGGAAATCAATCCAGCTGAGGTGCAATTTGCTATCATGAGAATTTTTGGCTTGAATCAAGCTCCAAAAGAACTTGTGAAAGTTTTCCTATTACATGTTTTTGTATACAATATAAGCTCAGTCAAGCATCTGCAACAGTTCTGTCCATAACAAAAATCAATCAATATCTTGCCAGCATATCAATATGGGAAAAACAATCCTGAGTCAATCTTTTGGTACTGTAATTTTTTGGGTTAGAGAAACTTTGGAACTGCGGTTAAAAGTCTTTTTTTTCTTTTAAGCAAGAGATCTGTTTTTCACTCCTACACACTGAACATATCCATTCTGATACTACTGAAATTGCCATCTAGACCGGATGTCGCCTTAGCCTTGACTTCCAACGTGTTATCTAAGTCATCCAGCTTCTGGCTTAACTCACTGTCAGACTCGTCTGAACAACTTTCGGTGGGTAGTGAGGTTTGAGCCCCTGAGGTGCTGCACGAAGTTGAGGTAACCGTTGAAGGCAAGGAAAGGGGAGGAGGAGAAGCAGATGGGCAGGAAGCAGCTTTCCTGGCTGATGCCTGGAAAAGAATATTTGGCCAGGACTTCATGGACAAGTGAGAGAGATGAGGCAAGGTGTTATTAGAAGAAGCTTCAGACTGCGAGGTAGATGTGGTGTTAGGACAAGGGGAGCAGACTGAGTGAGGTAATAATCTAGCATGCTCTTTGGCATTTCTCATTGCTTGTTTGATTGTTTTCTCTTTGTGCAAGCTCGACTGAAGGTGTTGGCCAAGTGCTTCGTTCCCACTGACAGACACATTGCAGGCTATGCAATTATACTTGCTCACTGCCTTACGAAGCACTGTCTCTTGCGGATCGATAAAAGGGTGACCAAAGTAACAGAAGGATTTCTGATGGTGAGCTGCTGAGTCTTCATCAGCGAAAATCGCCTGGCACTTTCTGCATATAAACTCATGTTTGATGGATGGAACAATAAATGCATCTGGAAAGCCGGAACTTTTGGTATTTGTTGGGGGTTCTTCATTTGTGCTTTCTTTTGAAGAGCCTTTATCATCCTTATTTTCGGTAGCCTCTTTTGGTTTGACGAAGTTGCTCTGTGCACCACGTGACTTTGTAAGTGGTGTTTTCTGCTGCGGCTCATTTAGCTTTTGCTGCTGTTGTTGCTGCTTCTGTAAGGAATCCTGGAGGGACTGCTGGTACTGATGGTACTGCTGCAACAAGGCAGTTGGAGAAATCCCTGCGATAGCCTGCGGCATAGCAGGGCCATAGGGGAACAGGTTCTCCATTCCACAGAGAGGAGGGAAATAACCCCCCTGTACTCCGCCAGGAAGTTGGGGTGAGAAGCAAGATGCAAATCCAGGGATGAAATAAGGTAAGAACTGTCCCCCTAAGAAGGAGCCTGGGTCACCAGCAATAGCATTCTGAAGTGCTTGCAGTTGTGCTGGGTCCACTGAAGCCTCACTTCCCAATTTTCCTATCATAGAGAGTGGCGGAGAGGGCTTTTCCCTTTTCTTCACAACTGGGGTCTCGGGGCGGGCAGTGTCAGCTTCTTTGTTGACCTTGAACTTTTCTAACTTCTTGTCTTTTTCAGATTCTTTTATGTGCTGCTCAGTCTGATTTGCTGCCAAAGGAGTGGAAGGAAGAGGAAGTGTGGGGGGTGGAGGAGGAGGAGCAGGAGGAGGTGTCTGAAGAAGAGTCTTGGTTGGGGTACTGCTGAGAGACATGGCAGGAGAAGGGGTGGCTGGAGTAGGGAACCCAAGCATGCCAGCACCAGGAGATGCTAAAGCTGAAATACAGTGGTATAGACAATATTGACATATTTTTCTACAGAATCACTCCTACACTTTGCAAGAAAAGATTTGTGGGGCTCTACCAATGATAAACATTTATTAATCAAAACAGCCACAAGCACATTATTTAAAAATGATAAAAACATGAACAAAAATATAGAACAAGAAAAAAAACACAAACATGAAAGCATTTTTCCCCCCCAAAGTAAAGTGTCTATTGCAGTGAATGCATGTAATAAATGTCCTAATGACTCCTAATTTGAATGTATCAGTGACTGTAACAGTCCTCAACATCAGAAAGAAGCATATGAGACAGTAACATGATGTGCTTTTAATGTATAAATTATTTATAAAGGTACTACACACTGTGCTTTCGTCATACTAACTCACCAGGTGTATTTGGTGGGAAACCCGGAAGGGATGATGGCCCATTAACACCAGGAAGAAGCACTGGTGGTAGACTAGATATTCCTGGGTAGGCAGTTGGCAGGCTAAGGCCATGAAGTGCATTATTGTCCACTGCAGGTTGCTGCTGGGCTGGCATGTTGAGTACATCGGTTGCCTTCTTCAAACGGTCAAGTTCTTGTTGGGCCATAAGCTGGCGGACAGTGGTAGGTGCAAGATAGTCTTTTTCTCGATCAACCTGGTTGCCCAGTGTTTCCTGCACTTTTGCAATGTGTTGCTTTGAGAAGATATGATCACGAATTGAAAGTCTGGCTGTATACTTCACTCCACATAAAGTACACTCGGGCCTTGGCCCATCTGGGCAACCTTGGCTTATCATGAAAGGCTTTCCAATGTTTATTTTAAATTTCTTTTCTTTTGCACGGGCATTCTGGAACCAAACCTGGATGACACGTTTTGGGAGTCTTATTTCGCTGCCCAGCATTTCACACTCTTGCATAGTAGGTGTGCGGTAGTCACTGAAGCAAGCCTTGAGAACTTTAAGCTGTAGGTTGCTCATTTGAGTTCGAAAACGCTTGTGGCCTGGTCTCTCTCCACCTGCCTTTGCTGACTTGAAGGGATTGGAACCTCCAAATGGACAGGGTGAACTTGGATCAGCAAAACTCGAAGTCTCACTCTGGTCTGCATTTTCATCTAGGTCATCATCTCTGAAATTGAAGTAATCACTATCTTTGCCAGAGAAACTTAGAGCTGGGCTAACCATGTTGAAAGGAAATCTATCCTCATTTGTCTCAGAGGTTTGTGCTTGGTTCAATTTGCTCTCAACCATTTTCCCAATCCCATTAATTGTGAGACTCTCAACTTCATTATTAGTCTCGTCGCCAGTTGTAATGTCACTTACAGCTGTGTTAATTGAGGAGGTCTCATCAAAGTCAATTTTGTTACCATCAAAAGAGGCTTCTGCAGAACTCATATTAAGTCCCTCAAGTTCATCAATGTTTTCTGCTTTTAAGGATAAGTTCAAAAAGTTTTTTAGTGGCATCTCAGAAGGTTTCCCTGGAGTGGAGGATGCTGTTGGTTGCTCACTTTCATTTGTTTCAGTCTTTGTGGTCATCTGTATATAATCAGAGAAATTGTACTTACAAGGGCTTTGACCTCCATCATCTTGTGGCATCATTGGACTTGGGGGCAAACTAAAGCCTGCCTGTTTAGCCTCATGCCAGTGCCTTGAACGAATGTGGCTATCAAGAGCTGATTTGGCCTTGAACAAAGCCCTGCAGAAGGGGCACTTTTTATGAGTTTGGGAAGGTCCAACTGCTCTAAAATGTCCTTTCCTCTCTCTTGCTCGGGTGTTCTGAAACCAGACTTGAACAACTCTTTTCTTTAGACCGACTTCACGAGCAATGTGATCTAACATCTTTCGTGTTGGGTTTGAATCTAGTAAGTACTTATCGTAGAGGATCTCAAGTTGCTCTGGAGTAATGGTAGTCCTAAGACGTTTATCTCTGTGCTGATCTTCACCACTGTTAAGACCATCTTTTTCATGTTGCCCATCATCTTTTTCATCTAATTTACGTTTCATAGAGTTAGAGCTAACAGCAGAGGCAAGGCCAGAGTTGCTTGGAGTCGGCATCTGTGACAAGGCTCCAGACAGGAGTTGACTAGTCATAAGAGGGTTATTTGGGTCAAAGATCATATAGGGCATATCCAGTGGCCTTTCTAAAAACTGTGAGTGCAGAAATTGGTTTTGGGCAGCCAGAAAATGTATGTGCTGGTGCTCCTGCCACAGCTCTCCAGTTGGGAAAGTGATTTTGCACTGATCACAGTGGTACTGTAACATCTGTGGGGGAAGGCTATTGTTAAGAGAAGACAGTGCAATGGATAGAGGACTTGAAGGGACAGTTGTAGACTGGTGCTGGGAATGGGATCTTGACATTTGTGGTTGAGATACTTTCGGCTGTGGGGTTGAGGCCTTGGAAGATTTTAGATCACTCAAGCTCTTGGCTGTTTGCATTTGGGCAATATCTCCCAATTTGGGTTTGTCATAGAGGAGTTCAGGTTTTGGTGAATTTTTCCCTACATCAGGTTGAGGTGAAGGCATTAAGGGAGAACTGGAGCCTGAGCTGCTTGCAGGGTGTTTTGCTGGTTCAGCTGGCCTTGCTGAGCACTGCTCACTGTTTTCTGCTAAATCATCAGAGTAGTTTTCGTCTCCAACTTCATCATCCTCATCTTTGTAGCATTGTTTCTTTTGGTGAGTAATGAGGTCAAAAATTCGGGGGAAAATCACACTGCATTTCTTACATTGGTACTGCATGTTGCTGGTCCTGATGTATCGTTCATTTGTCAGTTCTTTCTTTTCAATGTCTTTTGTATCTGCTTGGTTCTCATAACTTTTTCTGGCCTTCTGACGGGCATTTTGGAACCACACCACAATCACTCGTGTTGGCAGGTTGAGTACAGTGGAAAGCTGCTCGATTTCATCATCCTTAGGGTAAGCATTGGTATCGAAGAAGTCTTGGAGTACTCGTAGTTGATAATCTGTGAAGCGTGTCCTTGATGACCGTTTGTTCGCTGTAGCATCAGTTCTGTAGTACTCCAGCATGTTTACTTGGGATTCAAGTCTGATATCTTCCAGTGTGGTCATGGGTGGAATGTTGAAATTGTAAGGAGAGTCTTTGCTTCTTTGACGCTCTTTGAAGAGTGTATTGCGGAACCAATGCTTTATGACTTTCTGCGGAAGGCCAGATTTGTCGGCCATTTCTTGAATCTGCTCTTCGTTGGGAGAATTGTTGATGTCAAAGTGAGCACGGAGGATTTTTAGCTGATCATCCGTGATTCTGGTGCGAGGACGCTTGAACTGAGAATGCCGTAGGAAGTTTGGATCCAGTCCCAGTTGTTGTTGACATAACTGTGTGAGATCAGAAGATATAGAGTCCATTGTTGGAAGCTGTAGCGCAAGCTGTGGTAGTAGCCCGGGGTGCTGCAATGATTGCATCATAAGTGGTGGGAAAATTGGCAAGTCGAGAGAAACAGGGAGCTGCACTTGAGAAGGTGCTGTGGGTGGTGTAGGTGGTGGTGGTGGTGGTGGTGGTGGAGGTGGTGGTGGCTGAGGAGCCTGCAGAGGTGCTGGAGATGGTGTCTGTGATTTCCCCACAGAGTTAGTGGCAGGGAGAGTAGTCACTGGAGCAGAAGGGGGAGGAGGAGGTGGGGGAGGAGTTTCTGGAGATGATGGGTTTATGGGGTACAACTTGTCATATGCCTCCCTGTATTGCTGTGCAAACTTCTCTAGCTTCACATATGGAAAGAACTGCCCATGCACATGTTCCTGATGGCTTTTGAGAATCAGCATGTTAGAGAAGAACTTTCCACAAAGACCACACTCCAGCTTGTCAGTCAACTCTTCCTCTCTGTTCTTTTTCTGGCTTTTCTGTCTATTCTCATTATACTGAATGACCAGTTCAAAGCCAAAGTTCTCCAGTAGCGCTTTAGCAGCATTACCTCTAGCCCCTGAGATGATGCGTGGTGGAGGAACGAGAGGTTCTGAAAATGTAGGCTTTCTAGAATCTTTAGTATCTTTTGCACTGTCAGTATCACTAGCTATATCCTGTTTTGCTTTGCACTCCTGACTCTCTAGGTGCTCTTCAGCTTCTCTGGACAACTGAATCTCAGACAGAGCAATGTGGTTGGACTCAGTTTTAGTCTTTTGGCTCTGCTGCTGTGCTTTCTGCTGATATTGCTGCATCTGAGACTGGGAGGCCAGCTGTTGAGTCTGCTGCTGAGAGAGCTGAAGCTGTTGTTGTTGGCCCAGCTGATGTTGCTGCTGCATCTGCTGCTTGAGATCTTCTAGGAATGATCCTGTCATGCTAGGCATGCCAAATGCAGCTGAATGCATTGCAAGCTCAGAACTTATGTTAAATTCAGCACCAGGGATGTAGAATGGGAAGAGGAACTGGGGCTGCTGGAACTGCAGCAGGGCTTCTGGTGTCATTGGGAAGTGGGGGAAAAATGCTGGATTCAAAAACTGTGGCTGAAAGAATGCAGCTTGCTGCTGCAGCTCATGTTGCAGCTGCATCTGAAGCTGTGCTGGTGATTGGGCAGGTGGGAGGGTGGGCTGCACAGAGATATGATCAGTAGTTTGTTTCATGGTAACTTCTTTGGCATCTACAGTGTTTTCTTTGTTAGATGATACTGGTGGACTTTCAGAATCTGTGTTGCCCTGATTGAGTGGAATAGGGCTTTTGGCTGAAGTACTTCCACTGCTATCACCACTGGTACAAGTGCTAGTCTCCGTTTTAGCAGTTCTGGCTTTTGTCTGATGAAGTACAGACCTCATGTGAATCTCCAGGGTTGAACTTTGGCTATAAGCAACGTTACATATATTGCATTTGTATGGTTTGTTGTCAACATTGTTGCTGGTCTCCTGTGGAACTGGGCTTGAGACCTCTTGGATAACTTTCTTAAGCTTATGCAAATGTGAAACAGAATTATAGTGAACAAGGAGAATGTTCTTTTGGGTGAAGGACTCCTTGCAGACTGTGCATTTGTATGGACGTGAGGGGTCTAAAAACTTTTCCATGGTGAAATTTGGACCTTTCCTAAAAGGTAAGGTGCGCTTTGGCTCTGAGCCCATGTCATCAAGCAAAGAGCTGCCGTCACTTCCAGTGGGACTGGCCTTCCCCTCTTGGTCAAGATCCTCATCTTTGTCTAGTTCATGCTCAAAAGCTTGTGCCTCTTCCAGAGCCCTCATCTCACTCTCAGCAATGTCACCATTTAGAGGCAGGTTTCCACAGAGCTGTTGCACTTCGGCATCACTCAGCTCAGGGTGACCAGTCTCCAGATGCTTTCGTAGGGCAAGGAATGTCCTGAAGCTTCGCTGGCAAAGGTTGCACATGGTGGCTGCACGAATGGCGTGGTACTGGGAATGTATCTCAAGTTTCTGCATAGTCTTGAAAGCCAAGCTGCAATGGTTACAACGGTATTTGTAGACATGGCGATCAGAGACTGAGAGCTGCTGGCTCCTCTGCAGATCGGTAAGATGCTCCTGCAGGGAGTCTGGGCTCTTCCTGTCCTGCCCACTGGCTTTCTTCCAATCAGGGGCCTCAGAAGCCTCTTTTGGTGGCTTGAGTTCCTCATTAGCAAGTTCAACCTCACTTTTGTCTTGGCCTGTGCTGCTTTTCAAATCCTTAGAGTTGTTTCCTGTTGATATTCAGAAAGAGGAGAGAGTTCAGAATTCTTCTCAGGAAATTTCATTATAAAATATTTGTATGACTTTTCTAAAGAATTCTCTGTAATACAGTTCATACATTTCAGATGACATTGTGGCTGCATAATGTGCTTACCCAAGGGTTTTCCAGATCCCTCTGGGATAACAGCTGACGAATCAATCAAAGATAGGACTTTGTCTTGTAATGATACAGGCAGCAAAGAATTATTGGGCACTGTAACATCTGGTCCTGCAACCTAAGAGGAAAATATATAGAACTATGTTATATCAGTCCCAAAACTGATTAAAATTAACCTAAAAGAAAAAATTTGTTATAAACACGTAAACAATTAACAAATTAATTGATTTATTCAAAATGCTAAGCTTGAAAACAAGTACAGATAGAGGTACTTTCAAACAAATCCTTTTTCAAAACTGCTGTTTTTAACGTCAGTCATTTCATGGAATATACATACTGTCATAAGCAACTTCTCCACACAATCTGGAGCCACACTGTGCAGGTGAGTAAGATGCAGCTGCAAATGAATCTTGTTGCTGAGGACATCCTGACATAGAGGGCAGCTGATGACAGGCTGCATGGAATGCTGAGACATGATGTGCAGCTGTAAACGGTTTGCATCCTTGTTACTGTAGTTACAGTATGGGCACTGTTGCACCTGAAAGAGTTTATCATAACATTGCCATACTTTATAGTTTTGCTCTGAAACACTTCATATGAGAGAATGTGCTGTAAATTACAAGATGATCCCTCAGGAAAATTAACTAAAATCCAAACAAAACATGTAGGATTCCCAAAAATGTTTTAAAGTCTTCATTTTAAGTAACAAAAATAAATAAATAAAAATAAAAATAAACAAATGGTTGGAATTTCGAATCAAAAGATTACAATGATGTTAACATGAACCATTTTAGACTTTGCATACTTTTCATTACAAGGAGTACTTTTAAACTAAAACCTCTCACTACCTGTCTTAACCCTTTCAGAAACAGTTTAGAAAGCACTCTCCCACTCAGGGACTAAATATAATTGAGTATATTATTTTAATTAATATACTTACTTTTTATATAATTAAGAAAGACAAAAAGCACAGAATTGAACCTCATGCAGGCACAATCAGTCTCATTATTAAGTCATACTTTTGTAAACCGATCAAAGTATCTAACCTGCTCATTGGACAGTGTCTTCTCTTCAGCAGATTTAGGCCTCTTGGGTGGAGTGTCATTTTCTTTCTCCTGCTGAAGTGACCGCTTCCCTGTTGTAGCATTCCTTAGGGTTTCCTTAGCCAGATTATTAATTCCTGTGAATATCAGACAAGATATCTTCTGTCACATGCTTATTCTGGACTCCTGATCCTGAAAATCTCCTGACAGACGTACAATGTCCCTGACTTTAATAAGAAGCCATATTTTGGTAACATAGGCTTGTTGTTAAGAATGCAGGATATTGGGGGACTCAGGTAATGTAAAAGGTTTATTAAGCAAAAGAAAAAAACATAATATAAAAAAAATATCCCAAATTATCTAAATAAAAGTATCTATTAAAGTTCAAATTGAATTACAATACACGTAAAAATATTTTTTTTATTTTAATCATGAACACTAGATGACCCAACAAAAATCTATATTCACGAAATGATTTCTGGTATGAAGATCTTTGCAAATAAATAGGTTCAAATTAATTGTTATAGCATGGCAGGTCACCACTATGCAGTTCATTTGGGGGTATAGACAGACAAATCACCTTCCCCAGCTTCCCCCTGAATATCCATGCCTCATACTCTGTATTAGAGGGGGTTGCCATGTTATTTCCATTTCAGCTGAGCTCAATTCAGCAAATCAGCGCCCAGTTGTATTTAGAGTATGCTGCGCAGAGTGATAAATCTTTCATTACCCCGTATCCTCAGATACAGACAGTGTCCCAGCCTCCTCAGTCAATGCAATTCATCTACCTGCTGAATAAGCAGTGCACAAAGAAACTGAGCTTGCTGTTCTTCACTCTAATCTTGTCACTCTAAGCTAAATGTGTGTATTACTCTTATGAATCAAAGCTTAGCAAAGCAGGCATTGAAAATACATTGTGGAAAAAATATGTAGAAATAAACAGCATGTGAGTCGGCTCTTTATTTGTTTAAAATATATTTCAATATATACTGCATGTTGCTATGCATTTAAATTATTTGCATTACAAGGAATTCAGCTTATTTTATTGCAGTCTTTCATATCAGGAGCCTGACATATTAGCCTGCCAAAAAAAGTGACAAGAGGGGGGGAACCACAAGGGCACAATACAAATTTCTAAGAGCATCAGAGTAAGGTCTGCAGTCTCAAATAGCTACGTAATATTTTTTCTCTCCTGGCCTTGATATCCCTGCTGCGTTGGGTTGAGGTGGGGGGGAGGGGGGCATTTCATGACAAACAGAACACCTAATTTGCAAAACCTTTTTTTTCCCTCCCCTCTCTGTTTATTATTTGGATTTCTAAATTTAACTTTCAATTTTCGCCATCTTCCAGTCAATCTGCAACTAAATAATTTCCCGGGTGGAAAGGCGACTCCTGGACAGCCGGGTGCAAATACATTTCACAATGAGGCCCTTCCATTGATTGCCTTCATATTGAATGTAAATATATGGTCTGGGGGCTGATCTGCACAACATAAGTACCCACCAGCCTTTGCATAGGTTATTATCTCCATAAACATGCAGCAGTTCTGCTGTGGTTAAAGCTTTGCGGAATTATCAGCTAAATGAACTATTTAAATCTTCTGATGATGGACTTTTGAATATATTTTTATTAAAACATTTGATAATACCTGCACACAATAGTATTTATCTGCCTGTAGAATTGTGTGAGGAACCAATGGAAATGCTCTTTGTGTAGTCTGTATCTCACACTAAATGAGACTGCCCTTTTTCTTTGTCTTCAGACACACACACACACACACACAGTGCAATGAAGCAATAGATAAAATAATTGTGACGCACAGCCCCCCTTTCCCATCCAAATGACAAATGTCTTTGAGAAGCAGGACCTTGCTTGATTAGATAAATCAAACTGTGATTTATGACAGTCAAGCTGTTTGCATTACATTGACCAGGGCTACAGACTGGCCACCCATCTTTATTTACAACTGTCAATGAGATTTTTAAAATCATGCAACCTACACAAGGCTTCTTGAAACACCTTTGATCATTTAAGCAAACAGTTTCTCTAAAGGAGAAACAACAGTTATGTCACTAATATGATCTTCCTGATCTTCCTCACACAGAGAGAGGCCATTTTGAGTCCTGTTAATTTTCAACGCTTGGTTTTCTCCATTTCATGTCTCGAAGAGTCATCTAATTCAACCAAAATGTTACATGAACAAAAACAGCAATAGCTGCTGGCCTCAGTTTGAAAGCACTGCAAGATACTTCTCTTTAAAACATAAATAGGCTCTTATATGACAAGCTATTTTATTTCAAAATTTCTTTCGCCTGCAAATGCCAATTACACAGGACTTGCTTGATATAGGCATCATAAATTTACTATTCAATTTACTGTTCTTCAGTCCAGCCAGTCTGGCCGAGGTGACAGGGCAATAAATAAAGCAGGACCCTGGGACGCTCCGAGAACTTTAGTGATTTACAAGGACAAGAGGTTAAGGTTACGCATTAGTGTGACCTACAGTTCAGCAGATAACATTTACCACACTGTGAATTTTAAACTTGCACAGAGGAGCCCTGCTTTCTCTCTGCTCTCGCAAAATGAATCAGAGTCCATCGGCTTTGGCATCGCACTTCAGACGAGGCGTAAAACGACAGATGTCATATTTGGCAAATCCTACAGGACTCACTGAATTGATTAAGTCAGAATTCATAGCTCTAGGCTTTCAATGAAATATGCAAATCATTTTAATTTATTTTAATTCAATATCTAGAAAGACAGCAATTGAATAAATGCTCATTTCAAAGCTGGAAACATGCATATAATGTTTCAAATGCAAATGCTAACTTTAAATATGCAGGATTTGATCAGCCTTGCATTTGATTTAATTCAGCTGCATTATTCTAAAACTGATTTAAAAAATAGGCATTGTGAAAAATGACCTTTCTTATTTATGGCAGGTATGCAGAAAATTTTCTCAGCAATAATGACAGCTAATTTTCATCTTTTCTTGAGATTTTAGAATTATCTCTTTACCCTAAAGCCAACGCACTGACCTGCTTCCATGTAACATATAAACAATGCACATAGTAATCAGGATTTGATCCAGATTAGGACATTTGCATGGAGAATGCAATTTGGATTATAATTAATCCACAGTGACGCTAGATTAAAATGACAAAATAAATGAGGATGAGGGGTAAATTGGGCTGTTTTGAAAGATCTTGCCTGTGAAGATGAACTTCTTAATATTGTGAATATCTCTATGCAAAATCTTTAATATGCAGGAGCCTGAAGTTTTCTTTTCCAAACAACAATAAGGATTTAGTTTTTAGATAAAAACAAACAAACAAAGAAACATCTGGCATATGGGTTCAACAGAGCAACCCCTAAAATCCATTTGCTACCCATTCAAAGTGTATCATCACACTAAAGTAATTGATAAAAAAAATCAGCCATTTGGGGATGATATAATATCAATTTAAAGGGATTGTTCTCACAAAAAAAAGAATAATTTGCCTTTCTTCCTTCTGTGGAACACAAAAGGAGATGTTAGCCATGTGCTAATCTCAGGCACATTCACTTTCACTGCATCTTTTTCATATCTGCAGGATTTTGTGTTCCATGGAAGATAGACAGTAACACAGGGGAGTGAGTAAATTATGATAGAATTTTACATTTTGGGTAAACTATCCCTTTAAATGTTGCAGCCTTAAAAACAAGAAAAGGAAACTATTGCATTGCAAAAGTTAACATAAATGCTAGTGTAAATGAGATCTGCATCCCGACCACAACGTTAAATGATGCCGCATGTAATAGGTCATGTAAATGCATTGAGTAAGAGCTGCCTCAGACAAGCCTGTCATGCCTATAAGGATAAAAGATAAACGACAGGCTAAACTAATAGGCTCTGTCCTGTTTCAGCATTTCTTCTGCTCCATTGAACCCAACATTATGTAGCTAGGTATGGTGTGCATGAAAAGACGTCTAATGTAATATCCATTTCGACCATATATTTCCATCTCATACATAAAAAGCACATAGGAATTCTTTTTTGGCAAATCAAATATAACTGAGCTGTAGGTAGTGATGCCAGATGCTAGCTCCAGGGGCTGTTTCCTGATCTCAACACAACGCTGTTTTGTAAGGGCTGTTGCCCTTGATAATATGTCACCAGTCAGATGTTTATGCATGCAGATCCACAGTAATTCTCCACTGAGGACAATGAGCTCTAGTAGGTGGTGTGTTGCCTGAATCACACCACAGCAAAGAGGGGAAAAAACATTAAAGGGATTGTTCTCTCAAAAATAAAAATGTTGTCATTATTTACCTAAATTAATGTTGTTCCAAACCGGTATTCATTTCTTTTCTTTTTTTTCAAAGAGATGTGAGGGTAAATTACAGCCTCATTCAACATTCACTTTCATTGTTTGGAAAAAAGGTTTACAATGAAAATAAAAGGTGAAGAAAGAAGAGGATGTGAACAATGACAGAAATAAACATTTTCTGTGAACTATCCCTTTATGGGTTAAAAGGGTGCAATGTTTTCACAAAAAAAGTAGTAGTGGTATAAACTTGAAGGTTATATAATCCTATGCTTACAGAAAATTAATATGTCATCAGAGGAATCGCAAGAACAGCAAAGATTAATGAAAGGCGCTTAAAAGTTACAAGCATGCAAACTGATTTGATTAAAAAATAATCGTATTGGTCATTGCAAAATATTCTTTGCCTTATCTACATCTCTGCCATCAGATGGCTATGATTAAAATGGGTCAATGGGAAGCTATTCATAGCATTCAAATGCAGCCATTATTAGCAAGAAAAGCCCCACTGTTGAGGATGGAAAAGAACTGAG
This sequence comes from Xyrauchen texanus, assembly GCF_025860055.1. Taxonomy (NCBI): domain Eukaryota; kingdom Metazoa; phylum Chordata; class Actinopteri; order Cypriniformes; family Catostomidae; genus Xyrauchen; species Xyrauchen texanus. The sequence goes on from NC_068317.1 coordinate 21,845,315, forward strand.
GGTGTGCATAGCAGCAAAGCAAGTAGGAGCAGAATGTGTTTGTGTCTTACAGAGAGACTTAGTAACTAAACAAGGTAGGAGAGAGGGTACCAGGAAAAAAGACCAAAACTAAAGGTCTTACTGGGATCCTTGTCTGTTGTCTTGCCCTCTATGGAGTCCCTCTTGCTCGAGTCTTTGTCCTCGGCCGCAGCCAGAGAGGAGGCTCGTGGGGATTCTTCGCTGTCTTCACCTGGTTCTTCTACAACTGAACACAGGAAGGGCACTCGGTTACCCACTATAGGTTACGTGACTCCATATTAATGAGCTCTGAAACGATGCCCACGTCACAGATAACTGGCACCTCAACAGTTTAAAGGTGAAGTGTGTAATTTCTGTGCCTTAAGCAACAGCAAATGGAATTGCAAAAATAAGGACAGACAGTCCCGCCACAAATTCACACCATTGGTTAAGCCAATATTGCTGTTTTGGGCTGGTTGGGATTCTCAAACAAATAGAGCTTCTCAAATTCTCACATTTTTAGAAATGAACCTACAAAAGGCTTACATATGTTTTTGTACATTAATATCAGATTGGAGGACGTATTTAAAAAATATATTACACACTTCAGCTTTAATTGAGTAAAACATTCTGAAATATGAATTGTCTTCTGGAGTCCACATCACACACCTCTCCAGATTATTAGTGCTGGGCAGATTACATGGACATTTTTCTGTAGGATCAACTACCACAACCCCCACCCCCCGTTTAATAATTCTGTGTATCTATGCAGCACTGCCAGTGGATTAATCTATTTATGCTGTTAGGTGATAGGTCGAGGCCGTGTGCCTCTAATCCCTGAAAGGCCTACTGTTCCCTTTCATCCAGAGAGCATTTGTCTCTCACTGCGCTGATGTCACATTTTAATGAATTTTTAGCAGGCTGAGTAATGCCAGATAACCACTCCTGTCTCTCCCCCTCCACCCCATGCAGCTTCCATCACACGGCACACGACAGGGGGAAGAAAGAAAAATGGAGGGCGAGAGAAAGAGAGAGAGTGTGGAACAGAAATAAACATATTTTGGAAGACCCCGTGAGAAATTAAATAAATTAGGGCAACATGAGGCAGGAAAATGGCGCTTAAAGTGCTGTGCTCATCCATTTTATAAAACCTTAATAACCATATAAATTGACCATGGGGAGGCGAAAAGGTCACCAGCACATTTGCATACAATCACTCAAGTCATTGTTTAGTAACCAGAGGGGCCGACTCTGTGGACACATGATATAATTAACCCTTAAAAACTCCCCACAATATACTGGCACCAACATTTTAAGTGCAAGTGGAAATTTTATACAGCACGAAACTTTCATTGCAGATGCTGGTAGTGATTGAAAGGAAAAATTGTTCTGCACTCTAGTCCTGATGTTTTATTAATAATATTCTGACAACAGGATGAAATATCTCCTGTCACTGCTGGCAGCCGGCTGCAAAAATTGCTATTTTGGCACACATGCGGTGACGATGTGCTTTAATACGTCCTGCATCAAAGACAATGTCTCAGTATATGTGTGTATGTATGTGCACATCTGTCTGTCTATCTAACTGTCTGTCTGTCTGTCAGTCCGTCTATCTGTCTCACTGTTTTAATTATCTCTCTATTTGAATTACCTTTTTGCATTCACTAGTTTTATTGCATTCACATTTTAAATGGTCCTGCATTGTGGCAAATTGATTTTTAAAAGCACAAATATTTCATTTATTTTCAGTTAAAAACTGCATGTATATTAACTGCAAAAAAAATTTTTTTTAAATAGTTTTATATTATGGCATGTCACACTGCCCATATTAATATACAACAGGATCACAAAAATGTGTCTCCTGCTCTCTGTTCCTCTCCTCCCCTCTGTCATACGTGTCAGAGGTAGGGCTGCAAGCAAGAAAGGGTGAGTGGTGATGGTGGGGGGGAAGGAGAGGGTGTTTGGGGCAAAGAGGTTCCAAACGGAGGTTGTGTTTGAGCTTAAACCAGTGTCAGAAGGCTAATCAGAGAGTGAGAGTGAGAGAGAGAGAGAAAGTAGGCAGATGAGAATATGTGCGACTCCAGTTGGGAGGACCAGCTGAAAGTCTGTGATCATGACCATATTTCAGGTTGGTTAATAAAGGAGACACACAAACAAACAGATACACTCACACACACATACATACACAAACACCATAGCACAATGTCACACCCTTAAGGTACAGGGCAAGCTTGTGGCACCTCCCCTTTCATCCCCCCACCCTCCTCCTCTAACATTCGTCCTCAGCGTGAGGCGCTCTCTTCAGTTGCTTAGATTTACTGACCCAGTCCTTCTAGCTGGGAAATGAAGTGTCAAAGTGCTAGTGAGTGTCTCTACCTCGAGGGGGCAACACATTTTTAAGGCAATCGTGGAACGCATTAATAAAACATGAAGTGTCACGAAAAAGAAGAGGGCGAATTATGAAGGTAGTAACAGAAGGAATAAGGGGAAAAAAAGGATGGGTTGCTATCATCTGGGTCTCATCAGACAGTATTTTTTTTCTCTTTCCTTCCACTGTCCTTCTCTCTCTCTCCCTTGTCTTTTCATAGTGTTCTGCATTTTTTTCTGGTATGCATTTCAAGCATGAGAGAAACTCCCAAACATGCTTTCCTATACATCATAGCAGTGTCTGCCCTGCGCCTGACCCTGGCAATAGTTTGAGTAATCTGAATACTTTACAGAGGCAACGTAACAGCAGCATGTGGGGTGGGGGGGTGATTAAGTTTGCCCATCAAACTTAATCACAAACAGCAGAGCCATAGAAAACTTTTACTGCCCCCGCCATCCCTTTCAAGCAAACCCACAAACACATCAACCGCACATCTTCGACAGCTCTCTGTTCACCAGTGTGAGTCTCCCGTGACCTACTCTGATGTGGGAAGATCAGTGTGAAGGAGGCATCACAACTATAGCAATGGTGTGTTTTGGCCTCATCAAAATGCACACGGACCCCTTACAAGACTACCATAACTAAAACAAATTACCCAATCTTGAGCTGCACTGTTAGGAATATTGTTTTTGAATATGTATAAATGCGATGGTGGACACTTTCTTTTCATTAAGGCCTGTCTGATGGAAAGAGTGTAATAAAGAAGGTGGAGGGCAAGCCAAAACTTTTCTCTTCTATCTGGTGCTAGAACACCTCAGTTTGGTCTTTATCTGGCTAGTAAAAGAGACACCCACCACACACAGACGTAGATACCCCAAAAATGATTGTGCTCATTAAAATTTGTCCCCCATCTCCACTATAGACTTATTGTTTATTTATGGTTTTCAACAAAAAAATAACAAAGAATCTTAAGGTAGTGAGGCCATGACTTCAGATAGTGGGGTTATTAAAAGAAAAATTAAACACACATACTGTAATTATCATTATTACTGTTAATTTTATGATAGTTGTGTTCAATTTCTTCTGATTTCAGTGGTTGCAAAAATTCAATCTGGTTATTTTGTATAATCTCTCGACTGTCTTCTCTTGTTGAGGTGTAAGCAACACTAATTTCTCTGCGCACCACAGGTTGGCTCTGAGGTTTTCATGATGTCACATTCTTTACCCCCATGGTTTTCATTTGGGCCACTCCATTTTAACGGAATCTTTGAAACTCAAAACCCTGTACTACTTTGTTAAGGGCCAGTTGTAATACTTTCAGGATAATAAGCTTTACAGACTTGTTGATCCCCCGTCCCCCTACCCAAACCGTTTTTTCTCCCCTTTCCTGCTCCATCTTTTTCCAAATTTCAGTGTATTTAACAAGCATTTAGATCTTAACCAGATGCCGTTAATGTACCATGTCTAAAATACTAAACATCCACGCAGAGAGTGGGCCCGTCTCCCTTCATGGCGCTGCTGCTGGGAGCAGAGCTCAGACAGAGAAAAGCTGTTCCGCACATTCAGACATATTCAAATGCTGATGGCATTGCTGTGGAGAGGTCCAAGTATCTCGGGTATTAACCTAAAATTCTAGTATAAGGATTTAGAGGCCAAAAAAATAAAAAAATATACTATTTTCAAATCATGATTACAAGAATAAAGCCTTTTTTTTGCGAGAGAGAGAGAGAGAGAGAGAGAGAGAGAGAGAGAGAGAGAGAGATTGTTGGGATTTTTTACAGTTTTTCTCAATCACTTTGACTAATTTCTTGAAACAGTCTTAACATTCTCTAAACTGTAAGTGAAATTGTCTTTATGGGACATCACAACTCTATTGCATGTGTGCAAAATGTAGTAACACACCCAAAACATTTAATTCATGCTTCAAAACCTATTTATTGTGTCAAGTAAATTGGCCAATCCCACCAAAATGAAAAGTTGTTTTGTCATTCTGTATGCCATATTGGTCAAAATGTTTACATTTCTTTTCACAATGGCAGTCAACCCTGGAAATGTTTGTTATATACAAATAAAATTTTTGTTCTACTTTTTTGTTGACACTGAATGCTTACTGTACTATTGTCAAGCTGAATGCTATTGTGTATCACGCTGAGCTTTTTAGATACAGATTCCAACAGTAGGTACAATTTTAATGGGAAAAGTCAATACTGTATGATACTGTAATACACAGAAAAAGGATATGCACATTTGTATGTATACAGTAAATTTATTTTTGTATCAACAAGTTACACATTTCTTACATGTAGTCATAAATAGTGAAACAGACATTTTGCATGTGATGACTCGATGAAAGAATGTTTAGAAGTTCAATTCCACTGAGATTGCACTCATCAGTTTTGATCAGCATGCCATGTGCATTTAGTTTAGCATTTAATTGTAGACAATTGCACTTACTCTTTTGCACACATGTGCCAAAACATGTGCAATTTGCTTAAATGAATAAGAAATTTAAATCTGGTGTGAACAAGAATATAACTGTTCAGAGATGTGAACTTCTCATTCGAGAATTGAGCCAAAGCGACTGAGAAAAACTGTAATATTAATTTTGAATTTCATTGTAAACAACACGCTTATAAAAACATTAAGCATTATTTCATACCATGGATAATGACAGCTCTTTGGCAATTGTTTGATACTAATGCAGCACATATTTGTATGTAGTATTTTGACCAAACACATCATTGATTGTTTTTAAAAACTTTTTTCCTTCTATCCTGATTTCAGATAAGGACAAAAAATATTTACTTATTATTTTAATTTGGATCAAGGAAAAGCATACTACATTTAAATTTTATTTCACTGGAACCACAAGGTGATACATTCAAACCCTGTCTTTTTTCTAAAGCAAGTACATTTCTACTGCAGGAAACTGAGGAAATGTATATATCAGCAGCTCTTGAGAGAATTTTCTTTGTGATGTCAGTTACTTTCATCCAAGAAAGTTCTCTTATGCTTCCATCTTCTCTGTAATGTGCACAGGATGTATTATGCACTCATAACCATTAATCACCTCCATCAAATGAATAAACATGATGAAGATTAAAGCTTCTCCTTTTGCTGCACCAACAAAAATGTTCCACCTTCGTTTTTGCAAACGTCTGTATCCGCACTGCCTGCATGAAGGATATTAATGGTTTCAAATAACTAGCATTAAATCTTTTAAAGAATGCATCTTCAAAGGTTTCTGCAGACAAACCTTTAAACACCTGCATCGTACACAAAATACATTTTTGTGTCCGTGCCATTCAGATCACCTGTGGCATCCAGAAAATATCAACCAGGGCATGAGGAGGCACCATGTCTGGGCTTACTTTAGTATAAAATAAACAGAATCGTGCTCGTTTTCACCCTCCCTCCAATCTCCATCTTCTTCCCTTCTCTTTTCCTCACATCCCTCCTTTTTTATTATTATCCATCCAATATTTATTCAAGACATGATTATAAACATCTGCCCGGGTAGCCATTTCATCTACACAGGAGCCAGGAGGGCTGAAAATTTCACACATGGCCGTCAACATGACCTTGGTTCAGACAGAGCATAGCAAGGTTTTTTTCTCTCCTGCGCACCACACGGCTTCCTGTCTGTGACGTTTGAAAAGCACTGGGGGCCAGGGTTAATGGCTTTTCCAATCTATGTGATAAGAATTAATTTTGTTCTATTACCAGCAGTTATCAGAGCAGGCTGCAGCATCACTTCAGCAGGAGGTTCAATCAATGAGAGAACATAATGAAGTAACCAGCTCTAGATCTATTTTCTTGCTCAACTCTATCAAACAAATAAGACCTATCTGTCACCCCTGTGCAGGTCTGCTCTGGAAAACCAAGAAAGACTTGGCCATACCTGACCGCAATATTGAGAAGACACAGACGACTGAGACTGTGGTCTGGCGTACATGCAAATTCTTCAAATATATATACAAAGCTGCATCATCCTTTGAGAAGAGAGAATGGAGAATGAAAGAAACGAAAAAGGGGAAAAGCATGGACTGGAAATAATCAAACTGACAAATGATAAATAATTTTCTTAAGCACATTATAAGAACTTAATCAAAACAGTGGAGGTCATTTAGCGGTAACATATGTAGTCCCCATAACAATAGATGTCGTTTGATCAAAACTTCTCCGATTGACCAGCAGGGATATGTGTCATCCAGAAAATTGTTACAATTTTTTCATGAGAGAAAAGAAGACAAAGGAAACAAAAAATCTCAGTGGCTGCATGTAATTAGACTGCTTAGACACAATCTTGGTCAAATCTCTTAATGGAAACAGGGTTGACAATAGCTGTGCAGCTCAAGGAGAAAGGAAGTGGGGCATTCTCTGGCAATGGCTGGGAGATGGCATCCACTGAGGGAAATGAATGAGCCTGTCCACTCCCTTCCAACTCTATAAAGACATGCAAAAAATGTCCATTTCATTACTCACTAAACAATGTCATATGGGCTGCACTGCCCCCTAATATACCCTGACAAAGGAGTACCAGCAGACATATGCTTTAAATAAATAAGATTACCCTGACAGACAGAGGCCTCTGACAATGTTCCCTGTTCTCTCTCTCTCTCTCTCTCTCTCTCTCTCTCTCTCTTTCCCTTTTATTTTTTTCCAGCGCCTGCCATTCTTGCCCTCATTTGTCTGATAGAAAGAAAATCAGAAGTACAGCTGATGCTCTGCATTTGGGGCCCATAAGCATGTGCTTTGTCTCTTTAATGGCTTCGGACCTGCAATTATGTACCTTCACTCATAAGAGGAACATTTTCTATGTGTTTTTGCTTTAGAGAGCCATGTTACAGCAATTGTTACGTTTTATGGTGATTTAATACATTTAAAACTCCACAAAAGTACTTTTTAATTAAGGCCATACTATATCTACACCAGAAAAGACAATGAAATATACCCCATGGGCCTTTAGGAAGTGTCAATGGCTGTTTCACAACAAACTAATTGTGGCTTATTGATTGAATTTTAACAAAGTTGCTTCAAAAAGAGGCTAAGAGGAATAATGGGGGAATTATGCAGGGTTGGGGATGTATAGTTACAATTTGAGTCAAAAGAGTGCAATCAATATTTAAATGACTCCCTTCATTGATTTAAAATTAACTTTCAATTAAGACATCTGTTGGACTTTTAACTACAACACTTATCCATTGAGGAGGAAATAAGGGAACATTTATTGATACTCTTAAACAGCAGTGGCCATTCTGCCATCGATTCGGTCATTTGCGCTGGCATTGGTATGCAGGAGGTTCTAACTCTTTCCTCCCAGGCACCATACTAACAGCCCTTGGCCCTGGCTTAAGCGGAGGAATGAAATAAATATATAAAGCTGAGACCCATCTCACCGGACAGGCAGAGGGAGATTAACCTTTATCCGGAGCTAAGTCAAAGGCATGTTATCTGCGGAACTGTTCGGCGCTATAATTACATGGGCTCCATGTTTGTAGCTGATCGAAAGGAACTCCTTGTGCTGTGTTGGCAGTCCGGAGGGGGAGAGAATTTCTGGCCAGCCTAATCAGGTAACAGACACCTTTTGTTTTGGGAGCTCATTGATGGATGAAATCTTTATCTGTAATATTGATCAGCCGGGACTCTAAACTGTCTATCTTGGCTACTGGAAGCTCTAACAAGATTGCCAACCGGAGTATATCAGTTAACATTTAATCAATGACAGTTTAAGACACAGATGCTTTAAAAAGGCTGTGTGTTTTCCTCCTGCTCTGAACGATTAGGGGAGGGATTGCTCAGAATTTATCATCCACCTGTGCAGGAGCGACCCTTGAAGACCACCGTCCTTGAATGTCAATGCAAGGAATACTAAGTGGTGACATGCAATTAATTAAACATAAAAACATGTTGAAAACTGTAACTCCATCCATCAAAAACACAAACAAGAAGAGCCGGTCCTGTTTCCGCAAACTGCCTGATTTCACTGTCATACATCAAACAATAGGGTGTCTAGAAAGAGACAAATACATGCCTCCGCCATCTTAGTAAATGTAGAATTTTTGCCACCCTTGCAAAATATAGTGATGTTAGGTGCAATGAGGTGTCAGCAAGCCATGCATGCAATCTGTGATTTGCTTGTCTGCTGTTTGTGCATTTTACTTACAACCCCCTCCCACATAGATTCTCGATTCTTCCATTTTCTTCCTTCTACAGACCCCAGCTCAATTAAGGCCCTGAGCTCGTCACAATGGCTACGGCAGCTGTCACTCACGCTTGGACTTTACTGCCCATGGACACTGCAATCATTAGCTATTAATTTGCTTGCCTTAGCTGTCCCTTAAAGGAAAATGTGAGTGGGCTAATTATGTAAAACATCACAGTAAGAAAAGCCTGCAATTTCTCATCCTCTTCTCTCCTACGAGAAGGGCTTATTTTCCTCTGCCTTCTTTAATAGCCAGTTTTGTTTGGAATGGAGCAAACAAGTATCCAGACCTAAGTGCCATGTTAAGCATAAGCCACATGGAAAACAATGCTCACATGATATATGGAGTAGAGTACAAAGAGAGAAGTATTTATTTCTACCAGCAACAATCCAACACATGCATGTTTGCAGTTCTAATAACGCCTGTGATCACAACCCATAAACTTCTGTGATATTAACGAAAAGCAGCAATACATTGCATTATGTGATAACGGCATGCAATGCTCTCTGATTTGCATTTGACACAGTTGCGGTGGTGCTTTTGAATAATGTTCTTGCTCCACCTTGTTCCTGGGTCTCAGATCAAAGGCACTTCAGTGTGAAAGTGGCACTGGAGATCTCCGTTCCCTTCATGTCAAGTCAGGAAACACAATCGTCAGGCACATATTATGACAGAGGCAATTACACTGAGGTACATGACACTATTATTGCCATTTGCTAGAGAGTGATTATACTAATGGAGAGATGTATGGCAGGTGGCACACATGATGGCAGCTGCCAGCCAGAGATATGCACACACGAATGTGTGCGGACCCCTCCTTTTACACGTGATCTCACTCATACCCGCCCTTCTTACAATATGAACAATGCCTTACAACCAGCCAGTCCCATGATATGTAATTAGGCCTCACTTTGATTTAACACTTCCTCATCACATCAAAGGCACAGGAATTAGTAGTGGCAGTGGAGAGGCAGAATGAGACAGAAAGACACAAAATGGGACCATGAGAAACAGAGAGTGAGGTGAAGAGAAGCAGATGTTAACAGGAAGTGGAATAGTGGCACATAAGCCTTGCATTTGTCAAAATACATGTGTATTACACAATTCAGTTTTTGAAACCTTTTTGTTTTTCCTATAATTAAGCTTTTATTTACTAATATATATATATATATATATATATATATATATATATATATTAAAGGCATATTTGAAGGTAAGTCATACTGGTCTGCAACAACACGAGGGCGAGTAAATGATGACAGTTAAAAAAAAAACATTTGGGGGGTAAACTAACCTTTAAAGTGTGTGCGGATATTAAGTTTTAACCTAACAGAGTGCCGAGGCTTTAGTGGCCCTGTGTGTTTCAAATTCTTTCGGCCAGGTTGTTGAAACAGAATACCCCCAGCTCTCCAGGAACACTCTGGCAAAAGGGGGAAGCCCTCTCCTCATCCCAGCATGGATCCTGCCTCTACATGAAAGCCCCAGAGATCCCCGCCAACAAAAATCAATGTATGGATGTTCAGAGCAGGTTTCAAGGTTTTGTAAGACAAATCTTTGGAGCATGAGCTGGTTTAGTGCTATCGAGCTGAGCTTAGATCAGTCTGCCCGGTGAATAATACGAGATGGACTTGCTCACTTTGCCAGTCTTGTGAAATGAAGACAGGGTGCCGGCCGACCAGCAACTTCCCTTTAAAGAATGTAACCTGAGAAACTCCCGCATCACAAACAACCTCCCTTAATCTAAAGTCAGATACTGCCTCTCTAAAGCTGTTCCCAAATCAGGCTCCAGCGAGGCATGGGTGTTATCGCTTGCTCGGGCAGCATCCTCACAGAGTCCTTTGTATCTAGCTCACATTCTTCCCCTAATTAGAAGAGAAGGGTGATTATACCTTTAAAAGGAGGCTACTGTTTGCAATTTTCACTGGAGGCAGGAAGTGAGGCGTCACAAGGCTTGCTTGACAAGCAAATAAATTAGATTAATAATGAGCACACATATAACATTTTATAACCTGGGGTAAAAGAAAATAAAATCAAGTAAACGCAAATAACAATAATACATAGTAATTAAAATAATACAACATGACATCATAAGGGTCGCTCTAAGTGGCTTTGTTGACATAGCTACAGGGAAGATGCCACTGCATATGTTCTACTATTCCTCTCGTTTTGTAAAGGTAATTAACTATGCTATTGTTTTTGAGGCAATTAAACAAACATCTGTGTCTCAGCCAATAATCCTATCCCTCCTCTGCCTCTTTTGCTTTGCTCTCTCTACTAAAGTACTCAATATTCCTACACTTGGCTCAAGATACTAGCCAGTTAAAAGCAATTGTTGTCAATGCACATATTACCTTGTATACTCATTGCTCTGAAACTTGATTATACATGGTGGTTAGGGACATTTCTTAGATTTTAGTGGATGTCATAAAGAGTTTGCTATTGGTAACCACATATAATGGGAAAGAAAGGTCGGTTTGAGTATGATGAAACTTGTGTGTGTGTGAGTGTGTGTGTGTGGTGTTGGGGTAAGGGACAGCATTGACTAACCAGCAGGTTTCAATTTCAAATTGCTGATTATCTCACCCCCCAATTCGATGCATGCCTAAATCTAAAAATCTCAGTCAGTGTCTCCATACAAACTCCCTTCCTCTCCAAACACCTTTTATACACACACACACATACTTCCCAAGGAGCACCATCTCTCCAAGCTTAAATAGCAGAAAATTGCTCTGCTTTTCCATGGTCTACCTTCTCATTCCTATCAGCCCAAGTGGGAACAAAAGGCTCAGATTCATTGGTGTGTGAGACCTGCTGATTGGCCGCAAGATGTGTTGCAGTTTGGTGCCATTGATGCCCTGCTGACGGACAAGCCGGCTGAGTGGAAGACAGGGATTTGTGAGCCTGTCAGCTCCTACCCAGTTGCCATTTTGTCCCCACCCAGATAAATGCAAGGTGGGGTGACACTTGTTTCGCAAAGACTTGCAGTCGTTGCGCCATTAGCATCGAAATAACATGAGAGGCAGGATACAATGTTTGATTTCATTATGGAAAACAGAACAATGACTATAAATGTCTGGGTGGGATATATCTGGGTTTAGGCCCAGCTCAACGAAAAGGCTGCTAATATAAAAAGAACTGTTCCAGTGACAGCAAAGGGCCTGGTGTAAATTTACAGTGATGGCAGAGAAAGAGCAGGCCTCTCTTAGCCTCTTTTTCTCCCCATATCCCTCTCTTTTTTCCATTGGAGAGTTATTATAGGATGATAAAAGCAACAACAATGTTGTGACATGAAACCGTTAGCATTAGGGTGGACGAATGGAAGATGAAAGTATGTTCTTGGGATCTGATGATTGCTCACAAGGCCCTGATTTCAGCCTTTAATCTCATAGCACCCTTACATTTTCCTTGCATGCTGCTGGGCTGAGAAAGGGGGGAAAATAAGTGAGGTAACAGAGGAATTAGAGGTGTACTATATAGTCAGTAATAGTATACAATCGGCTCCGGAACACGTACACATTATGTGTACGTATACGCCTGTTCGTAATACTGTATATATATAACTGTGATGTACTTTCAGCCAGAGAATTCACTTGAAGTATTTAGATGTAATATCCACTCAGATGTGTATCATAGTATATAATAGTAATATTATATTCTATATTGGGAGGCATATATTCAGCGAGTCTGCGTGACCAACTCTGTTTCATCATATTCTAATGGATAATCTGAAAGTGGAGAGCTCTCGCTGTGTGCTTTGTAAACAATGCTTTTATTAAGCATGAATTCCTCTGATGCCCCCAGTTATTCATAACATGGCATTGGCTGATGAAGACTGGCTTGTTAAGAACCTCCAGAAGCAATTAAAGTGACAAGGAGGCAAGGCCCTGATGTGTACATTTACTATGATGAGCTTTCCAAAGTAAATTCCCTTATTAAGAACCACTGTTCAACTCTCTGGCCTACCACTTTGAGACAGACTGAGGGGGGAAAGAGAGAGAGAGAGAGAGAGAGAGAGAGAGAGAGAGAGAGAGAGAAGAACAACATGCCAGAGGTAAACGCCTGGAGAAATACCTATTCCTGGAGTGAGGGCGATTTGATAATGAACCTTTCATTTCACTCCTGGGGTAATACATTCTGACTAGTGCATTAATTACTCGATAACATCCCATCAAAATGCAAATGCAGCACTTGACCCTCGAGAGCATCACATTGGCTCTCTACTCACAGGAGTTTCTGCACGAAACGTCTGTTTTCCCGTCGTTGCCATATCAGGGAGAGCAGGGCTACTCAGATCCATCTGTGTCTGTTCGGTCACACACCCCACCATTCCACCCGCTGTCCCCTCACAGTCAGACAGGACTGTGGCCGCATGCTGACACTCCTAATTGCAGCACTTGAAGACAATGTGCCACTCAGATGGAATATTTCCCCTCTGCCTGGCCATGATCTGACAAGCTCAAGACAATGTCTTAATAGCTTTTCCAGATAGGTGGGGCCACAGAAGAGAAGGAAGGGGCAAAAAACATGGAGGATATGAAAAAGATGGCCAGTACCTTTTGAAGACCCCATGAAATCAAAATTGCCAGTTTGTGGATTTTAGTCCATGTCTATTAGCTATTATCCATTTATACAGTTGTTTTTTTTTTCATTTCATTCATTCATTCACAGAACACAACAAATTCATGTTTACAGATTTAAAGAACCATTCTGTAAAAGAAAAGGACCTCCCAGAAGCCAAGTCCTGGCTTATAAATAGGGCCCTTAAAGACACATAATTAGTACTAATAACATCACAAAATAATCCACCCACCCAGTACCCATCCACAACAAACAACAACACCATTCACCACAAAATATCCACCCCCAACCAGCATATATCACGCATCTCATCCAACCCTCAAACAAAATCCGATAGTAGGGTATTCGAGAAAGCCAGATACATTAATAAATATGAATGAAACCTTCAGCCTTGTGGGGTCTATCATGCATAATGTTGTAACAATTTGTGTTTAAGATACTTTTTAAATATATCGAGAGAAGGTAGTTCCTTTATAGAATTGTCAATCTCATTCCAGATCCCAGGACCCCTACATGTTATACTAAAGCTGGTACACTTCAGCTTACGCTTTTTCCCTCGTAATAAGGTTCTCCTTCTAGTGTTGTGGTCATGAATAGATGAGGTAACTGGAATGAGATGGCAAAGTTTTGGATGCAATTTATAAACTACATTATACATAATACAAGCATTTTGAAAACTGTTGCACTCAGCGAGCTTCAAAAGCTTATACCTATAAAAAAGCGGATCAGAGGGAGCATCATGCTTTGCCCATGATATTACACGTATAACTTCTAAAAGTTGACACAATATATATTGATGACCCATCCTGCAAAACACATACTTTTTGTCTAATCAAATGCTCTAAAATAAGAATGTCTCTCCTCCTAATAGCACCTGAAACCCAAGTAGCAAATCATTGTTCACAGCTATGACATAAGCTAAAGGCTATTGACTATTAAAAAAAGGACAAGCCTTTTAATATATCTAGGCCAAACTTCCTGCTTCAAAAGGAAATATGTCAATACTGTAAAATAGTGATTTCATGGGGTCTTTAAGGCAAGAAGACCTGTCTATGGCACATGGCCAGAGGGGCTGAGAGATGATTATTTTATTTTCTATCAACAGGGCTGGATTACGAGCTTAAGCTGTTAGATGATTCTCCCACACAGGAATGTCAGACAGACTCACGCCACATCAATCCATTCGTTTTCTCATCCCTCAATCTTCTCTCGCTCCGATCACCTGACCACAGCAGGCTGTTCATTCAAAATTAGGACTAATTAAGTCATAAGCAAATGGCTTCTAGGAAGAATGGTGTGATTCTTAGAGCAGCGCTGTAGCTGAAATATGTGGTGGTGGAGAAGAAGCCCTAATGAATTGACTGTATTGTGCAGTATTCAGCAGCAGGTCATGGGAAAGTGAGCTGATAGAGGCATGAGGTGTTTATAGCAGAGAGAATCAGTGTGAATGGTATGTGGCATTATCAGACATACAATCATGTGACAATGAAAGATAAAATGACCTTCTCTGGCACAGCTCCTTCATGCATACTGAAGGTTTACATCTAGGTGTCTATGCTGTCCTACTTTGCTGTACATTAGGATCTGGCTTATTATCAGTTTGTTCCTTTCTGGACCAGGGTTGCCCCTGAATGATGAATTATTCAAACCAAGTTAATTGGCTTGTGAGAGGGTGTCCACAGAAGAAGATATTCCTTAGCAGCAGCTAATGAAAGAAAAATACCCACATTTTTCAGCTGTTATAACCCCTGCACTTGCACACAAAGCAATGGTTGAGCCCTAGAGGGGACCCTTGTTTCAGGTATCCTTGGTTGTAATTACTAGGGTTGAAAAGCTAAAAATGGGCTCAAAATCATCAGGTTTTTTTCCCCATTGCATTATGCATACGCCACAGAGTTTCTTTGCACAATTAGACATAGCCACGGAACATTCAACAACTCTTTGCCCCAATGAAAGTACTTAACCCTACATATCGGTTCTTCAAATCTCCTAAGTGTCTGTGAAAAACATTACATTCTCATCAGAAATAATAACTGTGAAGAGTAAAGTCACTCTATTCAAAAGTAAAATTCACTGATACAGTCACTGAGAGGTGCACATATAAAGTGTATGCACCACAAAACATAATGGGACACACAAACGTCCACACGCGCACCTGCTCTAGATGCCATATCTCCACACAAACAAATTAAATGAAAATCCAGCATGACCGCGGAGTGGAGCACTCTACTTACACCAGCCCACTGTCTTCTGATTAAGGAAAAAAGCTTTTGCCCTAGAGAGCAAAATTTCATAAAATACTAGTGCCTGTGCTTGATGAATCATGTCTCTTTAATGCAGTGCAGTATGATGGAAGAGAGAGATACAGGCGAGGAATCATCAGCTGCTGCTCCCTCTGATAACACCCCATCTGCAGATTGCCTTGATCAGATTCACGTTTTATTTAAAACAGGACCAATCCCAGGGCCCGGCTCCTTTTAATTTGCATATATTAACAGGGTTCAAATGCAGCAATAGCTAGGAGCACTTCCCAGTCAACTTCCCTATCTGCCTGCATAATGGCAGCCTATTAAAAAGAGTTACTCATCAGTGCAGGAATCAGACATGGAAAAAAAAAAAGATGAGGAAAATGCAGGCTAATGTGAGCATATTTCCTTTGGATTGAACGGAGTTGTCTGAATCTACCTCTAGTATTAAACATAGTAAGAAATAACATACTTTCATAATAAACATCCTTGTGCACAATTTATCTATAATCTTTCATCAAAATTACTTTCTACAAATCTGAAACAAAATATCTCTTCTAATGAAATCTAATATTAACAAATAATATCCCTGATAACCAATAATATATTTCCTGCGGAAATATGTGACAATACAGGAGCTGAATGCATGCCAAATTGCGTTTCATGTTGTTTTTAAGTCTCTGTGCATTCTACATTCAGATGGTTTTGCATTTGGTAAAGCAACAGTTTTGTCCAGACTGGGAAAATGGGAAAAAATAAGCAATCTCAATCAAAGAAAAAGAGAGAGGGAGCAGTAGAGAGAAATAATAAAATAAACAGATTGCATAAGAGAAGTCACCAATGCAGGTTGAATATATAAGCAGACAGTGGGGTTTCAAAAGCCTTGCTCAGTTACAAATTATATATACTGTACATATATATATATATATATATATATATATATATATATATATATATATTGTTTATCTCCAGATTTTAATTTGATTTGGAATAACAGATTATCAATGTGGTCTCAGACATGAATATGTAAATGTATTAGGGATGCACCGATACCACTTTTTCTCTTCAGAATATATTTACATTATTGTGTGAAACTAATTGGGTGTGCTCTTTAATATGTATAGAAACACAAACCTCTAACTACAAATTTTTCAATATAAATGTAAAGCTTTTTAAGAAACACATTATTATTAACTAGTATACTTGATAATGTAGCAGCAAAATTAACAGTAATTCCAGTCTTCAAGTCTTTAATAGAATTTTTTATTTTTTTTGTTTTTCTTTTCTTTTTTCAAAAATGTTTTAATGTCTCTTTTTTGTTCAATTTAGTTGTAAGACATAAGTCCATTTTCATTCACACAGTTACTGTATTTTTTTGGAACCCATTCAACTAAAATATTGTTATAAATTGTTAAAAAATACTAATGATGACAAGAATAATAATAATAATAATCTGTTTTATTTTTGCCATTGGTTTTCTTTTCTTTTTTCTTGTAAAAAAGTTTTTCTTTTTTCTTGTAAGACATAAGTCCATTTTCATTCACACAGTTATTTTTTGGAACCCATTCAACTTAAATATTGTTATAAATTGTGAAAAAATACTAATGATAATAATAATAATAATACATTGTTATTAATATTATTATTATTGACTTTTAATTTTAAATACAACAGTAATGTATTTAAATAGTACACTTTTTAAACCCTCATGCTTTTATTTTGACATTCTAAACTCTCCAGGAAGTCCTGTATGTGTGTCTGTTTGCAGGCACGTTCACAGTAGATTAATTCGCTTCTTATTAAAATTCTGGTAAAATGCACCTCCGCTGCCGTTCTAAATGCATATTATAAGTGAACCGAACTATTGAGAATCTACATCTGAGATGTTGTTCGTGAGTATCGCTCAAATACTGCACAATGTGTGAAGGCTAAAAATAGCTGCGAGTGAATCACCTAGGGCTGCATGTGCTTATGTGTAAACAAAGCAGCACCACTCACTAACGTGCTAGCACTGCGCGTGCGTGCATACTATATTACTATAAAATATAAAATACTATTTACTTATTAAACACTAGCTATTGCACATCATCAAGTGGCTTTGAATAAAATGCACGAGTCATATGAACAACTTTGATGGTGCAAACATGACTAAGACACAGTATCGGATTTGGATCGGGCTTGTCGGACCGATACCCGATCCATTTAAAAACGTCAGAATAGATCGGTGCATCCACAATATGTTTATGTATGTACTGTATGTGTGTGTGTGTGTAATATGTAATAAATCTAAACACAAAAATCCCACACACATAGGATCTTATAGCAAATGAATGAGAGAGAGGATGCAAGGTCAGAGGAGTAAAAGAAAGAGAGACACAGCGAGAGTGGGGGAGGGGGAAGGCAGAGTGAGAGAGGGAGGGAGAAGAAATGATGGTTGGAGTCAAGACTAATTACTTGCAGGAAAGATGCACTGGGGAGGAAGGGGTCACTAACTTTACCTTGATGGTCCAGTCATCAATGGCCAGTGCCCTAATCAGAAGTGAAGGGGTTCAGGGCCCAGCGCTCTCCCAGAGATGATAGCTAATGACAAGGGTGTTGGACACAAACCCACACACGTCACACCTTTGCAGTCTCATCACAAGTATAACCCAGTGGAAGTGTATGTGTGTGAGCAGAGATCCACCCGTATTATCACACATTAATAATAACACTAGTCTGCTGTTGTACTGCTTGAGGCAATTAGTTAATTGCTGCTTTATCAGAGCTCTATGCTGTCTGTCTTTGTGACGTCCTTCAAGCTTTGAAAATGCCTTGTTTCCCTTAATGCCCTGTGACAGTGAGCATTGTACTATCTCCTATGGTCAGTGTCAGTAGTCATCACACAAAGAGAGAGTTGCAGAGCAATGTTCAATTCCCTGTTTGAATTAAGACCAGATCATGTCTCCTTACACTGTCATGTTACACCTTTGTCAGTCATACCATATGTTAATTAAAATATGCTACTTTTAGTCACCTGCTCACTATGCAGGGCTTACTTATGTTGTTTGCTATGAACAAAAGAGGACCTACTTTTAAAAGTGTATGTAAATCAAATCTGTCAGGATTTTCTTAAGGCATCATATTCCAGCATGTTTACTACCTGCCATTTACAAAGCCACAGAGAATAAATAAATAAAATGTCCCCATGGAACAAATTAATACATATTACTATGCAAAGAAAACATCCCTTGGCTGTGTGTCATAAATGGTTTAAAGTCAGGTATGTTAATGTGAATAATCATTGCAATTTTTGTTAATTTTAAATGTCGCTGGCCACAACAGACTGCGAAAACAGGAGGTAACACTTAAGCATCTGAATCACTCCTTTGCAAAGTAGGATCTTATTGAAAGAAAAACAACCAAGAACGACAGTCCTAGAACATGTCTTTTCGAAAAACACTAACTGGCTATTTTCAAAAATTATTTAGGACTTTCTTGCACACAGCAACCACAGAATTATTATGACAGCGTTGGATAGAATTGTTCAGAAATGACTCAATCTTGAGTGCCTGCCATGTGAAAAATGGTTTTGAGCATTTCTGGTAAAATCACTACTCTTTGCAAAAATAATTACACGCATATGCATAACTGAGTTATTATGATATGAGAAAAAAAATATTCAAGCATTGAGTATTGTCTCCATTTAATGATACAGCTATATAAATGCTGGGTCTGGCTATGGATCTCCTGAGACAATTTACGTCCATCAACAAAAAGCCTTTCTTGGTGGACATTGCTAGTGTAAAGAGTATTTTGTTTCATGGGGGATGGCCTAATTTCCATTGTGAGGAATGTTCCATTCCATTGTAATTTCCAAGTAAGCCTTGGTTTCTTTGAGATCACGAGTTGTTGACAACATGGCACTGCTTATTTAACAAATTATTTTTATACAAAACATTTTTTTTTAGCAAAATATACAGTATATTCAAATTTGTCTTGTCTATTTGTCTTGCGCCAATTCTCACGAACATCAATAAAAAAAAATATTGTAGGACAAAACAATCAGATGAAAGGTCCGAATTGGATCCAAGCATCTTCTGTCATTTTTCTGCCCGGTCTGTTTGAAGTTGTAATTTTTTATATAAATGTCCTCAGGTATGGTTGCAGGAAAAAAAAAAGATTGTGAAAAAGAGTGCTGGCTTGTATTCCTGCTAATCACAGTGGAATGGGGATGCCTCTGTGCCTCATGCTTAGTGTAAGGAATCAAAGGAAAATGGATGGCCTTGCATTAGTACATCACCCATGGCTAACAGAATGATGAGACTGATTTGGCTGTATGTCATATCCTTCACTTCACTGCTTTCCCATTTCAGTTCATGTAATGGCTACAAATTATGGCCACAAACCTTGTGAAACACTGTCTAGGGAGGCGATTTTGAAAAGTAACTGTAATAATTGCTTGTGTGCCCTAAAATGAAAAAACAAAACAAAAGTAAATGTTAAAATATAATATCACTGCACTAAAATGCAGGCGGTAGAAAATGCGACCACAGGGAAAACAAAGAGCAGTTTTGAGAATTGTATTCAGAGTGTAAGCGAACAAAAGCATGCAGACCTCTTTGTTAATATGTTTGCATCAGACTAAAACAAAACGCATCTTTCTTTCTTTCTGACGATCTCACAAATACGTGCACTTATACATGGACTCTCTCACACACACACAAAAAAATAACAATAAATAGAGAGAGCACATCCATTAGAGTATGTTGTTTGCCTACAGCTGCCATGAAAATGGTTTGCACTGCATTGGTGGTAATTTGGCCCTGGTATGTCCTGAAGCATTTTCACTCAGAAGAAACAAAAGAGGCGGATATACAAGGTTCTTTAAGCTCTCATCCGGCTGCAGCATTTAAAGACTAGTTCATCTCCAAAGTTAGCTAGGCCTTTTGTTTAAGCCCCAGCCAGACAAAGGTCTCCTCTTCTTGCCTAGTTTTAATACATATGAAGGGGGTAAGTGTGGCGGGCAGACTCTCTGAAATAATTACCTCCTTAAGATCCCATCTCCTCTCCTAGACCCATGACAAAATGGAGAAGCAACCCAAGGATGCAAAAAAGCCCTTTATGCATCAACAAGCCCATCAGGCATTTTACAGGCCAAGCTACAATCCAGGGAAATAGGTCCCACTTCACACGCACACAATTACAGTCCTTTTTTTTTCTATTTTTCTTTAAGGAGGAACAAAACACACACAAAGGCATTGTTACTGTTATTGAAACTTTTTATAAAAAATATGTGCATTAAATATTTATATATAAATATTGCAATAGAGATACACAGTCATTCAATATAATATATAAAATATTAATACAATTAGACTTATTTAAGATATTGATTCAGCTTTATGAGAAAAGCGGAGGACTTAGTTCTTTTGGAATGGAAGAATAGTGATATAGTATATAAATTATATAAATATAATTTAGAAGTTAACAAAAAAAAAAAAAACTGCTTATCAAGACAAACCCTTTGGCTTAGTTTGTTGTGTTTTACACATTTTACGTACCGCACATCTGTGTAAAATGTGAGTTTGCAGGAGCAACATACATGGCGGCTAAGATTATTGTGATTTACAAATGAGGGGAGCCACTTCAAAAACTTGCTTAACCACACAACCCAACTGTCTTTCCAATTTCTCAGCTTCACGATGTTTACCTTGTGTAAATGATGAGCCTTCTGGGTCCAGAGCAGAGGGAATTACGGTCGCCCTGGGAGTCTTGGCAGTCTGATTCTCAGGGAGGATAGGCTCAAATAGTCTCTTTAGGAGGGAATATTACTGGACTGCACTGGGGCTGACTAGGAGAGCTCTGACATAGTTGGTCTCATTTGGCTAATTTAGGGCATTGGGCTGTAGAGGTCGGATTCATTATTACGCACCAGCAGCAGACATAAAATGTAAGTGTGTCTGGATTTTTCAAAGACCGAAATACACGATTTCATGCATCACAGATGTATGCATTTTATTTTATGCCTATACTGCAGAAGAGGGACTGAAAAACATAGGTGTTTTCTGCTATTTTCTGCATTAATACCATTTCCAAGAAACAGCAGCAATATTGGCAGGACAATAATTTTATGAATTCTGTTAATATCAACAAAATAACACTGGCAAATTTTGCAGAGCAAACTCTTCCAGCTTGTGTGCTTTTATACTCTAATTAAACAATAAATAGATATATGGCCCTTGTGCTATGCCGTTGCTCTGTGCATGGCTGTAGTTTGCTGAGTGAGGCTTTTGCCACTATTGCATTTCTCCTTTATTTACCACTCTAAGCACCACAAAATCTCCCTTTAATTACGCCTTAAAAATGGCATCAAAATTGTTTAACAAAATCCATTCACATGTACATGAAGTCAATGGCATTCTAACCTTTATTCCCAAATGGTTCTATAATTATTTGGCAAGTTGCCATGGAGCTGGTTTTAAAAGAAAGATACAGGTCAGCATAAATCTCTCTCTCTCTCTCTCTCTCTCTTCATGAAACTGACTAATGACCAGAAAATGCTTAACTAATACGTTATACCCATGAAAACCTACCAACCCCTTTAACATAGAGCTGTAATTCAGCAAGGGCTGAAATGTTGCTTACTCCAGGACCTTTCTATGGAGCAGAGACACAAATTATTACCATCACATACACACAGGCACCGGGCCCGGTCCTGAGAACGCAGTGGGCACTATGTCACGGGGAGGGCAGACTCCCACCGACTTTGGCAATTTATCCTTCCCTCCCTACTCTGCTGGCATTTGGAAATGTTTTTTTTTTTTTTTTACATTTATTTACTGCTTACACTTGCGTTTCCAGTTGGAACAATTAACCACAATAAGTTACAATTTATCTGGTGCCAGTGATACATTTCATTAACACTGGTTTTGGACCAGTTTGAATGCACTTCAAACATTGGGATTATGGGGTTAAATTACCAGAAAAATCTCTCTCCTACTAAGATCTGGAGCTGTTAAAAAGTTCAACGCCACTCCTAACCCACCTACGCACTTTGCTCAAACCTTAGACCTGTTAAAGCTAGCTACTCCTTAAAACTGAACCAAGTATAGTTTTGTGAAATCAAAACATTAACTTCACGGAAGTGGGTACAGCTCCTCTTAAGTCTGTATTGAGCACCAAAACAATGCCAACAGGTTTATCTCTTCCATAATGTACAGTCCATACAATTAAAAAATTTGAAAAAAGTATGGTCGTTAAATGCTAGGCATAAATTCTGAATGTGTCTGTTAGTTTATATACGTTTGCACAGTTCTGAAGGACTGGTGTAAATAAAAAGGCATGAGCTATGAGGGGGAAGTGGGAAGTTGAGAAATTCACCTTCGGATTACTCTTTAACATTTTAAAGTATGCCATAGAGAAATATACACGATAAACTCTTTTTTCAACAAATGCAGTTGAAAAAATAATGCAATCTGTTAAAATCATGGCATCTCGGAGCACAAATCTTTGGAGAAGGCTTCAAGTAACACATGATGCTTTCCCATACTTTTTTTTGTATTTACTTTGTGGCATACAAAAGATTTTTGTGCATTTCATGGTAACAATAACACAGTTAATTCAATTTCAAAGACAAAGTACAAGGTTATGGGATGGGATTTGGGGAAGGGTATTTGTGTGTGTGTGTGTGTGTGTGTGTGGGCATGTTTATGTGGTTTACGAGGACAATTTTTTAGGTTACAAACTGTTAATTATAAGGGCATTATGCTATAAATGTGGTTTATGAGGACATTTCTAGTGTCCCCATAATTTAAATAGCTTAAAAAACATATTAAACAATGTTTTATTGAAAATGTAAAAATGCATAAAGTTTTTTGTGAGGGTTAGGTTTAGGGGTATGGTTAGGGGATATAATCTATAATTTGTACAGTATAAAAATCATTATGTCCATGGAAACTTCTCATAATGATATGTAGACCAACGTGTGTGTGTGTGTGTGTGTGTGTGTGTGTGTGTGTGTGTGTGTGTGTGTGTGTGTGTGTGTGTGTGTGTGTGTGTGTGTGTGTGTGTGTGTGTGTGTGTGTGAAAGAGAGGTGGGCTGTCTTTCTAAATGCAAAATAATGATTTATCTAACTGGGCCTTTTTGGTGCACCCAGAATCTGAAGCACCTTTGATCCAGATATAATTAATGCCAAATGTAAAACACACTCGTTTATTTCCAATATGGGAAGTTTAAGAGCTGGAGTTTCACATATTGTTCTCTGTTTAATCCCATCTTGTTCTGGAGTTCATGTAGAAACAGGACACTTTGGGGAACAGAGATGAATTCAGCTTTGGAATGCCATTCAAAACATGTTAGTCGTTTCCCTCAGCCAGGTCAGGCACAGCAAAAACAAGTTAAGCGTTCATTTCGTTGTGCGGCACTAACATAGGCATTATTATATAATGGATGCTGACTTTGTCTTCTGTTTTAAATTACAGGTCCCTCTCAAATAAAACTATGAATCTTTTTTCCTTCTTTTGTGTGTCTCCGAATGTTTTACAGTTCTGTTACACTTATTAGCTCATGGCAGCTCCAAAACTTTTAAATGAAAGCCAAATTGCTTTGGTTATGAAAAAGGAAATTAAAGCTCACTCCAGGGGGAAGAATTTCACTCGGAGATCCTCCCAAGGTAGAGTTTCATAACCTTCTGCATGCCTGCTAAAGATGTCACTGCGTACAGAGCCGAACATGGTACTGATATAAAAAGAAGGCTCTTAATGGGAACAACATGTTCATTTTATGACGATTAGGCAGCTGGCATGTTTTACATTGGGAGAAGACATGCTCAGGGTTTGAAGAAGGGTGGCAGACAACCGTCTAGACTGGGGTTTAAGGGAGGGATGAAGATGAGGAGGAGGAAGATGTATGGAGAGGGCAAAACGGTGCACTCACCAGATTCGTTCGGAGGACAGTCCTTGACAAAGTAAATATCGGCGAGGTTGTCTTCGTCGGGTGGAAGGCCCTGCTGGTGCAACTGCAATTTGCGGAGCCCCTCGCTCTGCTGGTGCTTGACTGATCGGAGGTGCTGCAGCAAGTTCAGCTTGGCTCGGCTGGAGTGGTCACACAACGCACAGTAGTAGTAGCAGGACTCCAAGTTACACACACTCTCTTGTTTTTGCAAGTGCTGTGGGAGGGGAGGAGGTGGAAGCACAGATGGAAAGGGAGAGAGAAAGAAAGAGAGAGGGGAAAAAGTCATTAGGGGCTATATGCTTCACATAAAATTACAGCCGTCGTTTGTTTCCCATCCTGAGACAGCACCTACATGAAACAGATACTTCCTTTCCCCCGTAATAATCTCCCAACATGAAATGCATTCCTTCCAGCTTTGTTCCAAACATAAATACTGATAACAAAGAGAGATTGTCAAAGCCGGGTGCTTTAGAGGGGCTGCCCGATAAGGAAAGACAGAGAGAGAGAGAGAGAGAGAGAGAGAGAGAGAGAGTGCAGAGGGGATACGAGCCAACGTGTCTCTGCCTGGCATCATGTAATCGAGGACATACGAGTAATTTACCTCGACAAAAAGTCTAGCTTAACTTTAAGTCTGGACTGTGCAACTTTAGAAAGGGATAAGGGGATGAAAGGAGATGGGATCTGGTGAGGGTAATTTACTATCTGTGCAGCGATAAAGATAAGAAAACAAATTTACCAGGTCTTCACAATAAAACTACCAGAGGTCTGCGGCTTCATTCAATAGGAGAGAAGCAATTCTGACTCCATCCAATAAATAAAAACCTATGGAGTACTGTGAAACAAATTAAACATGTACCGACACACACATATTCATGTTTATTTAGTCTAAATACTCGACACACTTGTGTGTGTATGGAGAGGAATATGAAGGCCTGAGAAGTATTAGCAGGCAACAGTGGAAGATGAACCCCTGCGTGGCCTCTCTCTCTTTCTGATTCTCTACTGACACAAAGACTCCTGTTCTCCAGGCCCCACTGTGTATGTGTGTGCGTGTATCTCAGTGACTTAAGGAAACACAGTGGTTTTACTGCAACCATGTTGCTTATGTTTAAAAGACAGATTACAATGATTCGTAGAAAGCACACACAACATGATTTTGCTGGCAACATAGAGAAAATGTTACATGTTGATATGATTTTAATCTACTTTTTATTGTATATCTCATGACTAGTACATTGAGCATTATGAAAGGATAAAGATAGAAATGTTTTAATAGCATCTCTGGTTTAAACTTGATTAGCAAAAATGATTCAGTTAGAATTGTTATGTTTCATTAAATTGCAAAGATACATTTTAGTGAATCAGATACACACACACACATATATATATATATATATATATATATATATATATATATATATATATATATATATATATATAGCATTAATGCATGTGATTAATTTAAAAATGTTTCATTTTTCTTAATCGCGACTAAGGCATTTGACATTAGATTCTGACATTTCATTCAGCTCCGTGTGAGTTGTACTCACTGTTAAGAGGACGGGGCCTTTGCAATGTGTTTAGTGGAGATATTACACTCATATACACACTAAAACAAACACACAACAGCGAGTCCATGCCAATGCTGGAGAAAGAAACTCTTATAAAACTAATGCTATAGGGACTTTGCGGGACTTCACTGAAGTCCTTCACACATCTTTTGTAAGTCAGCATTTTATCACATAAGCATGTCGATTCTTACAAGCCCGCTGTGCAGCTTGTTCTCCCGTGGAGAGTCTGTTGACACCACTCAAATTCCATATAATTTCAACTTTGCTTTTGAAGTGTCAGCTAATGATCACCGGACAGTTCAGATTAATTATCTTTTTAATAGAAGTGCCAGGGCTAAGACACACTTTTCATGGAGTTCATTGCAGTGCTGGATGCCCTGACATGAATCATGTGCATTCCATATCTAAAATAAGACAGCCTGCCATCTGATTAATATTAAATGAGGGTTTAATGCGCATTGCAATGAATAATAGTAGTCAACATCCCACTTTGGCTTAGGGAAATGTTTAATGTTACTCGAATTGGAGTTAATTTAGTGAATTTCTGTCTTTATATTGTGGAGTTTGGAAAATGTTAATAAAGCATTTTTGTTACTTAGTGTATTGTTTTGTTATAATGTGTTGTTTTTTCCAAAGATCCAAATATGCATCATGACAGGAAATAAGTATATTTATAGTAAAATTTGAGATTAATCGTGATTAACATTATAAACTACTGACAGCCCTAATTCATACAATATATATATATATATATATATATATATATTATTGCTGGAAAATGTAACACTTAATATTTTTTGTTTAACGCAGTAAAAATGTATGTATGCAGTTAATGCAGTATCAGTTTTTGTTCCTTCCTGAGCCTTTGCGAGAAGGGAGACAGGTGCACATGACACGTAATAAACAGGGGAGCAGATATACTGTACAGAGAATGGAGACTTTGCGTGAACCATGCGTGTGAGAGGTACGGGCAAGCTGCTGTATCTCTTCATAGAGCCTGTAAATGCTCAATTATTGTCATCTGAACTAGTTTCAAAAGCAGAACTGCGATAGAGAGACTGCGTGCGCACATGAGAGACTGAAGGATGAGTCCATTCAGCGAGCTGCAGACAGGTACTGTATACTTGAGATTTTAAACTTCAGCATTCAATATGCTTTATATCTGTATATATAGTGTCTAATAATGCATTGTCAATGTACAGTACATTTAAGTTTCTCTTGCCGATAAATCTTGATTTGAATTTAATTTGCCCATTTGATCCAATTATTAAACCAAGTCCACTGGAAAACGGCAACTTTTAATAACAGCATTATGCTTTCCTAACAGTGAGGAGCAAACTCACTGTAACACAATAACCCTACTCTGTCGGCATGTCCATTGATTTTATGTCACGTATAATGTATACTTGTATAAAAGATAATACCTGTAAAATTGTGTCTTATTAACCCTATCCACAAAAAAGAAAAAACATTTAAACGTACATTTTATTTAAAATAAATTATGACAAACCAATTTCTTGCAAATTCTTTTAAGACAAAGTATAAATGAAATATATGTATTATGATTGTTTTAATGTTTTTTGTAATGTATCACTTACCATAATTTAATTGTGATTAATCACAATTAATTACAGAAATATTGTGTGAATAATTAGTTAAAAATAAATCCAGTGAGCGGCAGTTCTGTGGACGGAAATGTCTTGTTGATGAGAGAGGGCAACATTGAATGGCCAGACAGGTTCAAACTGACAAAGTCTACGGTAACTCAGATAACCGCTCTGTACAATTGCTGGGAGAAGCGCTGTTTTGGCGTCACGAGGGGGACCTTCACAATATTAGGCAGGTGGTTTTAATGTTGTGGCTGATCAGTGTATGTATATAAATATCATCAAAAGGCTCATTGAGATATAATAGTTTTTTGCCATATCTCCCAGCCCTAACACGCAAATAAGTGTTAAACTTTTCCTGAAGCCCAAGACGAAATCCTGGCTACTTTCTCATGCTAATTCTGCCACTTTTAACACCTATTAAACTGCACCTAAAAGCTTCATTTCTCTTGGATATTTGGTTTCCAGTGGGTCAACTGGTACAAATACGAATGAGGTGAACAGCCTCCTTCCCCCTCTGCCTCTGACACAGGATTGGTCTTTTTAGGGAAAGTCACACACAAATACAAAACAACACGCACACATACTCACACACTGTGTTGGTGGGACATCCTAAGCTTGTTAATTCTGACAAGGGACTCCAAGCAAAGGCTGGACACAGAAGGGGAAAGCGAGTATTTAAAACAGTGCTTTGTGGGCGAAATTCGAACTGTCCAGCTTTACACATTGTTCTATTCAGCTCTAATGTGTTTCAAACAGCAGGGCTCCTGCATTCAGCCCTGCCTGACAATTATGCACTTTCATTTGGGCTAAAGTTTTGCATTAAAATTGTGCAGCAGTGCAACATGCAAGGCCACAAGAGAGCCGCTGGGCCTCCCATCCAACTAACACATCCACATTTGCACAAAGCCCCCCATCCAACAAACACCCCCCTCACTATTCCCCAGGCAAGCCAAGCATATCAAGTGTGCCTACAGTACTGCCAGACTAATGAACAATGCACAAAAACAAAAGCTCGAGCAAGGCCTCCATTATCTGATCTTCCGCTAGAACACAAAAAACTGCCTTCTCCAAGCTTGAAGAAAGTTTCAGTGTGCCTGCAGGTGTGAGCAGGCTAAAAAGAAAACCCTTTTCACTAAATAGATTCTTGGACTGTCAGGGATTAGAGTCATGGCACCAGTGGTAACACACATCTTTTCTTTCATAAACTCGGCAGAATTTTCTCACGAGTCTGCAGGACAGAGCTTCATAAGGGGCTCTCAGTGGCTATTGAAACGTCTTAAGCTTTAATTAAGTTGAAGTTGTCAGAAGAAAGCCTTTTTGGCACAGATTCAGGGTCATTAATTACAGATATCTTTGTTTCTTTCGAAAAGGAAGTCCTCCGAAGACATGCAGGGTTACTTGTAAGAACTCCCTCCCTGTGTCCTAAATAGACTCGAACCCTGTGCAATTGGCATATAAAGCTCTCCAAAACCTGCTGCTCTTAGACAACTGCTACATGTAACAGTACGGGCCATAAATTAAACAGACAATTTGCTCAAAATGCAGGATATTATCTTAATTTATTCTTCAAATCAATTATTGCTCAGAAACTTTCTGATTTCTTCAGAAATGTCTGCAGCTCTGTGCAACCTTTGAATCATAAATAGATTTTTAGTAGTAGTTGTAGTGTTAGCGAAACAGACCACATAACATTTCAGCCCGGCTCTATTAAGATGGTTTCTAAGAAAACAGCAATATAATTAGTTTTTCTGGAGGATGACTAAACCTTATTAGGATGAATAAGTATCGCTAATAAACAAGCATTTACTTGAAGGCTACTGGCTCCCTATTTTTGAAGGTCCTTAAATTGCATTTATTCATATTTTGTGTTTTATCCAGATTTAGCAGACTCCATTACTTACTTTTTTCATACAAATATTAAACAGATATGTGTTGCATGTGAACAGGGCTGACCGCACACCTTAAATTATTCTGAATCACGGCTGAGTATTCATTTTATGATCCTAATAAAATACAAGCAGACATGTCTAATGTTTAAAGCAACAGGCAGAGAAACTGTGCATAGCTTCAGAAAATATTAATTTATTCACTATCAGCATTCTTGCTTTGTTTGATTAAGACCTATATTGAAATCATGTATTTTTCTTCCTTCTTTTATAGACCATGTGGCACTGGTGCAAGCTGTTCAGAGGCTCTAGCCTGGGCTTTCTGATTTATTAGGTTTAAGCTAACCATTTTTAGTCCTGCCAGACTCACAAGCTGTTATATACTACCTGCAAAGTTCAACATGTTTGTAGCATCATGCAGCAGATTCTGCCTACCAAAAAATCAGGATGCCGCAAGCAAGGAAAAGAAGGCCTATTTATTACCAAAATAAATACATAAATGATGAAGACTTTGGTTTCTCTCACCTCTGCTTGGTTTAGTAGAAAGCTGGAGGATAAATCTTGCAGTGGTTCTGTCAAGCACAGAGCAAAATCTATGACAACGCACCAAGTGCTGTTGTTGTAGGTGGTGAAGAGGCTATCTATGACATTATAGTGGAGCGCTCTTGCCTTTGATGTATAATTGTTCAAGATTAGCATTTGGCGAACATCCAAGAGTTGAAACCCCATGTGAAACCCCAAATCATTTTAGCTAACTTGTTGTCTCTGGGTGCCCCTTGGCATGTCGAAGTGCAAATCCAGCTGAACAGGAACCCCCGGGCACAGGGGTCTGAGGAAGAGCACCCACCACTCGCTCTCTGGGCTCTTAGGACTGCACCAAGCATTAGCCAGACAACTCTAATGCAAAGACACCATCGTACCATGCTGCCAAAACAATGCAAATCAAAGCACCAGGGACTCCCCTTCACCTGTCAAACTAGGCCCCAATTCCCAGGGAGTGGGAATTTTTTTCCCCCAATCTGACTTATTTATTTATTTATTTATTATTTATGACTTCAGTGATTACAAAGCACCTTTCCTTGCCTTTCCCTCTGCCCATCTGCTGTTGGAAGTAGGAGCCTGGTTTCGTTTGTACTGCCTATAGTGACCAAACAAACTCATTAGTGGCATTCAGAATAAAATAAGGATGACCAAGACAAAAAAGGAAGGGTTAAAAAGAAGAATGGAGAAAAATATCTTGTCCCTAAATAAAGACAAATTAGGGCATTCCATCCAACCATTTTTATGTTGTCATTAGTGATAACAAAATAAAATTAAAAAAAATAATGAACACAAAGGAAAAATAAGATGTTTTATAATTGCTCTGGAAGCTTTCACCACCACATTTGAATAAAAATGACTGGCAAAAATAAAAACTTAAACTGTACTAATTTCTGGTATTTTGTTGTTTGTGTGCTTTCAAAGAAGCACCAGTTTTTGTGTAACTCTGGGGGCTCCGAAAATGAAAAACTAAAATAAACAAAAGCTTGTTTTGTCCCACAAAGCATTTTAAACACATTCCAGCCTTACTTGGAGGCCAGCCAGGTATATGATCCATCAATGCTGATGCCGTCCAAACACATGTTACCAGTAAGCACTATTGAGCCTGGAGACATAAATGCAATGTTATATCATGGGTACTGTAGGAGTTGGCAACCCGAGTGAAATTCTTGTGACTGAGGTATGCCCCCTGCATTCCATTAAGAGATCTCGCACAAGGCCAACGTTTTGTCCGCTACAGGCACAAAACAAGCCTGAAAAACCATCTCCTTTATACTTTTTTCTTCCCCTACCTCAACAAATCCAAAGGAATGCATCAGAGAGCCCCAAAGTACCTCGCCTATTTATTTTTTTTCTCAGACTCTGTCTGGTTCATCATATGTAATTATGGTTTAGGACATTCCGCCAGCGCATGGAGTATGGTTAGCTGCTTAGGTCATATAATAATAATAATCATCCTTGCAAATGGATGCCAAGTTAAATAAGTGAATTAGCACAATGTGTCTTTCACCAGGACTCTCTCATCTGAGGTGGCTTGTGGAGCTACAGTAAGAAGAGCAGGACACACCCTGGGGTCCCTCCAAAATGACTAAAACCACGACTACTGCAGCATCTATCCACAGTCTCTCATTAACTGTAATAGCTCTCGGACCAGCAGGACCAGTCTGGGGCGACAGGCCCATTTTTCCAGGACAAGTGTAGGACATTGTTTCTGAATAGGAGCTACAATGTACTGCATAGTCAGAGAACAACAAGGAAGAACATTACAACTTCAACGCTCTCCAATCACCCTTTAATATGTTGCAGCAGGCTTATGCTAGTTGGTAACATCACTTTGGAATAGTTCTTGTAAACGTTGGTTAGCCAAGCATGGTCTAAACAGAAATCCACAAAAAACACATATTTCTACAAATTGACAGCTGGTTAGCGGAAAGTCTTAAAAGAACTTCTGTTAGCGTGCGTGTGTGTTTCTTTGGAAATGTTTTTTTCCCTCTCATGTACATTTACATTCATATTAATCATGTCAATGTCTGTGTGTATGACTTTGAGAAATGTGTTTTAACCGCATTTTAATATGTGGATTGATCTGCAATGCAATATTTCATTCATTGCTGTTAGTGCCAAATCCTGTCGACTCACTATTAAAGTAAACAGTGCTCAGTGCATTGGGAACCAATCATGCCATAGCTTCACAAATTCCTTGCCGAACGGTAAACAGATGAAGGGGACAAATGGAGATAAATATTTCCATGTGGTGCTAATGTTGTTGATCTAATATATATCATTAGACTTGCAATAATGTTCCTATATGACAGAAGTAAATAAATAAGAGTGAATGGAACCTTAGAACACTAGAGGCTTGAAAGCACAGGAGACTACACCATCACTTGTCACGTTACCACTCTCTGTGTGAAGTAAAGCAAAAAAGTGAGACTGGCATGCAACTGCATTCTCTGATCACATGTCTGACTGTGTCAAAGGTCAACCAGAGGTCTCTATTGCACTGTAAAGACCTCCAGACAAATATGACAGAATTAGCACATGTAATCCTTTGATTTTAATGCTCATCTATTAATGTGATGGAGTATATTCTAATGTAGATCTTCACTTCTCTGCATCACACAAAAATAAACAAAAATATAAAGAGGCTATGTTTCAAAACCTAGTACGTTCTTAACCTAAACAGCATTTTTAAACGTTTAAACTTTTAATTAGAATTTTTTATTATTTTAAATTCTTGTGAGGTGCCCTCCTTTTTTAGAGAGCATAATATGTGTTTGAAAGTCAGAATAAAATGTTTAGAATGTTTTAAAACCTAGTCAGCACTCTACCTAGATTGCATGTTGGACAATGCCTATTATTTGACGCTAAACTTGCTGTGTAGGTAGGTAGGTCACAAGGTTTTAAAACACAGCCGATTGAGACAAATTAAATGGATATGATAACATCCTCTTGCTTATGACTGGTAACTGAATAATTGATTCTCTTGTATCTCTAAACAGAACAACTGGACTGAAACATGAAGCAGGAGCATCTGAAAATTCAATTTGCATGTACTGTAACCTCTAACTGCTGTAGTTGATATGGAAGATTAAGAAGTAGTCCTTAATCTTTACTCCTCTAATCCTTCCTACTGCCAAGACAGGCACGAGTGTTCGTCTGTTTCTCAAATTGCCTTAAAAGAAAGCAAACTCCCTAAGAAAATGTAGGTGTATTAATATTATTGTGATTTAAAAATCTGTCGCCTGGACACTTCTCTCCAATTAAATCCACTGACCTCACTATTACCCTAAAATGTTTTGCCTGTCTCAAGCAGGAAGTGAAAAAGACCATCTTAATGCTGCACTATCACGATCTGGTTTTCCACAACTGAGCGTTCTGGTGTGGCCTGAAATCAGGCTACTCATTTAGTCGATTTAAAGGGATAGCTCCACCAAAAAATTTAAATTCTGACATCACTAACTCATGTTAATTGTGACTAACTTAAGGCATTATGTTGGTCTCAGTCACCATTATATTTCATTTTAAAAGAAAGACACAATGACAGTGAATTGTGACTGAGGTCAACACTTTGCCAAGCATCTCCTTTTGTGGTAATTTTTGGGTAAACTATCTCTTTAAAATGTTCGAATTGTATTGATTTTGTTCCATCATACACTATAATTCATATGCCTTTATTTTTGAGATGCTTATTTGAGACGCTTTGTAAAGTGTTTTCAGTGTCTAGAAAAGGAATCACTACGGTACAGCAAAAAATAAACAAACAAGCATTTCAAGCTTCATAACACCAGCTAATAGGTCTTCAATAATTTACACTTAAGTAAAATGTAAGACCGTTTTTATATATCAAACCCTTCTCCCAAATCCCAGCATATGTTTTTAATGTGCAGCAATGTAAACAAAGAGTTATGAGCTCACAGTCTCAGGTGGGAGGGATGATCCAAGCGTGACCCTCAACGAGTTCGGTACGAGACTGTGGCATTCCAAATAATTATGATGCATGGTCTCCTGGCTGAAATCTTTCCTTTAAAATGAGCCCATGCAAATATGAAACAATCTCCCACCTTGTGTATCTGATAAGAGCGAAATCAAAGCCCAGCTAACCACTGTGTGCTCTCCCTATTCATACTTTTAAGCATTAAACCCTTTCATGTTCCATCTGCCTTCTACCCTTCCAAAACAACATAGAGGAGGGCTCCTGATTTGCATCCTATTATAGGAGGAAGGGCAAGAGCGAGGGGGAATGGGGGTAGGAAGAGAGTGCAGGGATCATCAAGAGGAGATGTTTAAAGAGCCCTGCCTCTTGCCTACTCTCACTCCTAAATGGGCACATTTCTTAGCCAAACACTTTGCATATTCCCAAAGAAAATCTTCAGGAGTCGAGTCTGTAGGGGCAAATGCTTTTAACCTATGCTCTATCAAAAGAGTTTAAGTAAATAACACCCTTACCCACCCACCTACCCACACATCAAGAGAAGATGGGGGTATGTACAAACATACCCCCACACACACATGTACATGGTAAGTATATGAATATTATAGTACATTATATAGACAGATACACAAACGTACACACACAAATATACCTACTTCTAATTCATATAAACACATAAATTCACATCTTGGCTTCAGAAACCCAAATTTTTAACTGTGGTATTGTAAGTCGAATTAACTGATACAGCTAATGCTTCAACCACAGTTTATGTAGTTATCACTTATAAAAGGAAAGCCATTGTTTTTTCGCTGAAAAGCCCAAGCCATAGTCTGCATTCCACGGTCAACTTGACATACCACTGGCCACTTTGAAGATTACTGAAATGTGTGCCTTTGTTCTCCTCTTTTCAATCACACCGCACCTTAAGGTGAACCATTATGATTCCTGCATTCAGTAAAGCATTATATAAAGAGGATGTTATAGGAAAAAGAAGTCAGTATTCAAATACGAAAGAAGAAAACTTATAAGTACAATATATATATATAAAAAAAAACTGGACATCTGGATGTCACGCAAATGCTTTTAAGCATTTAAACTAATTGTAAAAATAATAATTCAATGAGTTAATTCAAATAATGTGGAAAAAACAAATAATGTGCATGATCTCAAACAAGTGAGTGGGACGTCTATCAGGTCTATTTCAAAGCATTAAGGATTACTAGTAGCTGTCTAATCCTGCTGAACCTAAGGGGAGGTAAATCGTATAGTGTTGGAAATCCTGGCCAGGAAAGAACAGGAGGTTAAATGAGTTATTTGCTCTGTAATCGAATATCACACTCTACTTATCTATTCAGTGAGCACCTAATGTTTAAAATCAATTACTTGAGGAATGCTTTCTTGCATTCAGGTCTGTTAATGTGAGCAAAAATTGCCAACCATGACTGCAGCTCTGTCTTCACTCGGGCATCTGTTCATGGCCAGGGCTTTTATTAAAAGACGCACATCAATATTGATCTTAATTCCAATCCTTTCTGCAAACTCTGACTTTGCCGTTAATTGTTGACCAGCCCTAATCATTTTCTGGATTCTATTTTTTATTTTTTAAAGCATGATCGTTGGCTGCACGTGTACTCTTAAATAAAATAACAGTGAAAATTAAGGTTAACATTGAAAGAAACATCTCCACTGAGTTGCAGGCAAGACCTCAAGAGAATGTGTGATGTTCAGGCATACATTTATTGTTCATTAATACTTTCCAGACAAAGTCACATGTTTGCTCTCCGTCTGTGTCTGGAGAGTTAAAACACAGCTAATTACCTTCAGCTAGCTATTTCACCAAGAATATCATATTATTGCAATTCAAGTCCTTCCACGGCTGGTCTTATCAGAGAACTGTGAGTCATCCTTTGTTCAGCTGGGCCCAAATCCCATGAGAAATGGATGGGTGGAGGGGGAGCAGTGAAAAAAGAACAAAAAAAGAGAGGAAAGAAAGAAAAGTGGTAAAAAATGACAAACTCCTGCCACTCTTTGTTCCTGGGAGTGCCATGCTCCCTTTTAGGGCTCTGTAAGTCTTGTTTCCCCTGCTACGGTTCCCATACCTGTCAGCCTCAATAGCCTTCACAGTGCCTGCACATAGACAAATGGGCTGACCTGGCTGGCCTCTATGAGCCTGGGCTAACAGGAAGATCACATCTGGTTATTAATATCAGAGCATCCTTGAATGGCGGCCCCCACCCATCTAACAGGAAAGAAAAAAGAAAGAAAACAGGAAGAAAAAAGAAAGCAGGAGAGATCCAACCAGAGAGTGGTGTCTGGCGTGCCACACTTTAACACAATGCTATAAGTTGTCCGTCAGCAAACGTTAGTTCTGCAGGGCCGGTGTGGAGATGACCATCTGCTTACAAGTGGGGAGGGCATGATGGGAGAAATACCTATTAATATCTATGAGGATTAATGACAGCAGGGCCTAGCTGAAGCCTAGGCTTTATGTTTGCACCCACACTCATCTGTCTGTACGTTTTAATTATACCCCTTCCCCCTCATGCCCTCCCCTGCAAGATTCCCATTGTAATCCGCGTGCAGGTGAAAGACGAGAGCGTCTGAATAATCTGGCCCCACTGTTGGGTCAGAGCGGTAGGCTGAGAGAGTGCTGACATACTTTTATGCCTGCAGAGAGTAAGTGGATAAACTGACGCATTTGTGAGGCTGTGGTTTTGTTTGCATTTGTAAAGTGAGGGCTGATATAATGCTGTTTGGACCTGAGCAAAGTCCTTCAGCAACACGGCGGTCCCTCTCTTGTTTACAAACAGCTGAGACCAGGCAATCTCTGCTTTTTCTATTTATTTTGGTCTTTCCATCTATTTTCTTCAATGTTTGAAGAAATGACAGTGCCTATTATGCAGTGTAGTGTCAAATTTTTAAGATCCTAAAAGCAAAATGATACAAATATATACTCTAATAAAATATATAGATGTTTATGTCAGTCAAAAAATGACTATTTACTAGCGATCAAAGATCCAAAACCAGTCAAATCCAAACCAGTAAAAATTAAATATTTTTATGGCACTTCACAGAGTCGGAATTGTGGCCTAGAAGATCACGGTGCTTATGTGGGAGATACAGGTGTTGGAGATACAGGCCTGTGCCTTGTCCCAATCCTTTCCTTCTCCATCTCTACTGTCTCTTAATTATAATTGGTAAATAATAATAATAATAATAATGTGTGCTAACTGACAACAATGATGATGATGATGCAATCGGAAGGGTGCATGCTTAATGGATCCTCTCTGTTCTTCTATACCACAATGGCTTTTTATAAAAATAAAAATACCCTCAACTCAATCTCCTGTCCATTTTACCATCAGATCGGGTGAAATGACAGACAATAATTTGAGCTGCATATATATGGGGCATTTGTTTTCAAATACGATGAAGAGACGCTGACCTTCAGTAATGAATGTGCTATAACCACCAACATAATAATGTGCCATCAACCGGCAGCCATTTTGGTTTTGAAAGACAGGCCGAGAGGAGAGGGAGAGAGATGGAAGAAGAAATAGAGAGATGAGGAGGATATGCTGACCTTCTGAATGAGAATAAACACATAAATGGGGAAAAAAGTGGTTGGGGGAATTTTTTTTAAAAAGGGTTGGGGAAAAAACAAGTTTTTGATAAATCTGAAATTCCAGTCTTCTCTCTCTCTCACATTCTCTCCTCCTCCCTCCTTTCTCTGGCCCCTGCTTTTAATTTCCCCTCTCATTTCCCTGCCCCAACCAATGGTGTTGCCATCCGTATCATGGATAATGAGATGGGCTATCTGTCTCTCCCTGGGGACAAGGCCAAGGAAAGCCAGTCACAGAGGCTCCATCTCCCCGCCTACTTCAACCAGAGAGAGGTGTATTATGTGGCTCTAATCGGGGAGAAAAGAGAAAAGGAGAAAAAGAGGAGGAGGGAAATAGAAATATGAAAATGATGTCTTGGACTCTAGATGGACAGAAAACTCTGCTTGGCTGATGACAAATGCCCTGGGAGGGGACTGGCTGTTGTAATTAAGCAATTCATAGCTCCTGACATGCAAATGGGGGATAGACACTGGACATCCTTGTGTTCTGCACACAAGCCTCCAGAGAGATGAAGTATAAAGAGAGAAGGAAACAGAGAGAGGGAAAAGGAGAGAGAGTAGGAGATAGAAGAGGAGCAAAATGTGAAGACCACCTGGTGAACAGGTGCTGGTCATTATTTGCGTTTCGGCAAGCTTTCTAACACACTGACCATGAACATTCTTTGCTTCAAATGACCCGTGTGCCCAGCGCAAATCGGCTCTTTGGAGCAACACACATTTCTCACCATTTCTTAATCAAGTATTACGCCACCTTCGAATGGCCTTGACAGATTTACACTCTGCAATATCTGGGTTTATTGAGTGTTTATTCATAATAATTGTATCATGACAATACATCATTACTATAAGATAAAGCCAAACACTATTAGAAGCCAAGTATGTCCATTTTATTTATTTTAATAGCAGTATTATTTCATAATGGTGATTTTTTTTTTTAAGGTTGTTTAAGGTGTGGGCTTGGGAGATTTAAAACCTCTGAAGCCACGTCCTCAGCCTCTAATGTGAAGCTTTTTGAAGATTTACACACAGTACTCTTTGAGAAGAATGAAACATTGCACTACTAATGTAATTTAGGTCTTTTCTTAAAGTCTGCAAAATCTGCAATCTGTATTCTCTCCGAAAATCATAGGAACAAAGCTGCAATAAAAATACTGAATATGCTTTTTGTTTGTCTCCTCAATCATTTTTGGTCATAAAAATACTTATGTTCCATACTCATATGGAAAGGTCATCAATACTTTGTTCTTTAGTATGCTACCCTTTTACCTTCAAAACATTAAAGACAAGGTGTTTTTCTGGTCAAATAAAGAAACCTTTTTTTTTCCTTTTCTTTTTTTCTCACAACATTTACAACCAAATATACATGAGTGAAATGGCCTCATTTCTGCCAAAAGCATTAGAAGCCGCATCTGTAGAACAGATTTCCCTCTCTCCCTGGGTAAAGGTGGGGGTGCAAGGAGATGAGAGAGCCAGACCGAAACCCCCTCACCCCCTCTGTGTCAAATGGACACCCCTCTCTCTCAATCATAATTGAGCGCTATCACCTGTTCTGAGACTTTTTAAAGTGTGAGCTAAAAACAATCTGTCCATTTGAGCGCTAATATTTTTTACCTTCACAAGAACTTAAGGGCAGTTCATATAAAAGCCC
This sequence comes from Xyrauchen texanus, assembly GCF_025860055.1. NCBI lineage: Eukaryota > Metazoa > Chordata > Actinopteri > Cypriniformes > Catostomidae > Xyrauchen > Xyrauchen texanus. Next base: position 21,884,453 of record NC_068317.1, read on the forward strand.
TTTGACAAGATCATTCACTTTCAAGCTTCAAAGGAAGCTACACAATTGTCATCCTGGTTAAGGATTTACCATTGAATAAACTTGAATGATCAACACAATTTTAATCCTACATATTCCTGAAAAGCCACCTGCTGTTCTAGAAAAGAACTGATGACTGTGTAAGCATAAAATATGTTTCTTAGTTTAGGAAAATAATGTAACCTAAAAATACAGGTTAACTTCAATTGAACATTTCAGATTGGTTTACAGGTCGAACAGATACAATTATCTCAATAATCGATCATTCACATGTGCACGTGATCAAACAAATATGTAAGGGTAAGACTTGCTGAGATAATAGCTAAGCTAGGCCTTTCTCACCTTCTAATCTTCAATCTAATTGTCTTTCGACATGATTCAAAACGGTCTTTGTTGCCATGGAGCTTTTTTATTTGCTAAGAGAATTAGCCGAGCCCCTTGACCCCCCACCCCTTTCTAAACTGCTAAGGATTTCAAAACATTCCCATGGACTGTGTCTTTAATGCCAGGCCTCCAAATACCACATGCAATTCTTTTAGCCCTTCATTTGCCTCATGCTGACTTCACCCCTTGGAGGATTTGCTCTTTGTTGTTTGGTTACTCGCTTCGTATTTCTAACACTGTCTGAATACATTAAAAACATGGAGCTGCTCAAAGTCTCTTTCCTTTAAGAAGTAGAAATGGATCATTTATTATTCTTGGAGGGCTTTAAGTATTTTGGTTCTATTCTAATTGTTTTAGTGGAGTCCACAGTGTAAGATAGTTGTCCATTCCTTTTAAAAAAGCCTCTCAGAATGATCATACATTAATATGGGTCAAAGTAATGAGTTGTTTTTATTATTGCTATCATTACAGGTCTGCCAAATTTGCATGCAGTCTCGCCATTGTCAGCTGCTAAATTCACTTTTCTAAATAAACAGCCGAGCCTGGCTTACGAGCACACACAAGTCAAAAGTGACTAATGCTGGTCAATAGATCCTCATTAAGTTAATACAGTTTATCCAGAGGAGTCCACTAATGTGTCTGGGATGTGATGCTGGTCTATGATTTCAGGATGTTAGTATTATTGTTTCAGGCAATCACACCAGTCCAGTAAGTCAACACCCAAATGCACTTAAGAACAGGATGAGGCTGCAGTGGCCTCTGTTCAACCCCCCCTCCGCCCCATCACTGTGAATCAGTTATCTGCCCCAGGCCTGGAACAAAGCAACAAAATATGACCCGGAAATCAAAATAAGAATGTCTGGAAAATCTAAACATGACTTGTGTGCATTACAAAACTATTAAACACAGGGTCATTTAAAAACAACCAAGACATTCTCCCTATCTTATGCATGCATGTGAAAAACATACAGTCACACATTCAGAAATTGTCAGCTGTTCACATGATGTTAGCTGTTGTTTGCTAGATGACAGAGCAGCTTTCCTCAGTGGTGAAAATTCAGTGAACCACTACAACACCAGCCAACTTCACTGTTAAAAATATTGATATTTCCGACATAAATTCAATTAAGTTTGATTTCTGAAAGGCATCGTGTAAATAGGCTGACTGGCATATTCCTGTCTTTAGAATCTTTTCAGGAAAGAGACAAAGGCAAATTTACAGCTGCACTAATGACATCTGACATCATAATAAAACCAAGGTGCAGGAAAACAAATGTTCACTGTTTACAATCTTTTTACTGAATCAGCTATCCATCTAAGCTGTCTCTTCTATCCAATTTACATTTTAAATAGTAAATAAATAGATACTCTCTAATGCAACACATGTAAGAGAAAACAAACTATTCAAAAAATTTGACACAAAGAACATACAGAATTAGGACAGTGGGTCATGACACAGAATGATACAAAGTAAAGCATTACTGACCTTGTACACTTTCAGAGCAGCTTCGTGCCTCTGGTTGGTCGCATGCAATCTCAGCTTCTCCACACTGTTGCTGTAGTAGTCGCAGGCGTTGCACTTCAGGTGCACGGGATTGCCAATGGCAATGCACTTGAGCCGCCACTGGTTGGCTTTGCCACCTTCCTTGATGTGGGCCACCAGCTGATACTTCTGCATGTGCTTATCAGTCTTGCAGTGTAGTTGGAAGTTAGCCTTGAGCTGCGTGTTGTAGTTGCACAGCTTGCATTGGTAGACATCTCCCATCACTGCCCTCCACTCCTCTTCCGGAAGCGATCGCTCGGCCGTCACGTGCCCGCTCAGGGCCTCCAGGCTGTCGGAGCTGAATTTGTTGCACACTGCACACTGGAAGAGTTTCAGCAGCGGGTCACTGATGCAAGGTGACAGCTCCCCAGCAGAGAGGATGGACAGGTCATCACCCATTAGCTGACCACTCGCAAGACACAGCTCGGCAGGCAGCTCATTATTTACTGCAGGGGGAGAGAGAGAAAGAAAGACACAGGGAAAGTGAAGGGGAGAAGGGAAGAGGTGGGGCAGAGAGTCACAGGGAGGAGAAATGAGAAAATAGTTTTTTATTAAATAAAATTTAAAAATAGCTGAGAGACTGGTGTAGGGCACCCTTACAAAAGGATTTGATAAAATAAAGCCCCAGTAAGGAGTATGGCTTTTAATAAACCTTAACTATAAAAAGCTATAATAGGATTGAATCAGGATCAATTACAATCACCCCTTTCAAGTTTTAAACTCCCTCATCAGATAGCTTTAATTACTCCTACCAGGCATTCCAGAGTTTGTACTCAGGCACACTGTTTTGTTCTTTCTTTCAAGATGTGAAATAAAAAGATCCTGCTTCAATTGTAAAAAAAAAAAACAGATCATCTAATTGTTATTTAGTGCTTTGATCTTTGTACTTTTACAAGTGAGATAGATTATTTTCCATACCATCAACCCACTGGTAAAAAGCCTTTAATTTAATAATTACACAAGATCAAGACAAGGTACAAATACGGTATTTTGTTAGACACAACATTTCTGAGTTAAGTTGCCTGTAGGATAAAAGGCTATGTTATATCTGGAAACAATATTTCTTGACATGCCAATGTATATGTGTCAGCCTATACTTAGTATGGAGATAAATATCCATGGGTGGAATGCAAAAGGGTATCAGTTTTCAGAAACGTCTCGGGTTACATGCGTAACCCTTGTTCCCTGAAAAAAGCGGAACGAGATGTTGCGCTGCTAAGCGCTACGGGGAACAGCTTTAGCCGTGAGCCGAGCTGAATAATGTGTGGAACACGTCAATGAACATTGACTGGAATTTATAGCCTCGGCTGATGTAATCATTAGATGCACCTGAGGCCAGGCTATTAATGGATACGTCACCAGGTGTCGTCAGATACTTCTTTTTGAAGAGCAGTCCTGGGACGTCCCAGTGCGGCAAAGCAGCGCAACATCTCGTTCCGCTTTTTTCAGGGAACAAGGGTTACACATGTAACCCGAGACGTTCCCTTTACAAAAAGCTTTACTACGATGTTGCGCTGCTAAGCGCTACGGGGAACGCAATACCCACGCCGCCGCACTTGGGGCTGTCCGGACCCCTACGGTTGTGCAGTGTACTCACAAAAACGCGAGAGGTCTCAGACATGAGCTTCAGATGTCGACTCAAGGACATAAGAGCCCGGAGTAGCAAAGCATCTAACCCATAAAGTTCGATGAATTTGTGCGAAGAGAACCCTATCGCAACACAAACTTGTCATAAAAACTGATGAATGTGAGCGGAGAGGACCAGCCTGCCACATCACAAACTTGTTCAGGCATGAGCTGAGATGTCAACTCAAGGGCATAAGAGCCCGGGGTAGCAAAGCATCTAACCCATAAAGTTCGATGAATGTGTGCAAAGAGAACCCTATCACAACACAAACTTGTCATAAAAACTGATGAATGTGAGCGGAGAGGACCAACCTGCTGCACCACAAACTTGCTGCAGAGGGGGACCTCTAGCCAAGGCTTTAGAGGAGGAGAGCCCTCTGGTAGAGTTCGCCCTAAAACCTACTGGCGAAGCTTGATCGCTACCGTAGGCCCGGGCAGTAATGTCCCTCACCCAAAGTGACATAGTCTGTCAGGACGTGACCGCCACCCAGTCACGGCTTCCAAATGAAGAATTGCTGCCCTGATTTTATGCCACTAGCAAATGCGGTGGACATAAGTCTGACGGGTACAGACTGGACAAAGTCTGAGAAGTCTTAGCTGCTCCGGCGTTACAAACGGCAGGGAGCAGAAGGCTTAGAGAATAACCGGCCAAGGGTCGCGAAAGGCACCTTGGGCAGGTAGTCAGGGTAAGGGTGCAAAGAATGCTTTTGGTCCTACCTGGGGCAACTCAAAACAGGCCGGCAAGAGAGACAGAGCCTGTAGGTACCCAAGTCTACTCAGAGACGTAATTGCCATAAGAAAAACCATCTTGAGAGTCAGAAGTCTACCAAACGCTGACTCTAGAGGTTTTAAAAAGGGGGGTCTTACCCTATGAAGAGGTCCTAGTAAGGATGCCTCTTAGAGGGCACCCCGCCCACCAAGGCGTGGCAAACCGCCAGCACCCCCGAGGGGGGGGACTGGGTGACTCGGGGAGAAGTAGAGGAGACATTGCGCTATCAACAGAGGCGAAGAGGTCCTCTTCTGCCCTGTAAAATCTACCCAGATCAGTTCCAAGGGAGGGAGCCCTAGCACTTGCAATGGTCTCGATAACTTCAGGAGAAAGCCCTGTGAACCTCAGTTGGTACCCTACAGGGGCCAAGCATGAAAGGTTTCACAATTCAGGCCGGGGATGAATATGTCCCCTGTGCCTGAGAAAGAAGGTCCTACCTGTTTGGAATCGCCCAAGGCGAGCCGTCGAGGAGAGATATTAACTATTAGAACCATATCCTGTTCAGCCAGCGCAGCGCCATTAATAGGAGGCAAGACCCTTGCTGGTGAACATTGCCAAGACTCCCGGGAGCAGAGAAACCGGGGAAAGAAACGCATACAGACGCATTCTGGGTCATGTATGTGTCTTAACGTCCAGACCCAAGGGGGCTGGGTGATTTCAGGGAGAAGTAGAGGAGACATTGCGCTATTCATAGAGGCGAAGAGGTCCTCTTCTGCCCTAAGATCTCACCCAAACTTGTTCCAAGTGGAAAAAGCCTGGCATTTAAAAAGGTCTCGATAACCTCAGGAGAGAGCCCTGTGTCCCTCAGTTGGTACCCTTAATGGCCAAACATGTAAGATTCCACAATTTGGGGCAGGGATGAAATATTGCCCTGTGCCTGAGACAGAAGATCCTTCCTGTTCGGCATCGCCAAAGGCGAGCCGTCGAGGGAAGAGATTAGCTCCGAGAACCAAGCCCTGTTCGGCCAGCGCGGTGCTATCAGTAAGAGGCAAAAACCCTTGCTGGCGAACTCTGGGCAACTACCACCTTAGGGTGGAGTTCTTAACTCCCCCATTGGCATTTTCTGTCTGGACCGTAAATCTGCTCCCATATACGGGCATCGATGCATATAACTGACCTGAGTGACAAGAGCTTGCCCTGGGCCCTAAGGAGAACCCAGCATGTCAGAAATACAGCTGACAAGAACGTGGGTCTCCTTGATGATTTATGTAAGAGGCTACCGCTGCATTGTCCACCCGCACCAAGACATGGCAGCCTCAGGAGGAGGTATTTCAGGGCCAGAAATACAGCCATCAACCCGAGACAGTGACTGTGACAACCGAGCTGACGACCCTCCTATCCCCTTAAGCTGGACGACCACTTAAGGCCGCTACCCCGCCCATCAGGGAGGCGTCTGTCGTTAGCAGCCTGCGACAACAAGATGCACCTAGAGTGGGACCCAAGGCAGATAACCGGGGTCTGAACCACATAGAAAGGGAACGAAGCCTGAGGCGCGTAACCCTATTTAGCCTAGGGGTTTTGGCCCTTGGAAGAATCCCCTGGCTTTTGGCCACAACAAAAACGGTCTCATGAGCAGAAGGTCCAGAGGGATCACTGTGGACGCATTCGCCCTGAGACCTGGAAATCATTGATACTGATAACAGTGCAACCTTGACCTAGCCTGACTTTGCTCAGGGTGATCTAAATGGACTCAATCCTAGCGGGAGACAGTTGTGCCCGCATTGAGATTGAACTCCATACGATGCCCAAAAATAGACAGTGTTCTGAGTGGGAGAGAGGACGCTTTTCTTGGCGTAAAGCCTCAACCCCAGAGAAACAGATGAGCTAAGATGATGTCCCTGTGCTGAACTGCCAGTTCCTGGAACTGCGCTAGGATCAGCCAGTCGTCTACATAATTCAGAATGCAGATGCCCCGGAGTCGCAAGGAGCCAGCGCTACATCATGCATTGTGAATGTGCAGGTAAAAGGGCTAGGCTGAGTGAAAGAACCTGACCCTGGAAGACTTCGCCCCCGGAAGTGAACCTCAGGAACTTTCCATGTTGTGGCAGAACTTCTAAATGAAGTATAGAAGTGCGTCATAAGATCGATGATGACCAGCCAAACGAGTTGTAGGGCTTGAGACACGACCGTCTTGACAGGCATCATCTTGGACTTGAACACCCACGGGTAGTTCAAGCTTTAAGATCTAAGCCAGACGCCACCCCTCACCCTCCTTGGGTAACGGGAAGTATTTAGTGTAATAACCTAACTCTCTCTCTCTGGAAGGGGAAAACATACCATGGCCCCTTTAACCAGGAGAATGAGTTTTTGTTTTTATAAAAAATAAATCCGGTTTACGGTAGTGAGAACACGCCGTTGAAACACGGAAAAGCGGCGAGTGAATTAAATCCTGACGCCCTTATAAGACCCACAGAAAAGAATATATCCGGCAGGAGTTTCCACGCTGCCAGGATCTCTGAGATGGGTATTATATTTTAACACTTCCTGTTGAGGGGTTGTCGGGTGTTTCGCGTCCTGAATAAGATGCAGGAACAGCGAAAACACCCAATTTTGATGGAAGCCTCTGCAACCCGAAAACACCAAGAGGTGGCAGGAATGGAGGGCTTCGAGGGGGTACCGGGAGGGGTGAAGTGAAACACGCGCCCCGTCCCGAGGGGAGCTACCCCCTAATCTAGGTGCAAGACCGTCAGGGTTTTCTCTTGGGACTTGCTTCGGGGCTGGCGAGGGCGGCGAGACTGTCCCCAATCCCTGGGAGGAGGAGCACGACTCGCCACGCTTTGTTTTTGAGCCTCCCTTCAGTCAGGACCGAGGCGGGTCTGCGGCTTGCTCGTCAAGCGCAGAACCCACACTCAGGTCATCCAGGGGGTCAGCCTGGTACGCCTGTAAAACAGCATAGTGTGCAGAGCAGCACCAGCCTGACCTGCTGCTTGATAAGCCCTTCCCACTAAAGTGGAGGTTGTCCTACAAGGCTTTGAGGGGAGAGAGGGCTTCTTAAGTGACGATGCCGAGCCCGGCGAGAGATAGCCCTCAAGCGTCTCTTCGACCGGCGGCATCACTGAATACCGCCGTGCCTCAGCACCCACGATAGTCGAATATAATGACGTCGAGGGTCTGCAACCCGAAACACCAAGAGGTGGCGGGAATGGAGGGCTTCGAGGGGGTACCGGGAGGGGTGAAGTGAAACACGCGCCCCGTTCCGAGGGGAGCTACCCCCTAATCTAGGTGCAAGACCGTCAGGGTTTTCTCTTGGGTCTTGCTTCGGGGCTGGCGTGGGCGGCGAGACTGTCCCCAATCCCTGGGAGGAGGATCAAGACTCGCCACACTTTGTTTTTGAGCCTCCCTTCAGTCAGGACCGAGGCGGGTCTGCGGCTTGCTCGTCAAGCGCAGAACCCACACTCAGGTCGTCCAGGGGGTCAGCCTGGTACGCCTGTAAAACAGCATAGTGTGCAGAGCAGCACCAGCCTGACCTGCTGCTTGATAAGCCATTCCCACTAAAGTGGAGGTTGTCCTACAAGGCTTTGAGGGGAGAGAGGGCTTTAAGTGACGATGCCGAGCCCGGCGAGAAATAGCCCGCAGCGTCTCTTCGACCGGCGGCATCACTGAATATCGCCGTGCCTCAGCACCCACTGATAGTCGAATATAATGACGCCAAGGGTATGCTGAACACGGGAAGGAAATATATATATATATATATATATATATATATATATATATATATATATATTTATTTATTTTTATTTATTTTTTTTTATTTTTTTTTTTGGGGTTCTCCATGAGCAAAAAAGCTCTTCATGGAGGTTATCAAAGAAGGGAAGGGACCCATGAGGCGTTCCCTTTCTTAGACTGGAAGATAAAATATATCCCCTAATTTGAAGCGTTTGGAGTGTTTGGGGGTCTCTTTTTCGCGTGGCCAGTCCAATCTGGCAACCGCACGAGTAACAACATCGAGCAATTTCCTCCGTAGATTTTTTTTATCGCGGACGGAAAGCTAGGACGCGGGAAGAGAATCGCGATCCACCTCATGACCCGAAGAAGCGTCGAGATCATGTGTGAAGGACCAGCTGGGTTTAGGGAGAGAGTGAGAGAAAGGGATCAACCCGTCTCTTGCTCCTCAGCCACATCCATGCAAGAGCCCCACAAACGATTTTTATTTTTTTTAAATTTTTTCGTGAGTGCTGACTCCCGGAAGCCAGCGAGGCGAGCACGACGCACTCTGCCTGTTAAAGCAAATCGCAGTGCTCGCACCCGCCAAAAGGTTTTGACAGGGTTTGTGAAACACACAGAAACAGAATCGCTCTGAAAAAAGAGTTTCTGACGACACCTGGTGACGTATCCATTTATAGCCTGGCCTCAGGTGCATCTAATGATTACATCAGCCGAGGCTATAAATTCCGGTCAATGTTCATTGCCGTGTTCCACACATTATTCAGCTCGGCTCACAGCTAAAGCTGTTCCCCGTAGCGCTTAGCAGGGCAACATCATAGTGAAGCTTTTTGTAAAGGGAACAGGAAGGATGTATTTGGTCTGAGCCAACATAGTGAGAGTAAAGTTTCTGCTGCAAGTGTTGTGTGTTGGGGCATTGTTATAACACAGAATCTATGGGCAATCTGCTCTTTATAGGCCATGTTTAGATTATATTTTTTTTCTGGATAGAGCAGAGTAATAAGCTGACTTTAAAATTAGGAAAGAGATATTAAGAATAATTCTAACTCGGCAGCTCATAATATTTAAAAAATAATCATACAACTGGTTGAGAACAGGATATAATAATGGTAGGAGTGAAAAGACGAGAGCCAGTGAGAGAGAGAGAGAACAAAAGAAAGTGAGTGATAAGCATGTCCAAGAGCAAACTACTCACCGTGACCAGGAGCCAGAGCTGCGGCAGTGCTAGAGTCAAGCTGGAATGGGTTGATCATCAACTGTGGGTCTGAATGGTTCTCTAGTGTCATCCCACTGAGGCCAATATTCTGGGCTAGGTAGTACTGGTAGAGCTCTGCCTCAGCTGGTGCCAAGCCCAGGTGTAGGTTGTGCTGGATCTGCTTCATGTTCTGCTGTAGAAGCATCATGTTGTGCATGTGCTTCTCGCTTGTCATGTGAATGCGCAAGTTGCGTGCTACGTTGGTCTCGTAGTCGCAGACCTCGCATCGCCACGTGGGCTTCTGTTTTGGCTTAGAGGGCGAGGGTGTGCCACATCCACTCAGGCTGGTGTTCGAGACAGGAGCGGCGTGGTTGTAGATGGCTTCCGTTCCTCCATTCTGCAGTGTCTGCACATTGTTGAGGTGCTTGTCTGACTGCATGTGTATGCTAAGGTTGCCTTTGGTAGTTGTAGAGTAGTTGCACACCTCACAGCGGAAAGGTTTGTAGCCACAGGTGTAGCTCTCGCCTCGAGCTAGTCGAGGGTGAGGCTGACCCGTGCGACAATAAACACAGGAGCCTTCAGACTCTGGGTGCTTCTCCTTCATGTGGGCATCCAGGGTCTGCTGGTACTTGTAGTGCCAATTGCATTTAGGGCATTTTAGCGTCTTGCAGGAGTTCCGTGAGTGCACCATGGTCATATGGCCACCGAGTGAACGAGAGGAACCTAAGACAGTATCACATTTGGGGCATTCAATCCCGCTTCCAGGAGAGCCCTCTCCTGGGCCGGGAGTGCCAGGGGTGCTGGGCGTGGCAGCATGCTGGTGCAGTGGGCCTGGGCTCTCATCATCTCGTCGCATTAGGTCAAGAGGAAGAGATGGCGGTGTGCCATCTCTGCCACCATTGGAGTCACACCCATCTTTGCTGGCTCCACTAGTAGAATCATTGCTGTAGTCCAAAATGGCAGCGGCTTGCTTTGTCTTCTCTAGGTCATTGGCAACAGTCACAGAGGAAGTAGTGCCCCTTTCAGTAAATTTTACCACACTGGACGATAAAGGAGAAATGCTTTGGTTTAAGAGAGAGAAATCTTTGCTACTGATACTATCCCCTAGTTCACCAACACCATCATCATCAAGCTCATTTGAATACATGTCATCATCCTCCTCAGCATCAGCGACATCTCTGGGCTCACTTTTGATGGGGAGCTCGCCATTCGCATGCAAAGTGCTAATGTCCTTCTGCCGATCACAGTTCCTTTCCTGATCCCTGCACCCAGCCCCGAGCGAAGAGTGCTGGAGAGACGCTGAACTAACGGGGGACTTAAGTGCAGAGGTGACCACGCCCCCAAGGTTCAATTCAGCCTTTGGCATCTGGGCACTCCTGGGCGACTGGTCTGCAGAAGATGCCAAACTGGCACTTCCTTTCAGGAAGGCAAAACCAGCCTGCAGGGAATCACCATTGTCCATGTGAAAGGTATTCCACAGGCTGCAAATGCCTGGATCAGAGCCCATGAAGTTTGCAGTAGAAAAGTGGGGTAACACAGAATTGTTTTTTTTTGGTTCCAGAAAGCTTATAAGAGGTTCTTTGTCTTTACCAATCCCCTGTATGATGGCAGAGACATATTTATTACTAAGGAGCTTCTGCTCCTGCTCATTGAGGGTCATTCGATGATCATGCACAGCATGGGTTATAAATGACCTACTATAACCAAAAGACAATTTGCACAAGAAACACATCAGAATAGGTTTTCTTTTCCCATCACTAATGCACCCATCAAATTTAGACAAGTCCACATTGTTTGGAACATCTTTGGACACACAGGAGTTTTTGGCTGAGCCGTCAATTGTAAGATAGTCTTTTTCACTCTTGTGTCGGAGATCGTAGACACGGAAACTGTGCAACACAGGACCATCTCCTGCTAATGCTGAGGTATTTGGGAAAGACTGATTGGCGATAAACGGTTTCCCGAGGGATGAAGCAATGTGAAAGGTATTGATCAATTGTGGATAAAAGGACATGGGGGCTGTGGCAGACTGCTCAGTATTGTCCCCAGCATCAGTTTGGTAGTTTGAAAACAGTGCTGGGGAAAAGAGGCTTTTGACCCCCGACTGGGCGTTCTGGCCACCTTCTTTGGAGTCCTCAAGAATAAAAGCTGAGCCATCGGGCTGGTAAACTATGTCTCCTGTCAGGTTCTCGACATCACTGTCCTCGAGGTCACTGACCTCACTCTCATTTTCATCCTTCAGAAGAGGAAGGCGAGCGTTTGGGCAGTGGTGTTCCATGTATTTTTGTAAACTCGAGAAAGAAGTGGCACATTCGTTGCAGGGAATTTCGTTAGTGGCAGCGCCTACTGCATTCTCTGTGTTCAGTCCCAATGCAATCTCTCTCCGGCTCTCCTCCGTCCTCAGGTTGTCGTCCATAGGGTAGTTTTCCTTGTCAGGCTCCATCCCAGGGACTTTCTCTGGCACCTCATTATCAAGATGTGTCGTCTGACGTAGCTTTGAAATCTGCTGCCCATTTTCCTGCCTTGAGAGAGAAGGGGAGTCACGAGTTTCCATGGTAATCGCTACATGGGGATCTCATTTCATCCAGCCTGTTAAGGACCTGCATAAATAAATGTAAAAAAAAAATAATTAAATACATGTTTCTTAGAAAACAAATTTAGGAAATACAATAAAATAGACACTTTTAATATAAGCATTTAACAACCAGAACAGCCAATGCAGTCAAAATCAATCCCCACACAAAAGTGTCTGTGAGCCTCTTTATTACTGCAACATAATTACAATAAGTAAAGACAAGAGGGACAGCCTACCAATTTCAAATCATGATCACTTTGGCAGAAAGAGGCAGTATCTCTTTGGTTCTTCTGTTTCTCAGTAAATCAGCATACTCTAAATATTCCCTCTGAAAGATTCCCAGCAGGTATCCAACAAACCTTGATTAAGTAGCCATCCAAATTCGAACCCACACTTGACAATCACCCCAAACTTAAATAAATATTAAGCACAACCATCCCATGAAAACTATCTTGCAATGTCTTTCTCTCTCTGTCTCTCTTTTTTGTTTTTCATTTTTTATCATTGGCAACTCACAAAAAACTCCTAACACATAAATCTAACAATTTTAAATACAATGTTATCTTTCATTGATAGCTGCCCATCTCCCAACCATTCCTGCCTCAATCAGGGTCTCTTCTGGCTTTCACAAATCTTATGCACACCTTGCTGATCTAAACCCTTCAATCATATTTTTTCTCTGCCATTATGGGACCAGAGACAATTTATTTCCCAGACTGGTAATGCAGATTCCAAGACTGGGACTCGACACATAGAAATGGAAGTTAAAACAGAGTTGAATCCATCTCCCATGCATAGTGTCGGCGAGTGAGGCCTGGTAAGAAACTAGCCAGAAACACAGATGTTCCAAATTTCCAGCATTACAGGGTGATAGCAGTGTGTGCAAAACAGGTAGGTACCAGATTTGTGGTAAAGGCCAACAATGACAGGTTCACAACTGCTGTGCTTTCAATTTAAATGAGATACACTCAAGACAGGTTCAGAATTTAAAAACTGTTGCACTGTCTCCTGCGCCATGCTTTACTTTCTAATTATTCTCAAGAATAAAGGAAATCTGATAATAGGATATTGAACATGATGCAATTTGAAAAGGACATTTTCTTCCAAATGTGAATAAGGGTGAAAGATAATTCAAAATTAAACACCATTTAAAGCCATGTACTGCCCACCTAGCTACTATATGTGCAAAAAAACAATTCATGAGATATCTTTTGCTGCAATACAACACGATTTGGGGATTCATTTACAAGAACTGTTGGCTAAATGCATTTGCAGATGAGATCTTTTGGTTATTAGACAAGTGAATGATATAAATTCTGTTTTTTCTATACTCAAATCAAGTGTAATCATAGCAGAAAGCCTGCTAGGGAAAACAGAGGTATATAGAATAAGAATACAAGTCACTTCTACTACAAAATACAGGATACACTACCTAATTAATAAACAGAAAATACAATTTTGTGATGAATGGTTGGGGGTTATTTGCACAATGGACTGCTGTGAAAATAAAGACCTGAAATCCTAAATGCTCAGAAAGCAAATTTCCTTGGTAATTAGTGCAAAATGACCACCTATTACCATTAGCTTCACACAAACACACACAAAAAAGAAAAAAGTTTGTGTGTGTGTGTGTGTGTGTGTGTGTGTGTGTGTGTAGTGGAGAATTGGGACAGGGGGGTCATTTATGCAAGGCGAGAGGAATCTGCATCTCAAAAAACACACATTTGGCAGTGAAGTGAGTGCTTACAATGTTCTCCAGTGATAATTTTTGCATCTCCTGGTGTAAGATCACAAGGCACATCACAAATCCAGCAGCTGTGCCTCCAGGGCCTGTTGGAGCTGAATGAGTGTGTGAGCCTCACACAACATTCCAGCGACGTTAACAAAACATGCACTGCACATCATAAAACTAGCAACCTTCACAAACACACACACTACCCGTCTACTTTGTCAGCGGCCGTCTGTAATTTGTTTCTGTAAGGATTCAGCCTTTAAAAAGTATCAAATACAATATGTAAGATGTAATTATTCTGCCAGCTTCCTTATTCTCTTTTTTATTTCTTCATATTTTCACATGGCAGAAACGTCCTTTAAAATTTTAGTGTGTGTATTTGTTGCTGTAACACACAGTATCTCTTAATCTGGGCCCAGATATAAAAAGCACAGTTTGAAATGAATTATGTATTCCTTGACAGTTGAAGTGCTGTGAGATGCCTCCTCTGTATATGCATACGTCTCAACATTTTTGGCTATGCGTGTGAATCATTACATAGCTATGAATTATAAAGCAAGCCACAAAAGAGCTAAACAACTCAAGGCTATGCTTGTTTTGATATGAGGCAAGTATACAGGGATATTGAGAGCACCTCCAGCTTTCATATTGATATTCCACATCAGACGACATTTCATTGACAATCAGCAGTGAAGCCTGGCAACTTAAGTGTGACCAACAATTTCTTCTTGAAAAATCACTGTTTACTACAGCAAGTCACTGTGCATATCAAGACATCTTCAAGCACTCAAAATGTCTGACGAACCCATAAGAATGACTGTTTTACATCATTGGCCATCTTTTAAAAGAATTACAAGCAGGCATCTCTTCAAAGCAGCAGCTGAAAAGACAATCTCACTAGTTAACATGCTCTTTATCCACCCTAGAAGAAAGAAGCTAGTCTTAAGTACATACCTTTCCTTAAATAGGGGCTCTATGTTCTTTTAACTGCTTTTTGCCCCTGTTAACACTTTTTTGAGCAATGTGCACCAAATCTATAAACTATTCTATGATTCCTCCAACGTGTTGTAACTTAACTGTGAAACAGTGTTTCTCTCTTGTCTTACTTTCTCCCTTCTATTCAGTCTACTAGGCAAAACCAACAGAAAAAGAAAACAAATACTAAGATATTTTTCTTGTAACCAGTAGAGCGCTCTCTCAAAACAATGAGGACAGATCTCATTGCATGGAAATGGCTCCCGTTCCCATTCAAAAAAAAAAAAGATGGCAAACAGTGTTTCTATCTCTGTTTTTTAATTAAGACTGTCTCTGCATTTCTCTTGGTGCTCTGTGAAGATGCTGCCTGTGAAGTGATTAAAAAGAATGTGATTTGATCAAGAGACAAGAATAATAGAGTAGGAATGCTATATTTGCCAGAGTGTAGAGTTCTTGGGAAAAAGAGCCAGGAAACTCCCCTAAGATCCAACCCACACACCCCCTAGGAAAAATAATTTCACTCACTCTTTCTTCCCTAAACAGTTTTCCTATTTAAGGCTTTCTCTTATTTTTCTCTATTTTTTTTTTTTTGGATGTAGACAAATGTTAAACCTTAGCAAATGTGTGTAGTTTATTGTAGTGTAACTGGACTACGACAGGACAAATAAAAGGAAAAATAAGTACAACATCTCTGAATTAAATTCGATTTAGGAAAGGTCACCCCAGTCTCTGCCGGGGCTTTTCTCAACAAAAAATCCTCGATCAAAATGTCATAGTGAGTTAGGGAAAGACAAAGGAGAGTCACAGCATGCAAACTGCACATATATCTAATCCTAACAAAGCCATGAATGGGCCTTCACAAGTCTAATTATACTTGTTTATTTGTTGCCATGCAGAAAGTACTGATGAAAAATCCATCAAAGTGGTATTATACAAACATCAAGAGCTTCTCTGGCCTCAGAGGACATCGGGAGGCCTAATTCTTTCTTGTTTAAGTCCAAAAAGCAGGAAGAGGGAGAAAGAGAATAGAAAAAAGTAGTTTTGCATGATTCTTATTTAACAAAGGCTTTTCCCGACCCTGTCAATGCCCAGAGGTGTAACAGTAGAGGCAGGAGAGGAGTTCTCCCCTGTGCCATAACCACATTTAAAGGCCTCATTTTCAATACACACCATATCATTACTGCCGGGTGTGGCAAATCCACATCAGCAAAACAACATCTATTTAGCTGTGGAATCTTGTTAACAAATTACCTGGAATCACACAATTCAAAGTACAATAATTCATAATTTTGAAAAGAGAATACTTTTAACTGTGAAACTCACAAATCTTTAAATATCTTTCATATGATATGAGTTTTAAACAAAACATTCCTGGAGAGAAGTTACTTTGATTTTGCTTAAGACCTTTTACATGGGGAGAAGAAAAAAAAAAAAAGAGTATGCTATGCCTTGGTCTTGCCTGGGTTTATACAACTCCCTCTCCCATTTGAAAACTTTTAACATAATGGCCAGTATCAAAAGGAAACATAATCTACATAGCTAATGTCTTTCTTCAATTCAAAGCAGAGAAGGCTGCAGTTTCTCTTTGCTGGCAATCTGGAAACCCTCTGGAGTTAATTACGCCTGATTCGAAATGAACCGCACAAACAAAGGCCAGTCTATGTCCAGACTATTATACTGCATTAACCAGCTTTAAGCTTCCTGCGGATCGTGCGGAGGCTCTTCCATTGCCCTCCCCTACCTTCCCAGCACGGATAGAAATGCCTGCACACCCAGGATTAATGAAAAGTACCGTAAAAAGAATGTGTGACGACCTCTCCTGACACAGTGCAAACTTTCAGTCCAAGTCACCAAAAAGGGGAGAAGGTAATTAAGTTTGAAAGAAAAGGTCCTCGCAACAAACAATGAGGCTGTGTCTCTGGAGGAGCAGGGAGGGGGGACAGAGGGGCCAAAAAAATCATTAACATTCTTTTTCAACTGTGAAAAAGAGAAGGGGTGGGGGGGAAGGGGAGCGTATGCTGGCAGGTTCCCCACTAGTCTTCCTCT
Organism: Xyrauchen texanus; assembly: GCF_025860055.1. NCBI lineage: Eukaryota > Metazoa > Chordata > Actinopteri > Cypriniformes > Catostomidae > Xyrauchen > Xyrauchen texanus. Next base: position 21,900,979 of record NC_068317.1, read on the forward strand.
TTAGCCTTTTTTTCACCCCACATCTGGTTTCACATCTTTTCTCTCTGGTGCCCATATCCACGTGATGGCAGATCATCCCTTTAACTCCAACTCTCCCTTGCTGCTGATCTGCTATCAATGGGCAGCTTTGCAAAGTTAACGTCACCAGTTAACTGCATTTTAACTCAGATCGGGTTTGAGAGTGTCACAGAGAGGGGTGTAATTAAAAAAACGCATGCCTTCCCACCTGAGACACATCAGCCATCTTTGTTGTTTGTATTTTGCAAAGAGAAATAACCCAGATGCAAATAAGTTCATTAAACTTGCAAACTGTATATACTATACCTAACTTTGCCAATTTTCCTGGCAAGTCTTATGGCTTAATTAATAAAGCAGATGTATTGTTTCCACACTCACACAGTATACGAATGACACACAAACAAATGAAAACATGCACAGATGCTGACAGAAAAAAATGAGTAAACACACTCTGTAGAAATCTGTAGAAACAAAGGCTATATCACATTTCTCAAAAGAGGCACTGACTAAAATAAAAAGTTGTTTTCTCTGATTCACTGGCTTGACATAAATTCATCTCGTGATCTTTCTGCTGTCCGCACAAGCGCGAGTGATGAATATGTTTGCTTTCTGCTTTTTTTCACAGGAGGGGAAAAAAGTTCAAGCTTTTTCTTTTGTGTGTGCGTGTGTGTGTGTGTGTGTGTGTGTGTGTGTGTGTTTCATTCTTAACAAGAAAGCAGAGAATCTAATTGTAGCTTTGCCAGTCAGTGTTCAGTAATCACCCTATTTCTCTAGTTTTTGCAAAGCAGGATTAGAGATAAAATGATGACTATCTAATCCCTTGATTTCCCTGTGCTAAATAAATATTAATCTACTGGTCAAGCATGTTCTTGTGGAGTACAATACATACAATATGAAAGTGCTTACCAGTTACATAAATCACAGTTTTACGCACATCTGTTCGGCACTGCTAACTTCCAATACAATCCAAAATAAACAAATAAAGAGAATATATAAAGTGAAATTAAAAACCGTGCAAGACAATCCTTGAGATGTTGTTTAAAGAGTGGCACTAACATATTCATGCTTCAAATGAACTAATCACATGCTTTGATTTTTGGCTGTGTTTGTAATTAAGGCCTGTACATAGCCTCTATAGTCTAGACATAAGTGGGGACCATTATAGATACCCTATTGTGAGAGTAATAAATAAACACATAAACACAAAACAATGGCAAGACATATTTCACCTCTGAAAAAACATGCAGAAATTAAATATGCTTGTCTAAAAATATACCCCATTAAGCCTGTTGGACAGGTGATATGTTTCAATAGTCTTCCTCTCTTAACTAACTTTAAGCTGATGAATGTTTTGACACTCGACAGTGTAGGCCAGGAGTGGTAAACAGCCGCCATTTCCAACAAGAGCCCATTTCTCATTCACAGATTTTGACCTTTACGTGCTGTCATATTCCCTGAGAAACAATAAAGGTTTAAAGTTCAAGCTGCTCAGTAAAGACGATGCATCCAGCTTCCCAGTCCTGTAATTATCTAGTATTATAAACATAATCACAGGCCAGGTATCCCTGCATGCATTTAAACAAGCGTTTAAAACAAACTCTGTTCTGACAGCTGTTGCGAGTTTACCCCTCTTTGACCACAAAAAAAACATTTGTTTTCAGTGCCATCATGGGGTCATTATTTCTTTAAGAAAGGAACCAGAGTATTCCGCTTGAAAAGTGTACACTTTAATTGGATTTCACTCCAAACAAACAACTGTCAGATGTAATTAGAATGAGTCGAAATTAGGGCTGCAATATGCCTTTATCAAATAAACAGAATGTCACGCAAACTACCGATTACATTTTCAAAGTTAATTTCAACGAATCTGGCAGTCTGGCAGCACTCCCTGCAATCAACAGACAAAATGACACACATACTAAAATGATTAATCCTTTTTTTAACTCATTAAAAAAAATATTCATTTAATTGCATGGCATACTGTAAGAGAGCCAAAAAAAACATTTTTCTTAGATGAAAAGTACAAGAGACTGAAAAGTATATGTAAGAAGTGCTAATGAACAGAAACACTAAAAGAGTCAGTGATTATTGCCACTTGTGCCATTTGAAAGCCTATAGGGGTCAGTTTGGCTCAGCTGCAACATTATCAGTGTGCTGCATAAGGAAGGCCACACACACGTTATGATTTTCAGATCACCAAGGCCTCAACAAACACTGGGGGTATTTTAAGGTCAATGACAACATAAAAGAGAAAACAAGCTCTAGATCAGCATAACTGCCAACTAATTAAAGCAAATAAAACACATTATACCTACAGCTCTGAATAGTAATAGTCAGGGGAATGAATGATTTGTTTTGCTATCAAATGCCATGCAGTAATAAGCATAAACCTGTGGTAAGGGAGTGTTTTGAAATGCAAAGTCCAGATGCAAGCACATGAAATGGCGCATATACATTTGTTTCAACAAACCTCACAGACTCTGGCATTAAATGGAAAATAATCTTTTCTTTTCAAATAATCTTTAAGCCTGTCTCCCTCCATTCTTCATCAGATTTAACAGCTCTCCATTCCATCGTTTGCATGCATTACTTGATCTTTGCAAAGGTTTCTGATTTCATTTTATATGAAAAATCCCAAAGGACACCAATTTTACATCATGTTTTTTTCATACCGTTTCCATAGATCTTTTTTATTACACTGTCAATACTTTCTTTAATCGTCCATAACTTAAACTGTTAAGGGAATGCAAGCTGGGCAGTCTATTGTCTCTGTAAAACTAAAATACATTTCTAAAGAGGAAAAGGTGAGGCAGAACATTTTTGTTTCTTCAAAAGCCAAAAATACCACAAAAATTGGACAAGACAAATGTGATAGTTCTGACTTGGATATAATTTTTTGATGCAAGCTCCGCGGGTCGCACATTAAATCTTGTTCCTTCTACACGTCATTAAAACTAAAGAGCAGATGACCCACACCAGGACAATGAGAACCCACACAAAACCAGCCTTCAGTCCCAGTCGCTCATCTGCACTGATGGAAATTCTAACCCCCTTTAAAGCAAATAATTAAAGATGATTCCAATGCAGATGCCAGACCAGAGTGAGACAGGATATGAGAAGTCTAGTATTAACCAAATACTTCTCTGGGGACTGTTGCAGCTTTGCTCAGCCTCTGCACTAACACAAACAGTGGGCCAGTGTCATGTCTGGAAAACTGCTCTTTACTTCACATACATATAATACACACACAGGTGGAACAGCCATGTTAATATCCTCATCTCAGGGCCAGATGAGCTGCATGAATATTCATGAGGGCTGGCTCTCATTTATCTGTTTACATAAAGCCATAGCGGTCATACATATTCAATTATGGTCTCATCCCTCTCTTGACGACTAATGGGCTTGTTATCCAGTTTAGATTACTTTAGATTGGCAACGATTGGTGTATGATTTCTCTGAGTGTACATCTGTCTGAATAGTGCATCTATATGGCTTTAGAACGTGATCATTGAGGTCGACCTTTGCTCGCTATTAATAAGAGAAAACATATAACTGTACTTGGACTGTTACATCCATGAAACAAATCAATTCACAGCTGGCACTTCACATAACCCTCCCTTTCAAATCTTGGCATGATCCTTTGTCAAGGAGGAGGTAACCCTTTAATGTCCACTCGATTGCTTTACAGAGATACTCTGATCTATAGAGACACACATTAGATTATATCATGGTAGGAACATTTCAGCTTCTTGATGATTCCAGAATAAAATATTTTGCTAATTTGAAATGTGAGACAGACTTAATGTCAATTGTGTACAAGTAAATGAAAATATTTTTCATCATGGCTCCAGTAAATCCTTTCAGATAAGAACTTATTTTTACATGTCCATTGCAAATAAACAGACAGGGCTGAAAAACATAATTAAGCAGGGACCTCTGCAATGGTGACTAAACATGTACCCAGAAACTCTACAACACACGTTTTGCTTGGATCGTCAAAACCCGGCCAGCATACTTGCCAACCCAGGAGCGGGTGTACAATTCTGCCAGATTAAACAAACACAGCTGCGTTTACATACACAAGATGTCTTTTCCAACCTGAATTGTTGCTTAAAAAATCTCAAAGATTCTCTTATATTTTGTGCACAACACAGAACTGATGTTTTAACACATGCAGTCCATCCTGTTGAGATCCATAAATCTCAGCTTTTTTTCTAACAGATGCATAAGCGCTGCTTTAGTTGGATTTCCATATTCTTTTTTCCCTCTTTTTAATATCCTGTAGAGAAGGCGTCACAAAACCAAAGAAGGCCTGAGAATAAGAAGGGGAAAAATCCCCTTCTCCGATGAGACGCAAGCTGACAGTAAAAGTAATATAATCCTGAATGGCAGAGGACCAAGAGCAACAAAAACATTTAGATAACTGCGCACAAAAATGAAAATTCTCAATGAGGACAAAAATTACATTTCCTCACAATAACAAGTCCTTCCCATAACAACCCTTACAATTGTTTGAAATGTCCGTGTCCTCATCAGTCATGTGTTCTCACAGATCAAGGGAATCGTGTGTAAATTACCTCATTGCCTCCTTACAAATGAAGAGATGTTTTAACTACATCCAATCTGCGTTGTAAAGAGAGCACATCTCGAAGTGCCTGTGGAGGTGGACAGTGGGTATAAGGGACAATCCACTTCATTCAAGTTTCACTTGGCAACCGGACCCACATCAAAATCTGGTTGAGCTTGTCAGTACACGCCTGATCCAATCAGACGCTAAAGCATGACTTGTCTGACTGCAAGCCCTGTTTAAAATGAACAAACGTAAACTGTCATCCACGGTGTATCCTTTTCTTTAGTGACGAGGTTAAAAAGAGTGACACTGCCACCTTTCACAATTGACTCAAAGCTCCACTTCCTTTTCACCCTTGGAACTGTTAGAAAAACAGGGCGAAAAGAAAAGAAGAATAATTGTTTTGTTCAAGATAACCTGTGAGCACTTATCCCAAATTAAATTCCTTTTCCTTTAACATTTGCATATAAAAGGATATGGGGTTAGAGTCTCTAAAAGGTCATTGTAAGATGATCAAGGCCATGCAGAATGCAAGAAAACACTGGAAAATTACTATTGTGGCAGCTCGTGTTATGATGTCAGTTACACTGAGATCTTGAAAGCATGTTGTGCTCATGTAACATTGGACCATTAACCCCAAAACAAAAACTAAAAAGAGTAAGACCATCCTCTAAAACATCTCATCGATAGTAAATGAATGCTGTATTTAGTGTTCCATTTTTCAAACACACAAATAAGTTCAAGATTTGAATGTTTTGCTAGAAAAAAACAAAAGGATAGATATATAAAAATTACCAAAAAATGACATTATCTTCAGAAAGCTGACTAACAGACTACAGCATCATCAACAGGTGATCACACACACTCCATATCTCTTTCTCTCTCTCGCTCTCTCTCTCACACTATCTCTCTCTCGATCTCTCTCTCACACACACACACACACACACACACACACACACACACACACACACACACACACACACATCCTTGTGTCTCCAATAACATGTTAGAAACAGCCCAAGCCGTGATACTAGTGGTTCTAAAGTGATGTTTTTGAGAGGCTTGAACACATCATTTGTTTTGAAACAGCAATGGCAGATTCTGATCCGAGGTGTAAGAAAGTAGTTCCATGCACAAATGCATTTTTTATGACCGTATTCAGTTTTTCCTAATTTTTTAAAATGTACTTCTTCATGGAACTGTTGTATATCACCAATATCACACTCGCAATCGTGCGATATAGCCCTAAATCAGCACTCCTGTATTTACCTGTGGCCGAATCCCAGCAGTGCTGATGTAGGATCATATCGCACTCTTGCTTGTGTGATATTTCTTATATATATTATATTATAAATATATAAAGAATATATATATATAGATATATTCTTAGTGTTGTCAATCAAAACCTTCCTGTTAAATTGAGGACACTAAAAAAAAAACTAGAAAGAAGTATAGACATATCTAGCAATCCCAATCAAAACCTTTTACTGTTTAAATTGAGAACACTGGGAAAAAAGAAAGCAAAAGAAAAAAAGATATCCCATCTTTGCAGAATACTCTCTTAGTGTGCCTGAAAGCCGCTGAATAAAGCATAGGGGCTGCTATTTACCAGTTGAGAGAGAGGCCATTATCATACATATTACTTCACATGATGACAAAATCTGCAGGCATCTTGGGAGGCTTCTGGAATATGAAGCAAGGGGCTGTTGTCTCAGTACCTTGTCAAACATCTTTGGGGACAACCAGGGCCTAGAAATAAAGGGAGAGAAGGTACCGTTTCCATCTAGCTTTCATCTAAGTCACTCAGTCAACCATTCAGTGTCCCATTCAAAGCCACTGTGCATTATGCAAAAAAAATGCTAATCCTTTTCCGATGCTTTTTACACTTGTACGAACCCTGCATTCCCTTTCCTGAAAAGCAATTATATCAGTTTACATTTCTGTCAAAAAACAGGATTACTGCAGGAGAACTAGCACTGCACCAGGCTTTCCCCATCTATAGCTGAAGGAAACTAGAGATTATCTGAAACAGTATTTTTTTCCTCTTCTGCTTCCTTCAAAAAAAGTGGAGAGGGTTTAAGAATGTGATTTAATTAGCCAAAGGGAAAAGAATAGATCTTTAGTTGCTGTGGAAACTCTTTATGATCTGACCTTCTCATTGCTAAAAGCCTGAACAGAAAAGGCCTCAGTCTGGTCTATTAATCAGAAACAAATTATGAAAGAATGTTGTCGGCCTGAATAATACTGTCTATTCTGTGGTGAAACCAGAAACAGCCTTTGCTCTCCCTTTCCTCGTCTTTCCGCACGTTTGACAGTATGACACGATGAACGAGATCAGGAAGACCCCAGATTTGCATATGCAAATTCCCACATAAGGGAAACATGTTTTACAAGTGTTATTGTGAGACGCATTAAGTAAATCATCATGCTTTTTCTGTTTTGGGGAGCCACCAATGTAGTCAAGGCCATTAGTCAGCACAATTAACCCCATCTCCATGGCTACTAATTAAATTTTGCTATGGTACGACTTAAATTAGATAGCTGGTTATGCGTTTCCACCATCCAACTCGAAATCCATTATTTGTCCCAGAAACAATGAGTCGTTTGTGCTCAGCTGATCTCCACAAGTTGAACAAACCTTTGAATTAACAATTTGCATATGTTAATAAAATTAAGTCGTAATTACATGAAACTTGTACATATTCAAATGCACTTTCCCTAGGCATGGTGGAGCTTGAACCCCATCCAAGTGTTTAACCCTTCAGAAAGCCTCTAAGCAGGGGAGGCTCTTGCTGCCTCAGAAATGCCTCAGGGCTGACACAAAAAGGCCACCCTTAATACATTAAGCCAGCTCCTGACTTCTCAGCTTTCCACCCACTGCTCTGCGGCCCAGGGCAAGTACTGCATCCTCCGAACCAGATTCAATGGGGCCCACAACAAAAGTCCTACAGTTCCTCTAAGTACAATGTGACAATTTTTTCAATGCCGTCTTTGGCATTCATGAGGAATGCAATCACACACACATGCACAGGAGGTTTTTAAACACTTAATGTGTTTGGGAAACCACAACAAGCACCAGCAAATAAGAGCATAATAATCTGTTTCGCAACTAGCTACAGTATCTGGCAGTGTTGATTTTTTTTGTGATCAAAAGATTCAAAAGTCTGGGTACAACAAACCTTAAAACATTTAGTTAGAAAATGCTAAAAAGTACAAATAAAAGATTGATAATATAACACCCCAATGACATTGAGCTTTTAAAATCGTAATAGACAGGGAATCTTAAATGAAATCTTACAGTCGCAGCCAGATTTAAAATGCCTTTGTCATGCACCATGTACATTTTTTTCTTCGGTGCAGGCAAAATTAAATTGGTCTGTTCAAAGGTTTAAAGATCAGACCAAATGAAAAAAAAAATTCTACCACATATAAAATGCGTGCCACTCTGAGAAGAATAGTCCAGATGGTGCATGATAAATAAAAAAAAAAAAAAACCTAATGATAGACAGCAGAAAGCTCAGAGGACTATGATAATATCAGGGTTAAAGAAAAAAAATCTCCCCTGCTCCTTTTCAGTTTTGCTGACCAACAATTAATTTCCATTACTGCAACGTAATAACAAGCCATGCTCTCATGAATTGAAGCTCTTGGTGCTCTACATAGTTCATATCGCCACATTCTAAAATAGAAACTGTATTTTATTGTCTGTCCCTGAACAAGGCCTTTAAGGAATAAAATGTTCTATTGCAATCTATGAGGTGAAACTGATTCCAGCAGTGATTATTTTTAATGATTGACACCTTAAAAATATGTGCATATATTGTCTGTGTGTGTGTGTGTGTGGTTTACGATTATATTTTTTAGGTTACAAACTGGTAATGACAAGGGTATTATCCTATAAAAGTGGTTTATGAGGACCTTTCTAGTATCTCCATAATTCAAATGCTACTAAAAAACATACTAAACTATGTTTTTTTTGAGAGGGTTAGGTTTAGGGGATAGAATCTATAGTTCATACACTATAAAAACATTAGGTCTATGGAGAGTCCTCATAAGGATAGCTGTGTGTGTGTGTGTGTGTGTGTGTGTGTGTGTGTGTGTGTGTGTGTGTGTGTGTGTGTGTGTGTGTGTGTGTATGCAAACATCGGCTTGCCAATGTGAGTGTGTGTGTATTTGAACAGGGCTTCTCTTTTACAACTATCAATACTGGGATAACCACGTATTAGCATTCACCCGAACATGCAGTCATCTCACAGCCTTTTAGCCAAATTGGGTGTCTTAATGTCACAAAGCAGTGGCAGTCAACCCCTGCACGTTGCCATAGGAGTTTTGTAGTGAACAGCAAAACGCTGTGATAGGCTTGTAGCTAGCCACTCCGCAGAGGCAGATTTTAAGTCATCCAGCCTCTTCTATTAGACTTGAGACTTATTGAGGTAGAAACCATAAAGAAATGAAGAAGGGAAATTTAATCCCTGAAATATTGATTTGCACAATAATATCATATAGGCAGTAGGCAATTTGGCTTCATGGAAATGACACATTGTCGACCCTAGGAGAAGCTTCAGCCAATCTTACTGCAGAACATGTCTGAGTCTCAAGAGTTATTAAAGGCTTCTCTCGTTGGCTTCACAATATTCAGAGTAGCCTAGAATCAATCTGTACACTCTATGAAATTATGTGGATTCAAAAAGGCAAAACAAATGAAAAACACTCCTATATTAAAACAGAACCTAACGCTTAACACTTACGCTAATAAAACATGCATTGCATAAAAACACAAAATTAAACTGCATTTAAATTAACAATACAATTACATACACTAACTAACTGGACAACATTTTATCATCCTTAGTCTGCTGTTTCCCTCTGTGACAGTAGATAGTAGACACTTCCTGTAACTGATCCTTAAATAATAATTAATTCTAAAAATATGATTCTTGCAGCTAACTGTTGTTGCCACATAGCACAGCACAACTGCTAAAAGGAACACACAACCATTTATGCACTAATAAAAACACAAATAATTTGAGTAGAAAAATAGGAGTTTAATATGATTTAAATACAGAAAGCAGTGCCTTTGTTTACATGCGATATAAACACATAATAATAATAATAATAATAATAATAATAATAATAATAATAATAATAGTAATAATAATACAGTGGAAAAATAGCCTATTACATTTATAAAAACTAAATTATAAAAAAACTATAACGCACAAAATTGTCGTCCTTATTGAGAGAAAAGCTGCACAGCCCGATCCAATTCGCACACAAATCCAGGTATCCACAAAGGATCGCATTACTACAAAAAGCAAACAAATCCACTTTGTCTAATGAAGAATATAATCAAAAGCCGCTCAATTTAAGAAACAAGCACGCATACTGCCAACAGTAGAGAGTTAGCCCCAACATAACTTTAAATCCTATAAATACGGTGATCCAGGCAGTGAAAATCTGGCGATTTTGTTGGAATAGAGAGCTGAGAGCGCAGACACACAGCGATACACACCGCGGCTCTGTGCTCTGCCTCCCCACTGCCTGCGTTTTTTTCTGTGCTCTCAATGGAAGCGATCGATGCCCTTGTCACTGTCGCGTTCCAATCGGAGCCAAGAGTCTGTCTCACACACACCATCAACCCAAAAGCCAAGCGCACCACACATGCCACGCTCTTCAATGCCAATGTTAACGTTTCACAACAAAAAAAGAAAAATCTGAACTTTAAGAATCTACAGACTTCCCACCGTATCCTTCTATAAACTCGGACACAATTCACCCAGAAAAAAAAAAAATGAAGGGAATGAAGGGAGAAGACAAGACAACTTACGGGCCATACAGAAGACAAGTAGTTTAAACGCGGAATGGGTTTTTGATGAAAACGCGAATCGTCTCGGTCCTTATCATTCCATTTTTCTACGTCTGCCACAGACATGAAGGAGTCCGGGATATGGCAGAAGGGACCCTCGGCTGCCTTTAGAGCTCAGTCCCTCCTATCGTTCCCATCATCCGAGTCGCAGCGTGGAGAAACTCTTTTACACGTCGCAGGTAACAGTGAAATGTACCAGGACGCATCTTCTGATTAAACGAGATGAACTGGCTACACCTTCTTGTGTAGGCTATGTCTTATGATAAATTACTTAAAACATCGGTGATGTCTAGTCGCCGACGTCGCGGACACAATGTAGACTACCCTTCTCGTTTCTTAATATGGGATGTTTACCTTATCGAACACATTACCTGAGCAATGGTTATTATTTCTTGTTTTAGTCATATAATAGACTATTTGGTCAAATGTAAGAAACCCCTGCTGTTTAGCGACTGCTGTGAAAATGCGAATCCATCTCCTGAGGCGTGCACAACAGCTGACCACGTTTAGTCGGTATCGGAAAATAACACCGTAAAATACATCGGAACTTCACATATAGGACGGTTTACTTCCAAAGGAGGAGGAAAGAGGCTTTAGGGGGTACGGTGTGATAACACCGCCTGTTACGGTGTACCGCCTGACAGTTCGCGGCTCTCCAGCAAAACGACTGTTTTTCAAACTGAGAGAAAAATATTTACGCTGACATTTGACGAAATGATATCACATAAAGACGTAATCCGAGAGTGGAATATCGCAGATTCGGCCGGTCTCGCGCGAACGAAAATCGATACTCGACCTAAATTTAACAGCAACTACTCAATAAAAGTTGTTAAAGAAAAAAACTTACTTTCTTCCCCCGCAGGTCCCTCCGCTTGTTCTCTCGATATTTGCGTTTTGAAGAAAATCACATCCAATGATAGCGAAAGAAAATATGATTTAAAAAAAAAAGAAAATAAAAAATATATATATAAATATATATATATATATATATAACAATAATCCGCCAACTTTATTGGAAAAAACGTAAATGCTATAGTGGGAAAGAGTATGAGTCGATCCTTTGGGTCCGGTTGTGTAAAAGATGTGTCGACGACTGCCTTGCAGTTTCGGTTGTGGAGGGGTAAGGGAAAGGAGGAAAGGAAATGAAAATCCGATATGTCTTTATTCTGCTAATTATTATCGTTTTAGCCCTGTTTAAAAAAATGGCTGATTAAGTTGAGTGCGCATGTCTTTGTGTGTCTATTCTCGATATGCACTCTGGGAATGAGAGAGAGAGGGGGGAGTGGGTGCGCGAGAGAGGGAGAGAGAAAGCGCGAGGCAGAAAGAGAGATACGTAATTAGTGAGGTGATCAACAGCCTCCACATTGCAAATGACGCGCTGTTTCAACCTGGAGAGCCGAAGAGCTGCATGGGCCAGATTCTTAAAACGATCTAATTGGGGGGAAATATTTTTTTTCGGTGGGCAAGACGTCCTGTTTCAGGCCTGGAACGTTTGGTGTGACAATAAGAGATTTTTCATTTATTTGTGTATTTATTTATTTTACGTTATTCAAGAAGTCATACATGTGATCAAATATGGTTATTCCTTCCAGTTAAAATATATACATTAATGATTAAGACAACTTGTTAGAGGATAAGACTAGGACGTTATCATGCTGTTATTGCAGGACAACATCAGTTTGATTCTGTTTTAATGCAGTCGGCATTAATATCAGAATTGTAGCTTTGCTTTCTTAGGGAAATGCATTTTTGTGAAAAAGAAATAAGAAATCTGCACAGATGCCTCGATGTATGAAAACGTACAGATTTTAAACAATTAAAATTTGTACTTGGACAGCGTTATTACAATTAGGCTACATCTGTCAGCAGTGTAGTGAATATTCTATAGTGTAGCCTACATTACAAATAATATTTAACAACGTTATGTTATGAGAGTGTCATTTAATGAATAAACAACACTACACCACACTCAAATAAAAAATCTATTTTTGTTAATGTAGTCTTTCAGTCGACAACACTGAGTGAATAAAATACAGAAAATACATAACATTAAAAGAGCATGATTAGTGTACATGTATCGCCCAATGATATCTCCTGACACATATAAAATGTAAAATAGTTGACCAGATTAAGGCACAAACCTTTTCACGGTTAAAGGTTTTGCATTTAAAAATGACTTTAGGTGGTTTAATTGCATTGTAATAGAACGTGCAGCTTGCGAACATTGTTTTGCTTCTAAAAAACATATCAGCTGTTTGATGAAACCGATAATTAGTAGCCTAATATTATAGTTTGTGTGGCGTACAACAATTGTATGCTATTTTAAATGTAAAGTAATTAATGATTAGTGTTGATAATAGCACCTACAGGAATGCCAAGGTAGACAGTAAATGGGCCTCGGACATAAAGTCCACTACTGTCAAAATAATGAACTTTACATTGTTATATTGCACTCATCAGGCATTTAGTTCATATTTAGCCCCTTATGCAAATACTCCGATTGACCTGCTGGTGCTGTTTCTTAAAATGACGCCATTGAAAGGAGACCCGACAAGATGTTAATCGTGAAGAAAATCAAGAGATCGGCTCTCCTTTATGGAAAAAAAAATCGAAGCGGTTGAATTAAATGGGGGTCTGGTTCCGGATAGCACGATAAGGATGCTATACCAGTGCTGTGTTTGCAGTAAAACAAGAGCCCTTGGATTGGCATGTCTTGGATACAGTGGGTGAGGATGGGCGAGAGGTGGTCAACAGAGGCGTTACTTTTTCAACCCTGATCCACTGTTTCTAGTCCTCGGGGACATCGTTCCTGCCAGACCCAAGTGGTGTTTCGGTAGGATGAACGAGTGAACAGAAGAAAGAACCAGACGTGCTACAGGACACCGCGAGCTTCAGATTTTACCTTCATATAAACGCAAAGCAAATGCGCCGGAGTAAAGGTTATTTCACATATTTTCAACAGACGACCGTATTCTTGCTGCTGCGCCGCGAAGGACTTTAACACTATTGATTTAAAGGTCTCACCTCTTATGCAAGTATACTTTGAAGGATACATTTGTATGCCACATTTGCGTAGTAATGGCAGAGTTTTGCTCTCGTTTGAACTGTTTTGCACTGTGAAAACGTAAAAGTAAGCTGACAGTGCTCATCTTAGTCTTATCACTTTCAAATCTGCCTACCCTCCACTTTCTGCTGTTCTTTCTTTCTTTCTCTCATTATTTTCTTATCAATGTAATCACAATTAATTTAAGCGGAACACTTTCTTGTAATGTGTTTAAAAAAAAAAGGTATTGTATTTTACCCAGTGGTGTAGACTATATGGCAAGCTTTAATCAATTGTAGTTATTATTTTTTTCTTTCTTTTTCCTTTATCTTTTTTCAATGTAATATCATCGCTTACAGCAATTAATTTTTTCTTTTTTTTTTTTTTGTGACATTTTGAAGTGTTGTCTATGGGACGTTTCAAAAACTGCATGAATATTGATTTCAGTGAAATGTCAATAAAGCAATCATCACACAATTCGCGACCTGTGATTTCTTATAATTGTCTTTCTAAAACGTATTATGTCAAACAATGACTAGAGGGTATTCGTTGCTTTTTCGGCTGTTTGGTCGTGTTGAATTAGTAAATGACTGTCCTGCCCCAGAAACGAAAGGTTTGGCCAAACCGCCTGGCGCCCTCTGGGGTCTGAAAGGTTACGTTTTGACAGTAACTGACCCTTTATAGTCGCACAACACACACATAAATAAAAATACTTCACCAACAGAGAACTAAGTCTCAGTTCAAAACATAACACAGCAAAAATCGAATCTCTCACACATGCATAAAAAAAAAAAAAATTAAACATGAACATACAGTCCAACACTGAGAACTAACACGCATTTAAGGCACAACTGATTAGCTATAAAATCATTTAAAATGTTATTATTTGGTAAGTAAAGTTAATGGAAAAGTGCTCACAAAAATCGATCACATTTTGACTGAGTAAACAATAACAACATCAAAAGCAGCAAAGAATAGCCACTAAACAATCAACCATGTAACAAGAAAAAATATTGTAAAGTCCACATATTCTGTTGTGATTTCCCCTAAAGGACAGAGCGACCCATATGTTTCATGCATGTCCCACAGTGGAAGCAAAAAGTTCTCCCAAAACAACAAAAAGAAAAGTCTTAAAATCTACAATAAATCAAAATCCTTCTGTATCCGATCAAGTCTCTTTTTTGTTTTAATTGTAGTTATAATAAAACGACACATTACATGTGCAATCTGTTTTAAAATATTAAATAAAATAAAACACCATTATATTTGCTTTAGCATGTGATGTATTCCCTTAAACCCAGCTGAAAAGAAAATCGCCTACCTTTGGTATAAGGGCATCCCGGTGTCTCTCTGATGCTCCGTTATAGCATATGGAAACTCTTTTGAAAATGCCTAGATTTGGCACATTGTCATTGAAAAGAGCGGAGCGCGGTGATGCTGGGACAGAAAATGGGAAATAAGTTGGGGATTGGGTGCTGCCTCCCTCAATACGGATTTATCTAACATAAAATTCATATACTACCACAATCATCTTCAGATGGCAATCCAGAAAGATTTGAACAATTAGAACATTCATTTTCTGACAGAATAAGAACTGGAGAGCACAATGCTTTGCGCGTTCATTCTTAATATGTCATTCTCTTTGCTTTATTGTTTAAGAACAAATCAAAGCTCGTTTTGCCAAAAGACCAGTAAACAACGTCATGGTAAAATCACTTCCAACGTAAAATCGAGATTCACAAATGCTTGTTTGTAAAACACTGGACTTTCGATCAATGTATTGGGACGTTTCGATCGATTATATAAACGAAAATCCATATACAACATGAGACCGGTATCAGCACGGCTTTCACCTTTCATGGGAAACAGAATGAAGTGGCAGAGAGCAGTGAGAACAGAAATAAGCGATTAAATGACATGTATTATAAACAGTATTTAAAACGTAAACTGGTAGCAACAATTAGGCCACTAAAAAAGGTTGTGCGTTCAAAATAAAAACGCTGCTTACTAAAGACAAATTAAAAAAATTGACAAATCACAAAATGTCACTTTTATTTAATGATATCAAATAATCAATTATTTATTTAAGCGTTAATGATCATGCAAAAAAACATTGCAACATAACTGGCATATTTGACGTTCTACGCTGAAACTATAGATTTTTAACGACAGACAACAGTCTTGTTCATGCTGATGTTTGTGTTTGGATTGTTAAAATGTGGTAAATTCACATGAGCTCCCAGCTGATGGGTCCCGGGATCACAGATGAGGGAGGCGGTCAGGCATGCACGCAGTGCCATTCTGTTTATTTGATAAAGAAAATCAATGAGAGTGACTGTGGACTATTTAGCGAGACGTTTGAGAGGGGAAAATGGTTGGTTGAAAAGTGACTTCAGATGGCTGGTCGATCTCCTTGGGAAATGTACACTAAACTCCACTCTCAGAGACCCACTTGGTCCTCTCTTTGAGTCCATTCACCCCCACTGCCCCCTCCCACTTGGCCCTTTGCCCCTCGTGGTGCGGAGGTGTTCATTGTTGATCCCTCTTTAATAGACAAACGGGCAGGAGTTGCACCTTCAGCTATCTATCCTATAGCGCAATCCATTGATTATCCATCTACTGAGCATCAACTACTTTGTTTATTAGATAAAGCCAAATTATTTAAATTTTATAATAATTTTGGGTCTAAAAAAAGTGCGTTATAAAAGCCACTCTTTAGATGAAATTTAGGGATGCACCTGTATTCTTTGTTCTTTTGTTAGAATGGGCATAAAAGAGCTTGTTTAATATTATTATTATTATTATTATTATTATTATTATTATTATTATTTGAGTCATTATTATTATATTAATTCTTATTATTATTCTAGTCATTATTTTTATTACATTAATAATAATTATTATTATTTTAGTAATTATTATTACATTAATTATTATTATTATTACTTTTAAACTGATAATTGTTAATAAAGGATTGTTGTTTTACATGCAAAATCATTATAATGCAAACTATATAATCATTAAAATGATCAATAATTAACTAATTAATTAGAAGAAATATAAGTTGCCCTGCTGTTTGTGGTGAATATTACTTCTGAAAAGCTACCCTCACTATGACAGGGTTTAAGCCCTCAGGACCAGAGCACCTACTGAGCAGTCTGCACTTACACACACTAAAACCAGAATCATTCAGAACACATATCAGTTAAAGCCATCGCCCCTGTTCAGGAGAGTGTATACTGTATTTCACTAATGGCTAATGCTCTAAACAAGAGAAGAAACCATGCTTTTCTTCTTATGAACTTTATTAAATTATTTGTCTTTTTGTGTGCTAGATAATTGCATTTCCAGCTTTCCCAGTTCAAATGAGTCTTTAACATGGCTAGATGTATTCTTCTGCATCTTTAGGGGTTATTAACTGCCTTCTCCCCCACACACAGTGGTGCATTCTATGTAGCGGATTACCTGGTTACCTTTGGTCAGTACAGGAAATGCAAGAGAGCAAAACCATGGCAACATGACAGATTCTAAACCCATCAGCCAAACTGGATGATAACACAGTCAACTTGGTCAAGCGGCTTCAATTTTCCTTTTGTAAAAAAAACTAACTCTATTTAGTTTCAATACTGGAAAAACATTATGGGATTACGTGTGTGAAAAAAAGACTTTTAAATAATACTGCCTGATACTCATATGTTAAATTCACTTTGATCAGTTACTGTACATATTGGTAAATTAATGTGATGTTATGTTATTTTTAATCCTTGTGTAATAAAATAAAAATGATTGATGACAAAAGTCAGAAAGCACAACACAAATTTAAATATACAAAATCACATACAACAATTATTCATATTTGTTTGTGTATATGTATGAATATGGATCATCCTTTTGAGAAACAAGAGAAATTGTGTGTGTGGGCGGGTTTGGGTGGTTTATGAGAAAAAAAATTTTAGGTTACAAACTGGTAATTACAACGGTATTATACAATAAATGTTGTTTCTAGTGTCCCCATAATTCAAATCACTTTTTGTTTTTTGTAAATGTAAAAAATGCAGATAGTTTTTTGTGAGGGTTAGGTTTAGGGGTAGGGTTAGGGGGTTGAATCTATAGTTCGTACAGTATAAAAATCACTATATCTAAGGAGAGTCCTCATAAGGATAGCTGCACCAACATATGTGTGTGTGTGTGTGTGTGTGTGTGTGTGTGTGTGTGTGTGTGTGTATGTGTGTGTGTGTGTGTGTGTGTGTGTGTGTGTGTGTGCGTGCATGAGGGCGGGCATGTGTGTGTTCAACTCTTTGTGTGAATTTACATAATTAATCCTATAAACAAAAAACATACTTAAGTGAATTACATTCCAATTAGCCAACAAATGAACTAATCTGTCAAAATAATGACTCATTTGAATAGTCAAAGACAATCACATTTAAATCCAATGTTTATCCTTGTTGTGTAACACCCATATGACACACTCAATTAAATGCACTCAGTCAAAACCAAAATGTCAGGACACATTACGCATGAGCACCTTAATGGAGCTGTATCTGCAAAACTATACAAGAGGAAACTGATATTAAACCCCAAAATCAAAAATCACAGCAGGTCAGTGAAAATATCCATATTACACATTTATAAACAATTAGCATACAGTATGTCTAAGTGCCAGATCTACTGATTAGCCAGACAATGTGCATATTGATTGCAATTATCAGTTAAGCTCTGTGATTGATTTTTAGATAATAGCCTGTATCATCATATTTAATAGGCCTGAAGCTTCTGCCATCAGAAACACTGCTCAAAACTAACCTATAGAATCAATTAAGCCAATTATTTATGCATTTCCTAGTAAATATTTACTATAGGTGGTTGTAGCAGGATTGTGTGTAGCTGTGAGGACAGTGAATTGGGGGCTATGAACCCTATGGAGAAGAATCTCAGGCTTCTCTTAGCTTTATCACATTTAAAATGCACCCGTGGGTCAGACAGCTGAGAATGACTCCTTGGTGTCTCAGAAAAAGGCTGGATATTTCACCAGTACCAGTACTGACGACACTTGGATAAAGGGCTGGGGGGTGGGTGGGTGGTGGGGTCAAATCTGCGTGTCACTTCTTTATGACGGAGGTGTGTGTGAAGGTAACTGTGGATTGGTTAAAGGAGTTCGTTGGATTGTCATGCATAAGGTAAGTGCCCGTCCGTGAGCTTTGTTTGAAAGCGCTGATGTTGAGGAGGTGCTGACAGCCTTCACTGGGGTTTCTAAAGCGAGCAATTTCTGTGCTTTGATTTCTTCCTATGATATGTCAGATGCACAAAACACATTGTGCGATTTGAATTCATATGCGATGGATCTATTCCTGCCATCGCCGTCTTTCATGCATGTCTTCAGAATTATTTAGCTTAAAATTTATTTATTACAACATTTATTTCCCTAATTGTGTCTAGCCTGTAGAGTAAGTAGGATTACTGTATATGCATAGAGGAAAAAAATACACAATGTGCTTAAAATAAGGACTATTACTAAATAGTTCATTTTCATGCAACAACGATAAGGTAACGGAAGCAGATTATGACACTGTATAATGCAGCAGGGGCATTTGGTTAGTGAGTGTTTGTTTTGCATCGTCTTGCTAACCAGTCATAAGATTACATTCATGCTCCATATGCATGCAAGCAGTCACACTTGCACTGTGAGGGGTTCTCTATCTCTCTCTCTCACCACCAGGGCTGCAGGGGAGATAATTTGAGTCTAATCTGCTGGTGCAGAAAAGTGAGGAGTGAGTCTGGACAATGAGATGCCCTCTCTCACCTGAGAGAGGTTTCTGCTTAAATCATGCCTGTCTCACTGGCCACAGAGCCAGATCCCCAACTTTAATGGAAAGACAGTTAATAAACTTTTCTTCTCCCTCTCCTTCTACTTCTTCTTCTTCTTTTTTATTCCCTGTACACTATCAGTCTGACCTGTCAGGGCACTGCTGAATCAAAGCAAAAGTCCTCTTCACAGATGACTGATTAGAAACGCAAAATCACAAGATCCATCTTCATGGTCACTTTTATTACGGTCATTTTTAAACTGACATCAACCTGCTCAGGCTCAGAACAGAGCTTGTGGTACAGATTGTGTATTGGAGAGAAAGAGAGAGAGAGAGAGAGAGAGAGAGAGAGAGATGAAAGGATACAGAGAACTGAGCGAGAGATAACCTATTGTCTGTAGGAAGTGGAGTGCATCATATACATTTTTCATAAATACACTTGCATGCTTACACATGCACATGCACTAATGTATGCATGCGTTTGTGCATTCACACACACGCTCAAATGCACACACATAATAATTACAGCCACATATACATATTGACATGCATATACTGTAAATGTATGCACAAATATATGGATAGTTCACACGTAACATGTCCATGCGCTTTTTTCTTAATCAGCATCAAGATAAAATGTTTAGGTCAAAATGTTGTATGAATGAATGAATAAGGGAAAGTGCACAATTGAGGTGTTATGACTTATTTTTAATAACCAGTTTGCCGTCATTAGTTTATTTTAAATGAAGATACTATGGTGTGTACAAAGTACAAATATTCAATGTAATCTCACAATTAATATGCGGACATCAAAAGTGCATGCGTGATAATAATAAATATTTAGCACAATTCTGTTTGTAAAAAGTTTTGGTGGAGGCATAGTTGATTATTGCATTTCACACTGCAGGAAATGTCAGCTCCCCAAAAGTATTTAAATACATATTTAATATGTGTATAATAAGCACATAATGACTATTACACTGTACACACAAATAAAAAAAGGACAATTAAAGGAATATTCTGGGTTCAATACAAGTTAAGGTCAATTGACAGCATGTATGGCATATTGTTGATTACCACTAAAATGTATTTTGACTCGTCCTTAAAAAAATAAAATTACAATTAAAATTAAAAGGTTACAGTGAGGCACTTGGCTATGACACTATGGATGTAAATGGGGACAATTTTTGGAGGGTTTAAAGGCAGAAATGTGAAGCTTTTAATTTTATAAAAGCACTTACATTATTTATTCTGTTAAAACGTATGTATTATTTAAGCTGTAAAGTTGTTTAAATTGTAATTTTATTGTAGTTTTAGGGTTTGTTGACATTACATCGTCATGGCAACGAAGTTGTAAAATTACACAAAAGATGAAAAAGAAAAAAAGATTAAAATCAATAAATATTATTACAATGAGATGATAACAATGTAATCAAAAAAAGAACACGGAGGTGGAAGGGAAGTCTTTTAGTAGAATAGCCGACTTTCACTCCTTTCTGAACATGTCTGTCAGGGCCCGGTCCTGGTCTAATCCTTCTCGACATCATTCAGGAGAGGTTACGTGTGTCTTGGTTACATTCATACACAGAACAAAGGAAAATGGGTCACGAAAGAAAGAATACACACCATTTCATAGAAACCTGGGGAACAGACAGCCTGCCACATTTAATGTTCTTAAAACAACTGATTGAACAGCTTGTCAAAATATTAAAGCTCACTTACGAAGGCCTAAGAGTCAAAACGGAGGGGGATTATTCTATTTAACAAATGATTTTCAATGTAAATTAAATTGCATTTCATATGAATATGAAATGGTGCAAACAATTTCTTAAAATGTCGTTGTGGTGTTTATACTTCAGTTTTTAGGTTTTAAATTAACATCTTTTTTTGTCGTTGATTCATTTATTTAATGCGCCGTCTGTAAGATGAATTTAGGCAAATAAATAATTTTTTAAAACGATAAAGCCATCTGTCATTTCATAAACTTCAATAACGTGATACAGTCTGACCTACCCTCAAAATATATGAACCACATTCTAATATGTTTGGACAAGGATTTAAATGTGTATGGTTTGGACTAAGGCGGTAGTCAAGTCAAGTAATTTTTATTTGTATAGCGCTTTTCACAACATGCATCGCTTCAAAGCAGCTTTACA
The DNA here is from genome assembly GCF_025860055.1 of Xyrauchen texanus. Classification (NCBI taxonomy): domain Eukaryota; kingdom Metazoa; phylum Chordata; class Actinopteri; order Cypriniformes; family Catostomidae; genus Xyrauchen; species Xyrauchen texanus. The sequence continues at coordinate 21,922,439 of NC_068317.1, forward strand.
GAAAATCATGCATTAACAAAAAATGAAACTGTAATATCTATACAGACTTAGTCATCATTGTGTAGTTTGATTAAATATGATTGTAAATTGTGTACAGCAACTGTCACAAGGAGCACAAAACTCCATAAGTTTTTGGTTAATGGAGAAAAATAACCTTGGGAGAAGTGTCAGAGTGTGTCAGAGTATGGAAGCAGCTGTGCTCTAGAAATGAATGCCCCTGACTGTATGCCTGTCACTGGACTGAGACCTCACTGACCTGATGGGTTTGATTACGCCCCTGAAATTCAATGGCATTAAAAAAAAAAATGGTAAAAAGAGACCCGGGGAAATTCTGCAGAAGACGAAATTCTACTGCGCATAGGCAAACTGTCTATCCACACACACGCACTGAAGGCATACGCAAACAACACTGACCCGCACATGCGACACATATGTTCTGTATAAAAGTCACAGATACAAGGCACGAAAGCCCCAAAGTGAAGCACAAGAGTGAAAGCATTTTTATCTCCTGAACAAGCAGATAACGGTATGAGACATTACATGAACTGCACAAAATTTGGAAACAGATGAGGAAATTTGTCCTCAAATTTGTCCAAAACATTTGGAATGAGCAATAAAGAACTGCAGCAGTATTTTACATTTGACTCCATCGATGACAAGCACTAACTAGCACGAAATTCCCTAAAGATTAAATGTCCCGGGACAGTATTCTGTCTCCTCTTCCTCTCTCGACAGGAGGGAACAGAGGAAAGGCAGATAAATCCAAATGAACCACCCCACAATTCTCAGCGAGAAGCAAACCAAGACAAACAGCGCATCAAACCTTAGCCTGCAAAGCCTTCTTTTTATCCTGCTGGCATTAAAGCCCAGACACACACACACACACACACACACACACGCATGCACACACTCACGCACACACTCAGTGGGAGACTGTAGGGAGAGAGAGAGAGTACGAGCAAGAGAGAGAACAACACACACTCACGGTATCGGGACTGAGAACCCTAGACAAACAGAAATGGCACAAGCTACACTCCACAGAAAGCAAATCGCAGTATTCCAACACAAACACACAAGCCGTTCGTCTACCACACCTGCCTTTGTGTGTCTGCAGCGTCAACTGCCAGTCCTGTCTTTACTGCAGGGCAGCGTTGAGTCCTTTCAAGAGAGGGGGGCTGATCAGTCTGCCATAGACAGGTTTTACAGGGGTAAATCAGCAGATCAGGGGTTTCAGTTGGGTTCGGGTACGCAGTACAAGCAGGCCGGAGCGGGTAACTTTCAGTTCACATCCTGACTCCCCCATTTGTGCTCTTCAAAGGGAAAAAAGAGGAAGCAGAGAGAGAGAGATAGAGAGAGAGAGAGGAGTAAGAAGCACAGGTCATGTAAAATGTATAAGCTGCATTTAAAAATAATTTCATTCTGGAACCGAGCAGCTCATATCCTGCCACTGAGGATCTGGGTGAGGGGATTCTTCTCTTTTTTTTCCATGAATGCACCTTTTCTGACAGCCTACATTTCAGCTCAGGGGAGAGCAAGAAATGAGAAACTTGTTTATGAGCACTAGAGCAAATATATTTTTTAACCAAAATCTCTTAAGATAGTCCGGTGAAGCGTATAAGACAGTTATCACTGGCATTTGCGGATATTACAAGTCATTCTTTGCTATTTGTTTGCAGTGTCCACTCATTTTGTTCATGTCATCCAGCTTGATTTTAAATTCACTAACATCTGAGAGATATTTGAGGTAGTTGAACTAGTGCTTTTTACTGTGAATGTGTGTGTGTGTGTGTGTGTGTGTGTGTGTGCAGCTACTCTTTACAGGTAGGCTTGTGTATTTCGCACTGGCTGACTCAGTCATAAGCAAAACTCCCCCCAGGAACCAGCTTAAACAAACCTAAATTACAGGGGTTAATGAAAGCTGAATAAATTAAACAAATTCTCACCTGTTATTTGACATACCGTTAACAAGATATACATTCAGATGATAATGTTTTATTTCCATAAAAAACACTTTGACCAGAAGATGCATACTGCTCCACTGCTGAAGGCAGTGTATTCTAAAATCAGCTGGATTTGAAGCAAATGTTTCCTAAAGCTCCGTTTTGCTGTATAAATTATGTTATACTTTTGACCTTTGCCTGAAAAAAACTTTGAACATTTTAATGTGAACCAGTTTAAACCCCAGAGAGGAAAGAAAAAAGCAAAATGCCATATTTGGCATGTTAAACATTATACAGTGCCAGCTGAAATGTTTTCTGCCTTTTATTTTCACTTCATATTCTCAAATGAAAATGTCTTTGTTGTCTGTTGCCTGATTGAGTGTAATCGAAAATATGCCGTGCAGCAAAACATTGTTGCATACAGATTACTTCAGACCCTTGGTCACATTGTATTTAACACATCGCAAGCCCTCTGTTATAATAACACGTGAGGGGTACAGCCTGTCTGCACTGCAGTCATTTTATGAGAGACATATTGCTGAAATGTCGATTTCTGTTGCTTTTAATAACAAGCACATGACAAGGCACAAAACTGCATTGTGGGATACTGACGAGGAGGGGGGGGGGAAAAGAGGGCAACAATTTGGATTGAGGATAATATTCTCTTTAAAGTGCACTGTGTAAATTGTACGTATAAAGTCATTGGAAGTGATTCCTCAGGACAGCCTAAGAGGACAGCTACCTGCTGGCTTGAAGAAGCCAATCAATAGCAGGAAATAGAGCCGTGCATGAGGCTGGAAGAGTGAGCGGTTAGCGCTAATAAAAACGGCCAATGTCAATATTTGGGAATAACAGACGAGAAGGATAATAGACAAAAGACAGCATATGCTGTTGCGTACTCAAATAGGGGATCCGAATTAATGCGCAGAGTCCAGCTGCTTCCAAAGGGTAAACCCCTGCACATTAGTTACCGCAGGTAATGCCAAACTATAGTAAAATCAATGTGCTCAGGCCTGATATAAAGAGGGACAAAACTTCACAGGAGGAATGACTGAGTGTGACGAGTCTCTCTCTCTCTCTCTAAATCCAAAGAGTGGTAATAATTATGCTTATTGGAAGATGTGTGCTTCCCAAAAATAGAGGCAATTACAAGCAACAGGAATGATCCAATTTCATCTGCATCACCTAAATGACAATTATTTAATATTTTTAGAATGTCCACGAATGTCCACAAATGTGAACAGTACTGACAGATGTAATTTGTGTTTGCTTACATTTACATTTATGCATTTGGCAGACGCTTTTATCCAAAGCAACTTACAGTGCAGTTATTAAAGGGACAATCCCCCTGGAGCAACCTGGAGTTAAGTGCCTTGCTCAAGGACACAATGGTGGTGGCTGTGGGGATCGAACAGCAACCTTCTGATTAACAGTTAAGTGCTTTAGCCCATTACGCCACCACCACTCCCTACTTGCTTGATCCATTGTCATTGGTGTGATGCTTAGAAAATGTATCTAATTTTATTTTGCATTTATTTGCCTAGTTAGGACCATCATCATATAATTACACTCATATTTTTATTTTATTTTATGGGGCCCTTAAAGTGATAGTTCACCCAAAATTTGTAATTCTCTCATCATTTACTCACCCTCATGGCATCCCAGATGTTTATGACTTTCTTTCTTCAGTAGAACCCAAACAAAGATTTTTAGAACAATATATCAGTGCTATAGGTCCATAAAATTCAAGTGAATGGTGACCAGACCTTCGTAGCTCCAAAAATCACATAAAGGAAACATAAAAGTAATCCATATGACTCCTGTGTTTATATCCACATCTTCAGAAGCAATATAATATAATAACAGTGTGGGTGAGAAGAAAAACAATATTTAAGTCTTTTTTAACACTAAATCTACACTTTCACTTTATATTTAGCCATGGGAGGCTTATGGATTACTTCTATGTTTCCTTTATGTGATCTTTGGAGTTACAATGGCCTGATCACCATTCACTTGCATTGTACGGACCTACAGAACTGAAATCTTCTTCTAAAAATCTTTATTTTGTGTTCTGCTGAAGAAAGAAAGGCATACATATATGAGTTGCAATGAGGGTAGGTAAATGATGAGAGAATGTTCATTTTTGGGTGAATTATCCATTTAAATGCTTTTGTTTATCTGGTAATGTCTTAGCTATCTCAAAAATACAATAATGTTTTGCATAGAGAATAGTGCAAAATGTACTATATACGCAAGTATATAGAACTATATAAATCAGAACATGACCAGATATGTCGATAAAGCAAAAGGCACAAATTTTGCAGTCAAGTCTTTTCTTGAAAAATGGGATTCTGGAAATAATAGTTGGATGAAATTGTCTCAGTCTTTCTCAGATGCACTGGATGTACTTGTACAAAATGGTATGGTAAGAACAGAGAATTGCATCTGAAATGCTGCTATTTACAGGCTCTATCCTCACATAGTCATCATGTCCTCGCACCCAGAGTTCTGAGTATGGACTGGATGGGTTTCAATAACATGCGCTTAGTATTAAAGGGATAGTTCACCCCCCCAAAAAAATGATGTCATCATATACTCACCTGCATTTCGTTCCAAACCTGTATTACTATATTTCTTCCATGGAGCATAAAAGGAGATGTTAGGCAAGATGTTAGCCTCAGTCACCAATCACACTCGTCTTTAAAACAATAAAAGTGAATGATGACTAAGGCTGTCAGTCCTTACAATTTTGCCTATTATGTCCTTTTGTGTTTCATGGATGTCACATGGGTTTGGAAAGCCATGAGGGTGAGTAAATGTGAAGAATTTTCTTTTTCAGGTGAACTATTACTTTAATGTTTCAAGCAGAAAGAAGAACAAATATGAAAAACAAAATATCTAATTGCAGCAATTTCAGACTGTCAAATGAAAGGTTTGTAAGCATTTATGACAGCAGAAACAAGGTCAAATATACTACTTTCTTTGAATGCATGTCATAAACACACTTCTAGTACCTGTCTTGTTCTACAATGCAATTGTGCAGGTTGATGTTGCAAGTGGCTGACATGCTGTCTATATGCATAAGCACAGGTTCATCATTGGTGTGAGAGGTGGACAAATATGGGGCTGACTGGGGCAGGATGAACTCACCACTGTCCATCAGTCTAATCGAAACCCCTGGCGCTGGAAATCCTACTTCGGTAGAGATCCCATCACTGGACGGGACACAAAATGACAGTGTTAAACCATGACATTAAAAGGATAGTTCACACAAAAATATAAATTGTGATAATTTGCTCACCCTCATGTTGTTAAAAACCCATAATCATTTTCTTTCTTCTTTTTTTGTGGGAGTAAAAGGAGATTTAAGTCAGAATGACAGCCTCAGTCACCATTTACTTACATTGTATGGAACAAAAGATGTCATGACAGCAAATGGTGACTGAGATTAACATACTGCCTAACATCTACTTGTATGTTCCATGTTAGAAAGGAAGAAAGGATTTTTTTCAGAATTGTTTCTACTATCCCTTTAAATGTTTCCTTCGTGCAGCAAAATATCTGCACCATTTTCTAAAAGATTGTTTGGACACATTGCATCCAAACTAGTGAAATTATACCTATTATGCACAAATCTTGTGAGAGAAACAGAGAGTAAAACATATTTAAGGCTCACTATGAATGCGTGTCAAATGCATTTGGGTGTCTATAATGACCAGTTTAAGGATGAGCACAAAGCACAGCTGAGAACTGCAAAAGTCTGCAATGTGAATTTCCCATCTAGTTTTCAGCACACTATAATTTGGGCTGCATTCAAAATGGCCACCACTTTTTTTACTCCACGTCAATCCATTACCTCCTTATGATACCCAGAAAACATTTCAATTGGATTGTGATGGCCTGTTTGGGCCCTTTGATCCTTCTTCCTTTTAAGACCTCCATTGTGCAAGATTCGCCATCCTGTGCTACCGAGAGGCTGACCCAAGGCAAATCTTCATAATGAGCTTCTTGTCTGATCCATTATGGATTCTTGGATGTGCCCACATCACACATGCCTCTGGTGCATTGTTGTGTTTTCCCCATCCTCAAAATGCTCATAAATGCATAAAGAAGGATCAAAATCCAGCAAAACACACTCATCAAAGTCCTCAAGGTAGGGATTGATTATGCTAGTTTGAATTTAGACATTGTGTGCAGCTCTAATGACAGATTAAAGACTAGTAGTAAGGAGCAATACAATTTAGAACAAATAATTGATGATGGGTTTCATCTCTTCCCATACACATATGAACGATACGCTGTTCCTCATCTACATCAACAAAGTCTGCTAATGTGTTTGGGTTGTGCTTTGAAATTTTACTTTGTCTATGCCTGTATTCACTTAGCATGTATTCAAAGCCTCATTAAAAGAATGTAGATACCTGTTTGAGAACATCTTCAAGGTAAAATTGATACATCAGTAAGCCTGCTGTCTACGACCAATGAAAAGTCTCATTACATTTGGATCTACATTGGTAAAAAGTCCTCTGTATGTTTACCAATTTCTGTGTGATTTACACAAATGCATGCAAGTCAATTAATTGATAATAGCAACGATTACAAATCAAGGCTCTGAGGGCAAATCCATTAGCTTATACATATTTATGTAAATCAACAAACATAGCCAAACTACCCTGGTTCAAATATGAAAAGCTAACTCTTGCATGCTGAACACTGAATAATCATTTAGCATATAAGGTAGATTGCTTTATCAAGCATTTGCTGTGTGTCGCTGAATGATGAACATATATTTAATATACAACGTTCAGCATATGAGGTTAATATATTTTCACATACTTTCTTAAGAATGGCAACAGCATCCAAAACACTGGCTTTTATGATCGCCTCTAGAGCAAACAAAAAAAATAAAAAAAATAAAAAAAATAAAAATGCATGCTCCAAAAACAAACAACACGTCAACAGAAAAAAAGGAAGCAGGGGGAAAAAGGAAAACATCAATTGTCCTTGCTTTGTAGCTCTTCTGTCATATCTCATAGAGTTGAATGGACAGCAGGATAGCTGGCTTGACTGGCTTTCTGACATCCCTAGAGACAGCTTTCTCTTTCCGGTGCCTCTCAGGAGACGGCTGGACTTTATGAATTAGTTACAAGCTTTGTCCTTTTCTTATTGCATGGTAGATGAAACCCGCACCAGATAAGACAGAGGTGTAGGGAAAGGAAGAACATCAATTTAGAGGGAATTGCTCTGTATCCTGAGAAGTGTTCTTGGGAAAAAAGGAAGGAAGAAAAATCGGCAAAAGCAAATGAAAGAAAAAGTTTTGCTTGCATTTGCAAATGAAATGCAGCTGTGTGTCATTTTTTGTCCATACCCTCCTCCCATTCTAAGATTGGAAAGATGGAGTGTGTGTTGGTGTGTGTGAATGATGGTGGAAGAGCTCTGTACCCTTTGTGAACATTTGCTTTGACCTAAAACGTGGCTGTGGGGGAAACAGCAGTTTTTACAGTGTGTGGTTGAATGTCGAACTTATATTTAATATATGACATTTCACACAAATCATATAACCAAAGACATGACCCTGGGGTACTTTTGCAGATTGATTTTTCAGTACCTCAGCAACTGTGGAATTACTCTTCCCTAAGAAAGCCTTTGAGTTGGGTGAGGTGATCACCTTGGATGGCTGTGGCCATCCTGATCTGGAAAAGCTCAGAGAATGTGATATTATGATCGGGGAGCCATGCTAAATTGAAAACATCTTGGTGGCTGGAGGCTGTGCAAAATACCTATATATTACATATTGTATAACACTCAATTGGCTGGACAAGCAATTATTCTGTTTTTGCATCTCAGATGGTCTGTTTTAAGCTAACGTTCATATCTGCAAGCATTCATTTTAATAGAGGAACTATTTTAAGACTACGAAATGTCTACTGGAGTTTTCATTAATTTTCTATACGTTAAGATATGGATGACATCAAAGGAGGAACATAAATGGTGATAAACCATGAGCCACAAAAGGTCTGTTTTTTTTTTCAATACAAATTATATTATCAACATAACCATTTGAGTGCATATAAGTGCAATACCTGTTGATCCCTGTTATCCCAACATGATTTGAGATGTTCCAAAGAGCATCTTGTATTCTTCAACAAACGAATTAACATGGTCAGTGTATCAAATGTCTTTGTTTTGATTTGTTTTCGAACCTTTGTTTACTTTCAGGTTTAAATTAAAATTTTAATCTTAGATTTTCAATGTGGTACCAGATTTTTGTTCATACAACACAACCAAACCCCACATTTCCCCCAAAACAAGACAAACTGCATTCCACATTCTCAAGGTTAGTGTGCCTATCAGGCTTTCGCTATATTAAATCCACAGAGCCCATCTATAGTTCCAGGATTCTCCTCACATACAGAAGCATTCTGTCTCTACCCACTTACTCTAATTAAGCAATTATTTTGAGCTAACACTATTAAAATTGAATAAAGAACACAAAAGATGAAAGTGTTCTGTATATTAGGTGTGTATATCTAATATACCCCCCTCCATCACAACAGAATAATTAGCCGTTCTCCCTCAGGGCAGCGGAAAACCTGTTTTTAATTGGAATCCAGCCGGGAATTTACCAGTATTAAAATACATGAGGCTTCATCAACAATAAAGTACACAGAATATGATGTGTTGCCTCGAATTTGTTTACCTAGAGTTCCTTCCACTCGTGTCAAAAACATGCATGGTAACAGCTGCTAAACTAAGTCACAATTATACACATATTTTATTCTCGCTCTCTGTTTTTTTGTCTGTATCTTAAGCTTTTGTAAAATGGATACAAGTGTGCCTAAAGGGATCCCATCCAATTTAGGTCAGATGCTTTTCACCAATTTGCAAGGAAGACCTTTGGATTTCTTAGATGGCCAATTAGCCGCTGTTCTGACAGTCCTTTTCTGTGGCTATTAAAAGCACATTCTGCTGGTCTTGGCCGGACAGATGGCATTAAAAGTGTGGGTGTACAGTATGTAGTTGGGAGGGTGACCTGATGTGGCTTTAGCCTTCTACATACAGAGTGCTGAGGGTGGACTGTGGTACTCCTTCCCTAGTTTAACCTACGAGATTCCCCAGCCCATAGCTCTTTCCCAGGGGACTCGCCCCCGACCCTGCAGAGGGGGGTAGATGCTGAGGCTGTGGGTAGCTGAGGCCCGGGTTACCTTTGTTTTTCTCCAGCCCTGTCATTCCCCTCCCTATCTCTGCCTCAGTCAAGTTCAAGGATATCCTCAATTGGCTGACTGCAGGTCATTTCTGAGGACCTTTGAGCGTGCTGATGCTAGTTCACCCACAAACCTCCACACTGTTACCGGCCTATATAAATATTTGGAAAAGGGATTAAGTCGCATGTGTACCTTATGCTAAATAAATCCAAAGCACTACATTTGGTTATAGAAGGCTGTTCTGCTGAGTTGCAGATTTCCTCCTCGCCTAAACGGAGAAAAGGTGATTCTTTTGTCAATCTTTGCTGACAGAGAGCAAAAATCCTGTGCGTTTTCTGTTGGTCTTACTGTTCATGTATTTGACATCATGTGTCTTACTTAAGTGAAAATGCAGGGCAGACAATTGGATAGCTGTGACATGATACCCAAATCTACATTCTGATTTCACTAAACACTAAAATGACGCCCTGTGCTCCTCTGTAGTAGCTTGGTGTTAGAGTCCTGAATCTGCATTCTGATTTCAGTTGATTAACTTTGGATGTTGCAATAATATTATTCTCACAATAGCTTTCCAATGGTTTCCAATTAAGTTGGTTAACAACATTTGCAAATGTATACCAATATCTACATAAACCCAATATACATGTTTGATCTCTGAATCTCCCTAATGGTTTAATAGAATTTAATTACAAATATAAAATTAACTTTCGGTGAATAATTAGCATTCTGTTTTCCTACAAATTTTTTTGGAGAACAAAACAGGCAAAAAAATACAAAGCAGTAAACCCCTATAGGATCTTAGAATCTTTGACAATTCATGTGCGAACTGATAGAGAAAAAGATGAACAGATGGAATCTCTTCTTATTCTCCTATTAAACATTTTCCTTCCATGTATATGCAGGCCTATATAATCTTTATCTCTGTGGCCCAGAGGAGCAGCATTATGTAAAACTATGGATTATGTTAAAGGTGGGTAGGGATGCTGCCAGAAGGAAGGGGCCTGTATAGGGACCACATGTGTGCTGATGTCTGTTTGTCTCTATATGTATATGTCCATCTATCATGCCATCTGCGGGTCTATCAGTTCTCTACTCGGATGTGTAGAGGGAAAATAAATCTAGCTTCCACTTTAAAAATGCACATACATTTCCATACATTGGGGTGAGTTAAAGGGGCTTAAACCTATTTCCCCAACAAACCCAAACACCAACAGACGGAAGATAAATGTGTCTGTCCATTTTACCCAGTCGCTGCTGAAAATCCCCCCATCGCAATATTTATCTTAATAAGGGGCGCAGTGACAGGGACTGCTATTGTACGCGGCCTCACCTGCACATTTTTTTAATCCTACTCTATGTTATCATACAGGGTTTGGAAACCCAAATGAAGCAGAGTCGTCACCCTTTTAGGACACAGAGTCTGCATCTAACATCTATTCACAATTCATTCAGCTGTCACAACATGTTCCCTCATTTACAGGTTTAAATATTCTACCTGTACACACTCTCTCGCCCTGCCTTCCTCAGAGCTTGCTTTGTTTATTTGCTTTTTTAGACTTAAAGGTATTGTGACACCTTTTCACCTAAAACAAAATCCCCCCACGAAATGTGAATAATAAAAATAAATTGAGGAGACTTGCTTGTCGGATATAGAAAGCTGTAATAAATGCCAAGTAGATTAAAAAAGGTTTTACCCACCAAAAGTGTTTCACTTGGAAAAAAAAGTTAAATTTTGTTCTCCTCAGACATATGGGCGTTTGCCCAGGGAAAAGCAGTCTGCCAACAGAGCAAGCTGGTCTGTAACCCTCTCTGTCTATCCCTTTTTGATTTGAATTGCAGAGACAGGTGAGGAGAGATGCACATGCAAATACAGGATTTATATCTTTCAACAGTATCTATTCTGCTGGCCAAAGAAGTAGAGAGAGAGAGAGAGAGAGAGAGAGAGACAGACATCTGAGGGGGAGAGAGCATGACAGAATAGGTTGCCATCCTGTCACCTCGACCTCTAAACATGGAGTGTATCAAGCTCCACTGCCTCACTTTCACACACACACACACACACACACACACACACACACACACACACACACACACACACACACACACACACACACACACACACACACACACACACACACACACACGTTGTGTTTCCATGTTTTATGGGGACTTTCCATAGACATAATGGTTTTTATACTGTACAAACTTTATATTCTATCCCCTAAACCTAACTCTACCCCTAAACCTAACCCTCACAGAAAACTTTCTGCATTTTTACATTTTCAAAAAACATAATTTAGTATGATTTATAAGCTGTTTTCCTCATGGGGACCGACAAAATGTCCCCACAAGGTCAAAAATGTCAGGTTTTACTATCCTTATGGGGATATTTGGTCCCCACAAAGTGATAAATACACGCTCACACCCACACACACACACACACACACACACACACACACACACACACACACACACACACACACATGTTGTGTTTCCATGTTTTATGGGGACTTTCCATAGACATAATTGTTTTTATACTGTACAAACTTTATATTCTATCCCTTAAACCTAACCCTACCCCTAAACCTAACCCTCACAGAAAACTTTCTGCATTTTTACATTTTCAAAAAACATAATTTAGTATGATTTATAAGCTGTTTTCCTCATGGGGACCGACAAAATGTCCCCACAAGGTCAAAAATTTCGGGTTTTACTATCCTTATGGGGACATTTGGTCCTCACAAAGTGATAAATACACGCTCACACACACACACACACACACACACACACACACACACACACACACACACACACACACACACACACACACACACACACACACCAACACACTTTGGTGTTTGGTTTACTTTATTTGCACAATTCCAAATATGATGGTACTCAAGCATTATCATTCAGTTTTATGCGAAAATTAAGGCTCAAATATTTAACTTCTACAACTTCTGACAACTTCAGTCCACTTTCAAGACCAGGGAAAGTGTGAATGCAAAGAGAACTGAGTTCAATTTCACATTTTTTGGTCTAAATAATCAGGGCTTGGATCTTTTCAAGAGGACTGTGTGCAAAAACACATTTATGATAATATAATACAAATTTATGAGTTAGCGTACCACACAGAAATATCATTTACAATCACTTCTTGCTATGAGCACAACATCCCACTGAAAATAAAAGATGACCAGCTCTCTTTTGAACTAGTGCTGAAACTCAATTGGGACTTGTAAACTGACCACTGTCCCAGTTGTCCTGGGGGTAGAAATGAGGGTGAGAGAAAAAATAAAAAACACATAACTGCCCTCTTGAGAGTGTGCACATGCTAACTCATCCTCATGCCTTTTCTCACCATTCATCGGACCTGACACTCTCTCCTTTTTCTCTCACACGTTGTCTCTCATGTCCCACATCCTTCAGGCAGATGGATTGTCAATCAACACCATGTGCTGATAAATTAGCACAAGTGTTTCTCTGATACACTGTACCACATCGACACATCGGATAGAGATCTGTACAATGCAGACAGCTAACTGTGTGTCAGGCCACTCCTAAGCAAACAAAAAATACACACATACACAACTAGTGTACAGAGAACTGTGGCAGAGCTGAAAAAATTCTCAAGATTTCACCCCACTGAGGAACAAAAAGCAAAGACAGAAATGATATCTCTTTTTGTATGGAGGAAGCACTTTTATGTTTGTGTGTTTGTGTGTCAACACGTACATGTGTGTGTGGATAGTACAGGTCCCTTTCATTACAAAAGGAGACAGATCATATTACCTGAAGTAGTATATAGACATATGTTTCTCATGAAGGGCCTTACCGAGTCAAATTAATTCTCTGAAGTTACATGGCGACTGCTACTCTTCTCTTTGAAATTGGGCACACCGTGCTCCATAATCAGTAAGTCAAGCTATCACACACATTTGACAAACCCTGTGGCA